>NW_020172162.1:2553826-2624172 GCF_003031525.2 Neophocaena asiaeorientalis asiaeorientalis
AATGAAAGCCACAAACTAGGAGAAGATATTTGCAACATCATAATCGATATAGATTTGTAGCACAGAATATATAATAAATTCCTACAAATTTATAACTTAAATTTATAATCTTTCTATTATATTAATTTATAATAGAAAAAAAGAAACTGCCTGTTTTTGTTCCTAGGGCTGCTGTAACAAGTTATCACAAACTGGGTAGCTTAAAACAACAGAAATTTATTCTCTTACAGTTCACAAGGGCAGATGTCTGAAATCAAGATATCAGCAGAGTTGGCTCCTTCTGGAGGCTCTGAGGGAGAATATGTTACATGCCTCTCTCCTAGCTCTTGGTGGTTACCATCAACCCCTGGTATTCCTTAGATTGTAACTGTGTCTTTCCAATCTCTTCCTCAATCATCATGTTGCCAAAAACTCGGCCTCTGTGCGCCAGTGACAAATCAAATCTTGGAGACAGAGTTTTGGGTGAAATAGAAAATAATATATTTGTTGCTTCACCAGGCAAAGGGGGATACAGTGGGCTCATGCCCTCAAAACTGTGTGTCCCAACCCAGGGGGATTTGGTGAGGAGTTTTCTAGCAATGGTTCAAGGGCGGGGTTGATGATAGGGATCAGGGTGTGTGCAGGGCCTGCATTCCTTTAATCGGGCCTCAGGTGGTCTCCTGATGAGCTTCTGTGGTTCTCCAGGTTATCAAACTCTGACCTTCTCTCTGGAATGAGGAATGCTTCATCAAGGAGTTAACATCTTCCATTTGTTGGGGGTTTTAGTTCTGCAGAAGAGCTCAAAGATGTTGTTACTGTGTCCCTTGAGGGGGAACCAGGATCCTGTCCCAAGCCTTCACTATTTCTCACTGCTCCTCCCTTGTTTCTGCATCCCCTCCCTTCCCTGATTGGCAACTGTTAGAATCAGCCCTTTGGGACTCAGGGAAGGTTATGGAGGCTGGAGCCTGTTCCCTACAAACAAGGAACATGGGACATAGAAAGGCTTCCATGCCCAGGAGCCCCACATGGTCGTGCTTGGTTTCAATCACATGGCCTTCTTCCCTTTGTGCATCCTCTGTGTCTCTGTATCCAAATCTCCCTCTCTTTTTTCTTATAAAGACACCAAATATTGGATTCAAGGCACACCCTAATCTAGTATGACCTTATCTTGATTACATCTGTGAAGACGCTATTTCCAAAGAAGGTCACATTCACTGGGACTGGGGGTTAGGACTTGAACATATCTTTCAGGGGGACAAAACTCAGCCCACAATATAGCCCAACAGAAAACAAAAATAGAACCCCCAAATGGGCAAAACAGATGTAGAGGAAACAAAAGTTGCTAATAAACAAATAAAGATGCTCAACCTCATGGGTTATCAGAGAAGCACAAATTAAAAGCACAATGAGATACCATTCCATATCCACTAGATTGGTAAAAATTGTTGGAAACAAGTAAATTAAATAAATGTGAATGAGATAAGAGTTTTTAGTCAAACTCTTCAATAATTGTATTTTATGGTATATCTACTTAAAATAGTTTCTCCAAAGCTTTTTGGTAAATGAAACTTTAGTTTGCTAAGTTAAGTTAAATTACGACAATTCATTGAATGTCTAGATCATTTCCAAATAAGATAAAATACTGAAACATTAATTGCTAAACAAGTCTAACTACTTTTGTCATCTTATTACAGAAAAACTAAAGATGTTTAAGTTAATTAGAAATGTCTTATACCACACTGAAAAAAAATGCTATGAGAAATTATGATATTGTTGAGGAAGAAGAAAGTTTCCTCTACCCTTCTGGGTTCTTCTGGCTGATCTAAGAATTAAATGGACATGAGGCATATTAACAGGAGAAACTCAAAATTTAATAACACGTATACATGGGAGAAGCCAAGGAAAACTGAGTAAGTCACTAAAATGGCTGAAACCCTCACCTTAAATACCATCCTCAGCTAAAGACAAAAGAGGATGGTGAGAGTGAGGAGAGTCAAGGTTACCAGGAAAAGCACAGTAAACAAGCATGACTGTGATGCAGATTTAAGGTAGGGCCTTCTCCATTGATAAGAGTTTCTAGAGATTTGGTCATATTCTTCTTCCAGGCACAGAGAGGGAGACACCCTTACAAATGGAGATTTCTCTTATAAATGTTAATGTTTCTTACAAAAGGGCAACTTCAGAGCCCTTCCCATGTCTGTGGTTTCTCAGAAAATAACCAGCATTTAAAATTATTATGCCCAAGAGACGTATTTTAGGGTAGTAAATTTTGGTCCCCTACCATAGGTACATAAGTTTGCCAATCCAAAAAAAAAAAAAAAATACTAGTATAACAAACAGTTTAAAATTGCTCACATATTAGTTTTCACTAGAAATTAATGCTTCTAAGGTTTAAAAATTCTAATTAATGTATGTAATTAAAATTACTAAAATTAATAAACATTTGTATATGCAAGGAAGAAAAAAGTATAAAGAATGGAAATGCATTTTGTTAAAAGAAAGTATTTTTGTCCTAAAATGAGATTAAAGAAAAAAGGGGGGGGGAAGCACAGGACAATCTGAGTGTAAAAAAGGGAGTTATAGAAGGTTTGTGGAAAAGGAACCTTGAGTAGAGAGTTATGCATAGTCAAGATGGCTGGGATTGGAATAAATTTAATTGAGTGAATAAATTTTAATATCAAAAGTAAGCTGGTGCAAAGCTAGAATTTGGTTCTGTTGAGAGGGCAAGGTTTTCTTGAACCATTGATCTGCCTTTGATAATAGATTGTAGAAGGTTCTTTACTTTTTAAGTAATCCATTGTAACAGTCTGTATTTGCCTTTGAAATCTTTTGTCACTTTGTTGGATGGTGTAATTAAATATTGTTTAACAGTGACCTATGATCCTATTTGACTAAGTGTTTTAAAACCTTTTTGATATTTTTGACAAACTCCCCCAAAATCGAATTCTAAATGAAGGGTTATTGACCTAGAAATAACTTTGAGGTTTTTTCTAGAAGCCCCTGGAACACCTTGAGAGATTTGTTTTCTCTCCTTGTTAAAGAGATATTAACTAATTAGGCTTATTTGGTGTTAAATTACACAAGGAACATTGTCAAATGAGTGATGATAAAACCTCTTAGGTTATATTGTATGGGTAAATGTTATTAATATAAATGTTCTAGAAATTATATGAAATTCCTAGAATTCTGATGTGTCTTGGTGTAATGGTATCAGTCATAATTCTAGTAACATCTTAAAATGTTGTTTGTCAGAGATAACTGAAA
The DNA here is from genome assembly GCF_003031525.2 of Neophocaena asiaeorientalis asiaeorientalis. Lineage (NCBI taxonomy): Eukaryota > Metazoa > Chordata > Mammalia > Artiodactyla > Phocoenidae > Neophocaena > Neophocaena asiaeorientalis. The sequence continues at coordinate 2,557,070 of NW_020172162.1, forward strand.
CTCAACAGGACCCTCTGGAGCCCTCAGGGACACAAATCCTTTCCATATCCCTCATTTCTTCTTTGTAGGAAATAGGCTTTATTCAGCCCCTCAGACCTTCCCTGAGTTCCAAAGGGAAGATTCAGACAGTTTTCATCAGGGAAGTAAGGGAATGCGGAAAAAAAGGTAAGCAATCAAGCAACAATAGTGCTGCGATTAAAGCTGGTCCTAGTTCCTCCTCAAGGGATATACAGAACAATATCTTTGAGTTCTTCTACAGGAACTAAGGGGACTTTCCTGGCAGTCCTGTGGTTAAGACTCTGGGCTCCCAATGCAGGGGACACAGTCCGATCCCTACACTCGGCCAAAAAAAAAAAAAACCAAACCAGGAACCAAGGCCCCACCCAGCTGGGGGATGGTAACTTCAGCCTGAGCACACTCCTGGAATACCACCCTGCTACCTCACCACCAACCAAGCAGAGGAAAGTCATACACCCTTCAGCCCTCACCCCAAATTTTGCCTATAAAAACCTCTCCCCAGAAGCCATCAGGGAGTTTGGGGTTTTTGAGCACAAGCTACCCATTCAACTTGCTTGGCCCTGCAATAAACCTTTCTCAAACTTGATATTTTGGTTTGTTTGGCCTCACTGTGAATTGGGCACCTGAACCTGTGTCCAGTAACATAACCAAACTTCTTTGCCAATTGCATTGTAATTAGATCTTTAACCATGCCATTTTAAGTCTTTTATCATTTACAGACTGTTATAGTTTTATTCTGATGATTTTATACATTGCTTAATCTTCATGGAAAAAACTCTTGAGTACACATTTCTGATAATTTTAAGATCATGACTTTTGTTTGAAAAATTACTGATTCTTTTTAATGTTTTGTTTTTCCAGATTGGAGGAAATTTTCTCATTTCTCTTAAGCTAACTCTGATTTACAGCAATTTGTAAATTATATCTTTCTAAGCAGAATTGAAACATTTATCTTTTTTCCCCCTGCCTGATCCCTACAGAATTTGGAAACTTTGTGAGTATTCAAATACAACTCTCCAAACTAATATTTCTAATTTTTCTCCCACTTTTGACTTAGAATCATTGAGAGCCAGTGCTGTGCCTTTCCTGAAGCTCTGCAAATTTAAACTGAACAACTTAGATATAAACTTGAGAAAGATCACCAAAACAGTCCATGTTTAGAAAATCTTCATGCCTATTGCTGTGCAGGTCACTCAGAAAGTTTACCCGATCACCCAATGACATCATCAGAAACATTCTAATTGCAAAAGGTGCTTTGACCCCTACATCTAAACTGCCCTCCAGACTCAGACTGAAACAGAGCAGGACCCTGTGGGGCTCCTGGTCACAGAAGCCTCTCTCAGTCCCCTGTTCCTTGTTTGTAGGAAATAGGCTTCAGCCTCCATAACCTTCCCTGAATTCCAAAGGGCACGTTCAAACAGTTGCTAATCAGGGAAGGGAGGGGATGCAGAGACAAGGGAAGAGTGGCCAAGAAACAATAGTGCAGGCTTGAAACAGGGTCCTGGTTCCACCTCAAGGGATGCACCTGACAAAATCTTTGAGCTCTTCTGCAGAACTAAAACCCCGAACAAATGGAAGATGTTAACTTTTTTTTTATTTTTGGCAGTACGCGGGCCTCTCACCGTTGTGGCCCCTCCTGCTGCGGAACACAGGCCCCAGACGCGCAGGCTCAGCGGCAATGGCTCACGGGCCCAGACGCTCCACAGCATGTAGGGTCTTCCAGACTGGGGCACGAACCCGTGTCCCCTGCGTAGGCAGACTGACTCAACCACTGTGCCACCAGGGAAGCCCCGATGTTAGATATTTGATGAAGCATTCTTCATTCCAGAGAGAAGGTCAGAGTTTGATAACCTGGAGAACCACAGAAGCTCATCAGGAGACCACCTGAGGCCCGATTAAAGGAATGCAGGCCCTGCACACACCCTGATCCCTATCATCAACCCTGCCCTTGAACCATTGCTATAAAACTCCTCACCAAATCTCCCTGGGTTAGGACACACATTTTTGAGGGCATGAGCCCACTGTGTCCCCCTTTGCCTGGCAAAGCAATAAAGCTATTCTTTTCTACTTGACCCCAAACTCTGTCTCCGAGATTTGGTTCGGCACCAGTGAATAGAAGCTGAGTTTTCGGCATCAAGACTGGCTTTATAACTTCCTCCAACCATTAACATTTATTTTCATTCTGTCTCTGTAGAAATGCTTCTATTAAATACCTAACTGCTTGTACCCTTAGGCCTAACTTTGAGAGCCCCACCTCTCTTTTGAAATGAGTAACTGAACTGACCTAGTGTCAGGACTAAGAGACTGGTTCAGTGAGATGAAACCATCTACCAACTCACCTTCTGGACATGAAATTTCTTAAAAGTTTCAAAGGTGGTAGCGTAGGGGAGCAAAACTTGCCACCCTAAAATACGTCTCTTTGGCATATTAATTGTTTTAAGCTGGTTATTCTCTGAAAACAGACTAGGAGTTGTCCTTTCGTAAGAAACATTTACATTTGTAAGAGAAATCTCCATTTGTAAGTGTGTCTCCCTCTCTGTGCCTGGAAGAAGAGGATAACCAAATCTCTAGAAACTCTTATCAGTGCAGAAGGCCCTAACTTAAATCTGCATCACATCACCCTTGTTTACTGTGCTTTTCCTGGGAACCTCCCTTAACTGCCTCTCCTCATCCTCAACATCATCTTTTATCTTAGCTGAGGATGGTATTTCAACCATTTTGGTGATTTACTCAGTTTTTCTGGGTCTCTCTCATGTATACATGTTAAACTTTGATTTTCTCCTGTTAACAAATAATAATAAATTAAAAAAATAAAAAGGCGATTCATAAGCACATTTTCCATTATATCAAAACAAAAACCAAGAAAAAACCTAGAAAGAAGTCATAGTCCATCAACAGAAGAATAAAAAATAAATTATGGGGCTTCCCTGTGTGGGGCCTTTAGGGACTTTCCACCCCCTCACTTGTTCCCGTAAACCAATTCTTCTCCCTATCGTGCGCCACTCCTTCTCCCTATCGAAACCAATTCTTCTCCCTATCGTGCGCCACTCCTTCTCCCTATCGAAACCAATTCTTGGAGTTTTTCAGTTGACGGGGACTTGCCAGACAGCAGGTAATTTTCCAGTTGCCCGTAACAGGTATACGCCCTAACCGCCACAATGAACAGACAACTATAACGGCCAGAAGGTGGGACAAAAGTTCCTAAGCCAATGAATTCAAAAGTCACCACATTTACCCAATCATTGTGAGAATATACCCGCCCTATGAGTAAATAAACCTATAAAAAGTATGTGATTCCGCTTTTAGGGGTTTCCCCATCGGCCTCCTGCGTGAGGTTCAGGGAACCCCGGTGCATCGGCTCCTAATAAACCTCTTGCGTGTTGCAGCGGCTCTCGACTCTTGGCGGTTCTTGGGCGAGTTGGAATCCCTCGTAGACCGTTTGGGTCTAACACCTGGTGGCGCAGTGGTTGAGAGGCCGCCTGCCGATGCAGGGGACATGGGTTCGTGCCCCGGTCCGGGAAGATCCCACATGTCGTGGAGTGGCTGGGCCCGTGAGCCATGGCCGCTGAGCCTGCGCGTCCGGAGCCTGTGCTCTGCAGTGGGAGAGGCCACAACAGTGAGAGGCCCGCGTACCACAAAAAAAAATGGTACACTAACACTATGGAGTATTATAAGTGGTAAAATAAATGGGTGAGGGCTTCCCTGGTGGCGCAGTGGTTGAGAGTCCGCCTGCCGATGCAGGGGACGCGGGTTCGTGCCGCGGTCTGGGAGGATCCCACGTGCCGCGGAGCGGCTGTGCCCGTGAGCCATGGCCGCTGAGCCTGCGCGTCCGGAGCCTGTGCTCCGCGGCGGGAGAGGCCACAGCAGTGAGAGGCCCGCGTACCGCAAAAAAAAAATAAAATAAAATAAAATAAATAAATAAATGGGTGAACTACAGTTGCCAGCAACAGAAGGGTATATCTTGAAACTGAGTCCCCCTGAAACTGAATTCCCTTACCAAGTTTATGATTAACCTCTCTATCCAAAACTTTATTCCTGTTCTTGTTCCCTCTGATCACAGTCCTGTGCTAAGTGAACACTAATCAACCATAGTCAGATGACTAAAACTGCTGCTGTGAATAGCATCCTTTTTTTTTTCTTTTTGTAAACTGATTTGGAACAACTGCTTTATTTATTTTTTAACATTTTTAATTTATTTATTTATTTTTGGCTGCTTTGGGTCTTTGTTGCTGCACGCGAGCTTTTTCTAGTTGCGGCAAGCAGGGGCTACTCTTTGTTGTGGTGTGCGGGCTTCTCATTGCAGTGGTTTCTCTTGTTGTGGAGCACGGGCTCTAGAGCGCATGCTCAGTACCTGCGGCACACGGGCTCAGTACCTGTGGCACGCAGGCTCAGTTGTTGCAACTCTCAAACTCTAGAGCGCAGGCTCAGTAGCTATGGCACGCAGGCTCAGTAGCTGTGGCACCCGGGCTCAGTAGTTGTGACTCTTGAGCTCTAGAGCACAGGCTCAGTAGTTGTGGTACACGGGCTCAGTTGCTCTGCAGCATGTGGGATCTTCCTGGACCAGGGCTCGAACCCGTGTCCCCTGCATTGGCAGGCAGATTCTTAACCACTGTGCCACCAGGGAAGTCCCAAGAGCCTCCTTAATGTACTAAAATTGCTAGCATAGATATTGTCATAAACACATCGACGCACATTGTTTCTCGAGGGTAAGATGAGCTCACAGATCCCTGAGCCATGGACCACGTGACCAGAGAATCATAAACCAGAGACATCCTGACTCTCAGAACTATAATTTAAGAAATGTCACAGAGGGAATTCCCTGTCAGTTCAGTGGTTAGGACTTGGCGCTTTCACTGCCATGGCTTGGGTTCAATCCCTGGTTGGGGAACTGAGATCTCAGAAGGCTTGCGGCATGGCCAAAAGAAAAAATAGTCACAGAGATCTCACAAGATGATTAACCCCAACTTCTTTGTTCTTTCCCTTTAAAACATCCCAAACTCAAAAACCAAATTGGAGTGTATCTGAGGCTTGTCTCCCACTCCCTTGCTTGGTGCCCTGCAATAAACACTGTATTTTCCTTCATCACAACCTGGTGTCAGTAGATTGGCTTTGCTGCACTTCAGGCAAGCGGACTCAAGTTTCGTTTGGTAACATAGAAACCCAATGTTGAGTGAAAGCACAAGTCATAAACATATAGTATGTTGATGACATATAGCCATCATATGTGTGACATTTAGTATGACACAATTTATGTAAATTTTAAGAACAAAACTTGCCAATACATTGTTTAGAGAAACACATGCATGTGACTTTTTAATTAAAAAAATTTTTTTTAAATTTTTTATTTTTTTGGCCACACCACAGGCTTGTGGGATCTTACTACCCTGACTAGGGATTGAACACAGGCCCCCTGCAGTGGAAGCACAGAGTCTTAACCACTAGACCACCAGGGAATTCCCTAAAAAACTATTTTTAAAGAAAGCAAAGGCATCATAGACCCAGATCAGAAGCATGGGTACAATGGCCACTACACTGCACAACCCCAGGGGTGCCATCTCCACTGCAGTTAATTTGAATGGCACTACAGATGAGTATGAGTGAGTTCCTAGAGTTATGCATGCCCATACGTGGTGGTACTGGCATTTACCTTTGGGACAGGCAAAAGGAAAAGACAACTATTACAAAGAAAAGTGGGCAAAGGATATAAACTGGCAAATAAAAGAAGAGAAACCTGAAGAGCCATCGAATATATAAAAAGATATTCAATCTCACTACCAATCAAGGAAAGTTTACAAATTAAAACAAGGTACCATTTTTCATCCATGAGACTGATAATACTTAAAAATCTGATAACATGAACTATTAAGAAGAATGGGGGGGGGGCTTCCCTGGTGGCACAGTGGTTAAGAATCCGCCTGCCAATGCAGGGGACATGGGTTCGAGCCCTGGTCCCGGAAGATCCCACATGCCGCAGAGCAACTAAGGCCATGCGCCACAACTACTGAGCCCGTGTGCCACAACTACTGGAGCCCACAAGCCTAGAGACCGTGCTCCACAGCAAGAGAAGCCATCGCAATGAGAAGCCCGCGCACTGTAACGAAGAGTAGCCCCCACTCACCGCAACTAGAGAAAGCCCACGTGCAGCAACAAAGACCCAACACAGCCAAAAATGAATGAATGAATGAAGAATGGGGGAAAATATTATGTTCATGAGCTTGTGCAAATGTAAATTAGTAAAATTAGGCCATTTTTTAGTAAGATTGAAGAAAATATAATTACTTTTGGACCCAGAGATTCCTATTCTTTATTTTCTTTTTAAAAATATTTATTTATTTATTTATTTTGGCTGCACCAGGTCTTAGTTGCGGCACATGGGATCTTAGTTGCAGCATGCGTGCGGGACCTAGTTTCCCGACCAGGAATCGAACCCAGGTTCCCTGCATTGGGAGCTCGAAGTCTTACCCACTGGACCACCAGGGAAGTCCCCAGAGATTCCTATTCTAAGTAAACACCCTAGAGAAAGTTTCAAAGGATGATACCTCCATAAGTAAATTGCTGCAATGTTTGAAAGAAACTTCAGGAAGGAAACAACTGGGAATAATTTATATATGAATTGTATAAAGGAGCCAAAATATATGTATAAACATGGAAAGAATCTCAAAAATAAAGTGGACTGAAAAAAGTATCACTACATTATTTCTATTAAATTAAAAAAATTTTAAATATATCTTAGCTATATATGACATAATCAGAACTCGTTAACATGTTGTGTTTGTGTGCCGGCAGGAATGATATGGAAGAGTGAGAAAGATTCAGGAAGGAGGAGACTCTAAAGAGTAAACTCCTTGAGAAGGTGAGAGAGGGTGGGGTTCAGAGTGGAGGGAGGGGGCTTTGGAACTGATCACGCTTAAAATATCTTTCTTTGGTGATTAGCTAACCTTGAGGTTTGTGATCAGTGAGGCTGTGAAAAGAACTTTCTTCTCCAGGTAATTTTTCTTCATTTAAACAAGGAAACAAATAAATAAGTAGTAAATTGTAAGAGAAAAGAAAAGAAAATAAAGCCTATAACAATGTTGAGAGTATGGAAAGTAAGGCTGCTCCTCCTGTATTAAAATATAACGTTAAAGTCACCTACAGGCCCCAATGAAAAGTGCTCTGATTTACTCATCACTTTATGTAAAATTAAATATTTGAGCTAAATTAAAAGCTGGAGCCCAGGGACTTCCCTGGTGGCGCAGTGGTTAAGAATCTGCCTGCCAACGCAGGGGACACAGGTTCGAGCTCTGGTCTGGGGAGATCCCACATGCTGTGGAGCAACTAAGCCCGTGCACCACAGCTACTGAGTCTGCGCTCTAGAGCCCGCAAGCCACAACTACTTAGCCCATGAGCCACAACTACTGAAGCCCGCGCACCTAGAGCCCATGCTCTGCAACAAGAGAAGCCACTGCAATGGGAAGCCTGCACACCGCAAGGAAGAGTAGCCCCCTCTCGCTGCAACTTGAAAAAGCCCGCGTGCAACAACGAAGACCCAACGCAGCCAAAAATAAAATTAATTAATTAAAAAAAAAATTGAACTTCATTTAAATAAATAAATAAAAATAAAAGCTGGAGCCCAGACTTGTAGGCTTAACTCTGATTTCAATTCTCAGCGTCTTTTGGTCTGACCCAGTGCAGCAGCCCTGTTGATGGAGTAAAAATTTAGTCCACTAGGTGGTCTAAACCAGTCAGAACTACAATCGCTACAATGTACTACAGCAGGGGCAGGTTTCTGTGAAAAAAATTAAAAATCACAAATATGTGTATACACACATACCACTTCTTAATTTCACAGCAGTTTTTTATATTAATTAGCATTTTAAAGTTAAAAATCAACTTGATTCATCTAATGAAATGTTTATTTTGTTTTAAAGGCCAGTGACTAAGTTGATTTTATGTAATCCAATAGCACTGCATTCTTTTTTTTTTTTTTTTTTTTGGTTTGTGGGATTGATTTTATGTAATCCAATAGCACTGCATTTTTTTTTTTTTTTTTTTTTGTGGTATGTGGGCTCATTTTAATGCTGTGGGTCTTGGATTTTTCTGCGATCACCAACCCCTTCGAACATGTTTGAGAGTTATAGACTGTTGTCTCCAGAAAAATGCACACACCCCCACACCCCCAGAATTTATAACCTACTTGGTTGCATTTGTGCAATAAGCAAAGGCAGTTACAAATTGTATCAAGTGCTGAAGTGACAGAACTTCATATATTGTATCAGTTTAGCATATACTGTTGACATTTTACACAGGTGATATACAGTTGCATTTACTATTTTAAGTCATTTGTAAATGACTACAAATATATTGGTAAATCTGCCAAGAGTAGGAGTTAATCATTATTATTATAAACTGACAAGATTGCTGTATGGTTATAGGTGATTATGGAAGGAGATAAAAGAATACAGTGGGGCTTCCCTGGTGGCGCAGTGGTTGAGAGTCCGCCTGCCGATGCAGGGGACACAGGTTCGTGAAGCCCACAAGGCACAACTACGGAGCCCAAGTGCCACAGCCACAAATACTGAAGCCCGCGCGCCTAGAGCCCATGCTCCACAACAAAGAGAAGCCACTGCAATGAGAAGCCCACGCACCGCAACGAAGTGTAGCCCCCGTTTGCTGCAACTAGAGAAAGCCTGCACGCGGCAACGAAGACCCAAAGCAGCCAAAAGTAAAAATAAATAAAATTTAAAATTTAGTAAAAAAAAAGATAGCTGTTAAAAATGGGCAGAAGAACTGAACATTTTTCCAAAGAGGAAACGCATATGGCCAACAGACACATGCAAATATACTTGACATCATGAATCATCAGAGATATGCAAATTAAAATCACAATGAGAGCCGCAAGAGGGAGGAGATATGGGGATATATGTATATGTATAACTGATTCACTTTGTTATAAAGCAGAAACTAACACACCATTGTAAAGCAATTATACTCCAATAAAGATGTTTAAAAAAAAAAAACCATAATGAGATATTACCTCAGGCCTGTCAGAATGACTATCATCAAAAAGAACACAAATAACAAATGTTAGCAAGGACTGGAGAAGAGGGAACACTTGTACACTGTTGGTGGGAATGTAAATTGATGCAGCCACTGTGGAAAACTGTATGGAGGTTTCTCAAAAAACTAAAAATAGAACTACCATATGACCCTGCAATTCTACTCCTGGGTATATTTCCGAAAAAATGCAAAAACACTAATTTGAAAAGATAACATGTACCCCAATGTTCATAGCAACAGTATTCACAGTTGTCAAGATAGGGAAGCAACCTAAGTGTCCAACTTGGAGGATGGACTTGGAGGGCATTATTCTAAGTGAAATAAGTCAGACAGAGAAAGACAAATATTGTATGATATCATTTACATGTGGAATCTAAAAAACACACCAGCTAGTGAATATAACAAAAAAGAAGCTGACTCACAGATGTAGAGAACAAACTAGCTGCTACCAGTGGGGAGAGGAAAGAAGAAGGGTCAATATAGAGATAGGGGATTAAGAGGTACAAACTATTAGGTATAAAATAAGCTACAAGGATATATTATACAAAATGGGGATATAGCAAATATGGAGTATAACCTTTAAAAATTGTGACTCACTATATTGTACACCTGTAATTTATATAATATTATACATCAACTATACTTCAATGAAAAATAAATTACTTAATAATTTATTTATTTTATTTTTGGCTGCATTGGGTCTTCGTTGCTGCCTGCAGGCTTTCCCCAGCTGTGGCAAGCAGGGGCTACTCCGTTGCGTGCGTGGGCTTCTCATTGTGGTGGCTCCTCTTGTGGAGCACAGGCTCTAGGCGCGTGGGCTCAGTAGTTGCGGCACACGGACTCAGTAGTTGTGGCACACGGGCTTAGTTGCTCTGCGGCTTGTGGAATCTTCCCCAAGCAGGGATCAAACCCTTGTCCCCTCACTGGCAGGCAGATTCTTAACCACTGTGCCACTAGGGAAGTTCTACTTAATTAATTAAAAAGAAAAGCTTTCTTCAACAATGTGGAATCAATCACTCAGCGTGCACTTCCCGCTCAGCTCAGAGCTGGCCCTGTCCTCTCTCAGCAGCCCTCCCGGCGCAGTCCTCCGAGGCGCGGCTTCCAGCAGGGGTCGCTGTGCCACTGCCATCGCCGCCGTGCCAGTGCGCACCGCCCAGCCTGCTCTCACCGCGCCGGCGCCGGCGCCGGCGGAAGGGGAGGGGCAAGGGCAGGGCGGGGTGTGGAGTCCGGCGCTCGGCAAAGCCATGGGATGACCTTGAGGACCCGGGAAGGTGCGCAGCCCGACGGGGGTAGGGAGGGAGCGAGGCGAACATGACCTTGTTTCAGGACTTGGTCAGCCTCTGAGGTCTCCAAGAGAAGAGAAGATTTTTGTTTGCAGTTGAACTAAAAGCAGTTAAATCAGGTTTTCCATACGGAGTAGTTAACAGGCCTAGGAAAATGGAGGGATTTCAAATGTCCCGCAGGTCAAGGACAGCGTTGCCTCTACATTCCAGTCGTTGCTTTTCTTACAGCCTTCGGTTAGTTCACCGATTTTATGTTTCTCCTGAAGATTTCACTCTAAACCTTCAGTGAAGGAGCCGTGATACTCCCCTTACGTCCACGCTGTCGCCAAAGAAATCTTTTAAAAAGCACTCCTATCAGATCACTTCCCTACTTAAGGTCTTGCTATAGTTCTCATGCGTTCTGGGTAAGTCCAAGCTTTGATAGGGAAGGCCCTTGGAGATCTAACCTCTTACCCATCAGCCCAGCGCCATCATTGTTCTTCATTGTAATGCACCGGGTTTTTTGACCTACTTTCACAGTATTTAATTAAGCACTTACCATGTGTCAGGCACTATTCTGGGCACTTGGGATTGAGCAGTAAATTATATAACATAGCAGATAAGTACTATTGCGAAAGAAAGTAGAACGGGGCAAGGGGAGATTTGGAGGACAAGACACCTGTTAAATGGAGTTGGAATGAGTAGACCTCATTGAGGTGAAGGTGATTTGTCCATGCAGATATCTGGGCTAAGAGTGCTCTGGGCAGCTGGAACAAAGGAGTCTACCCAGAAGTGTGCCTGTTGTGTATGAGGATCTTCAGGAAGGAGCTGAGTGAGCGTGGGTGAGAGAGGCAGGAGATGAGGTCAGAGCGGAAATGAAGGGGATAGATCACACAAGGGACTATAGGCCAAGGGAGGGATTTTGCTTTTCTCTGTGCTTTTATAAGGTTGTGAGGGAAGGAGTGACATGATATAAATTACTTTTTAAAAGACTCACTCTGACTGCTCTATGGAGAACACACTGTAATGGAGCCTTTGTAGTAATCCTGGTGATAGATGGTGGCCTGAATCTGTGGTAACAGTGGGAATGGTGAGAAGTCATGGGATACTGGACATGTTTTGGAGATAAGCCACATGATTTCCTGACATTATGGATCTGAGTACGGGGGAAAGAGAAGAGTCAAGAGTGACTGGAAGCCTTTGTTCTCAGGAACTAGAAGGGTGGAGTTACCATTAACTGAGATGGGGAAGGCCACAGGTAGAGCAGATTTGGGCTTAGAGATATATCAGGAGTTTGTTTCCGGGCCAATTAAGTTTAAGGTGCCTGTTATGCACCCAAATGGAGATGTCGAATAGGCAGTTGGATGTTTTGTCAGGGTTTCCAAGACCACCCCTAGGTTCATTGATTTCACTAGGAAGACTCAACAGGATTCAGCTGTGGGTCATGGCTATGATTTACTACAGCAAAAGGATACAACATGCAAGGAAGAAGATGCATGGGGCAAAGTCTGGAGGGAGCCAGGTGCAATCTTCCAAGGGTCCTCCCAGTGGAGCACACAGGACATGTGGCATGTCAGCACCTCTGCCTCAGGAAACAATTACCTAGTTTGTGGGTCTCCAGGCCCCTTCTTTTTCTACTAGCTACTGCCTCTGTTAAACAGTGGGAAGAAGATGTGAAAGGAGGTGAAATGCAGATCTGTACAATTTGCTCATTCCTAGCTCTGATTTGCTGGAGTTGGAGATTGAAATAAAGTTTAGAGACTCACTGGCTTTCATGAAGTCATGATCTGGTATCTTCTGCAAAGTCAATATTGTAAGGATGTAATGTATGTCAGTAAATAGTCTTTCTTGTCCTGAGATTTTCCTTTTTAAAATAAATCATTGAGGGAGTTCCCTGGTGGCCTAGTAGTTAGGATTTCTGCTGTGGTCTGGGTTTAATCCCTGGTGGGGGGAACTGAGATCCCCACAAGCTGCATGGCACAGCCAAAAAAAAAAAAAAGAAAAAAAAAATCATTGAGAACTATTGTTAATATTTTTCAGTAGCAGTCAGTACCCAAGCTAATTTGGGGGAGTGAGAAGAGTAGAACCGGTGTTTTCATACGTATTAGTATCTAATTCAACCTTGACCACCCTGTGAGGTCAGCACATTAATTACAGCTGGAAGACTCACCTAGTACAGTGTGCATGGCCCTTGGTACATGTGGACCAACATGGCCTTTTGTAGGAGGAAGCATAAGTACAGTACTAGATGTAAAGTGTTCATGGTGTGTATGGTTTATGTTGTAAGAATGCCAGGATACCACACTTGGGAAGTAAAACTGAATTATTGTCTGTTTCAGGTCGTATGAGCCATGGCTATGACTAGCATCAGATTGCCCAGCAGCGTTTTAAGAAAGCCAGATGCCTGGATTGGGCTCTGCGGAGCGCTACGAGGGACACCTTCACATAAACACTGTGCTTCCTGGAATCGATACTTATATTTGTCTAGTTCCAAGTTAAATGCTTCAAATTATAAAACATTTTTCCATAACATTTTCTCACTGAGACTCTCAGGGCTTTTAATATCTCAAGAATATATTTTCCCATTTTCCATAAGACTCAAAAGTAATGTAAGCTCTAAAAAATCCACTAAAAAGACTCTGCAAAAAATGGAAGATGAAGGGGACTCTGATGAAGAGAGTGGACATCATGAGATGAGTGAGCAGGAAGAGGAGCCAGAGGACGACCCCAGTGTGGTCAGAGACCATAAGGACCTGGACAAAGTAGTGCAGTCTTTCCGATATGATGTTATCCTGAAGACAGGCCTAGATATCGGGAGAAAGTAAGTATATGCGTTTTAATACAAAATCGCTTGTCCGCTTTTTGGTTATTTTAAAGCAGCATTACCAATTACATGGCTTATATTATGGTGAAGAGTAATCATAGATGTGAAAGGGTCTTATAGGTAACCTGTTCCAATTATTTCATTCTATAGATGAGAAAACTAATTCCCAAAGAAGTCAAGTGACTGCCTGCAAGTCCCACATGGCACATTTCCTTGATTCTAAGACACAATCAACTTTGTAAGATGAACCATTGATGTAAAAACAGCTTCTTGGGGAAAAAAGGAATCACCATGTTAGATGTATATAGCAAGCATAGAATGCACCTGGGTTTCACAAACGCTACAGTGAGAAGGTACCTCTTAGAATCAACGGAAGCAGTATAACATGGTGGTTAAGACTGCAGGCTTTGTAGCCAGACTACTGGGGTTTCAATCCTGGGTTGTGTATGACCTTGGACAAGTTACTTAAAATCTCTGTGCAGTTTCCTCATCTGTAGAATGGGGGTAATAGAACCAGCTTTAGAAGGTGGTGGCTAGGATTGAATGAGTCTATCGACCTAAAGCATTTATAACAGTGTGTGGCACATAGTGGGTACTCGGTATGTTAGCTATGATGATGAAATACTGTGTGTGTTCATATATAGTGCATAGAGATACTAAGTGTAACTTTCAAGATTTCTTTAATATTCTCATTCCTTCTCTGCTAGACTAATTGTATAAGAATAGTGATCCTCATTGTTCATTCATTCCTTTAGCAATCATTGTGTGCATACTGCATGCAAGATAAGAATTGTGGTATGAAAAATAAATTAAGAAAGATTCCCTTGTGTAATTTGTATCTTTATGTCCTGATTTAAAGGCATAGTTCAGTTTTTAACTCTGAACCCACAGGCACCCTGGTCGGGACTTGAATGTTCTCTAAAATCTGGCAGGCTCATGAGGGGCCTCTCCCTCTCTCACAGTAGTAACTGCTGCTGTTCTTATTAGGAGAACCCCAGATGTCAGTCGCCTGGAGTCAGAGCACTAAAACGAAAGGGCACTCGTTTTTGTCTGTATCCTGCCATGGTCTGGTTGCCCCAGTGATCAAATTCAGAGAGATCAGCAGCTGATGGATTGGAACTTCCCCATCCTCAGTGCAAATTAGCAGAGGGTTTCTCAACAGCCTCACCATACATGGGGTGCCTGGTTTTTCTCACAGCACGTGAAGGGAAAGGAGTGCCCACTCATTATGGCTGTCGTGAATCACAGGCGCTACCACCTCTAAGGTGACTGCTGTAGGGGGAGTCACGTGGAGAGCACCGGGCCCACCCTGAATGCGCTAGATGCGGGTTCCAGCCCCCTTGGAAACCCCAGCAGGGCGCTGGTTACCTGCCTGCTGGCGCTAGCAGGTCTTTGCAGCAGCCAGCATGTACTCGGCAGTGCCCTTTGGTCTCCCTGTTTAGATATATATGGAAGCAGTTGACTTTCACTTTCCCAGCACCCAGAATGGAGATTTTGTGGGGAGGCCAGTCACTGTCAGGATAAGCATTACAAACAGCTGGTACTTTTCTCAAAATTATATAATTGTTTTGAATATATTTCTATTTTAAAGCACTTTGATTTTTTTCTTCTTTTTTTAGCAAAGTAGAAGATGCATTCTACAAAGGTGAACTCAGGCTGAACGGGGAAAAATTATGGAAGAAAAGCAGAACGGTGAGTTTTGTTGTTGTTTTTTTGGCTGTGTTGGGTCTTCATTGCTGTGCGCGGGCTTTCTCTAGTTGCAGTGAGCGGGGGCTACTCTTAGTAGCGGTGCGTGGGCGTCTCATTGTGTTGGCTTCTCTTGTTGCGGAGCACGGGCTCTAGGTGCGCAGGCTTCAGTAGCTGTGGCACGTGGGCTCAGTAGTTGTGGCGCACGGGCTTAGTTGCTCTGCGGCGTGTGGGATCTTCCCAGACCAGGGCTCGAACCCGTGTCCCCTGCATTGGCAGGCGGATTCTTAACCACTGCGCCCCCAGAAAAGCCCACAGTGAGATATTATGACAGCCAGATATTTTTGTCTGTTGTTCTTCCAGTACTCAGTTAATGCCTCCCCCAGTTTCCCCCAGGGCTCCTTCTTTAGGGCATCAGTGGTTCCTCGTGTATGTCTGTCTTGCCCCCTCTAAGGTCTCCCTCAGGCCTGGTCACATAGCTTCAGTTACGCAGACCACTTGCTCTTTGCAGCCATAATGACTTTGAGATGAAGCTTTCCCTTTTTTTTAAAAATTTTAAGACAAGTCACTATCAGAACTGGCAAAAATCTATTAAACTTCTAAGTCATTAATGTTAGCCCCCGTGAAATCATAATAATCAGGCTAAATCCATGTAGAGGCTTCTTTGGCCTGCTGTTACCTGAGCAGATGTGCAGTTCTGTTCAGCTCAGCAGTAGCCCCCCACCCCCAGTACCTGCTGGATACACTGCTCTGTGTGCAGGGCAGCCATCAAAAAGAAGGTTTCATATTTCCTGACAGCTCCATATCAGTACTATTGTTAAGTGAAAGAATCACTCACAAGTGTTATAAGAAAATGTATTTTTAGTATCCAGTGTTATAATAAATGATATATATATTCTTTTAAAAATGAATTTCTGTAAAAAGTTACATATATACATACATAGAATTAAAATATTAATACTACTAGTATTTATCTTTGAGTGGGGCACTGTGGGTTATATGTTCTTCATGCATTTTATTTTCTGAATTTTTTACGAGTATGTTTCACTTTTGTAATTGGAAAATATAATGATAGTAAAAGTTAACAAAACAATTTTTTTTTTTTTTTTTTTTAACAAAACAATTTTTAAAAGTATATGACAGAGACCCTTAAAAAGTTTGGAAGACACAGACCTATGAGGCATTGGCAGACATAATCTAACTCTTAGTCAGTGTCCAGGGAATAAATGTTCCAGGGAAGTTAGACACACTTTTGAAGGTTGTTTTTATTTTAGCTTCTTTCCTATTTCAAACACTCCTGGGATTGGACGACCTGAGCTGCATCCTGTACCCCTGGGACATGGGAGGGCGTGAGCCATTGGCCACGGACCTGGGTGAGCACTGAGGCTGTCTTCAGTCTCTGCTCCCCAGACTCAGAGTGGTTCTTGCAGCTGAGTGGACAGGAGGGGGGATCCCCAGTGCTTGTCTTGGCCACCAAGTCACAAGGCCCAGATCCCTCTGATGGCACCTGACCTGACAGGTTCGGACTGCAGGTGTCATTCCTTGCTCAGTGAGCTGTAGGAAATCAAGCACTCCAGACATGCACCTGGAGATCAGGTCCCTCTTGTCCCTTAATTGCTTTTTCCTGCTTGTAGCCCAACCCCCTTCTCACCAGCCACAGTGTTCCAAAGACAAGATCTGTTCTTGGTGCACAGTGTCTCTGCCAGGGCCTCATTTACAGACACCATAAATCTATTTTTCTCCCTGTGCTTTGAGATATTGTTAACTACAGTCTAATTGCTGCTTCTTCATTCTGCCTTGGGTGTTCTGTTGTCTTGGCTGCCTTCCAGATTTCTCCTGAGGGTCAGCAAAGGAAGGGGCCAGCATTAACACTCGGCTGCCTTGTTACTAGGAGGCCTGGTAGCCATAGTAACTGCAGCTAAGGGGAGATTGGAAATGTAGATGCTTGGAACAGCCCCTAATTCCAGCCAGTTTTGCTTTGTGCCTACTGTGCCGTCTCCCACGGTAGAAGGGACAGGGCTTTGCAGGGAAAGAGGAACACCTCCCCTTCCGTGGCCTGCTCCGTGGGGCCTGAGCCTGGCTGCCTGCAGCTGAGCAGAGCTTTTCTGTGAGTTGCACACCAGATGGGGCCCAGAGTGCTGTGGGTGCTGGGTAACTGTTGACCTAAATAGAGGGTGTATGGAGCCCAAATATGGGACTGAAGCCTTCCTAACCTCACCTCTCCCTGGGATTCACCGGGTAAAGGAGAAACATTGCTTCCCTATTCTCTGCCCTAGAAGAAAGCCACCAGAACGATCCACTCTCCTCTTAAGGGGCAGACATCACACATAGTATATCCACGAAAGGGTACATGAGAAGGGTTGCCTTTTTCTCTGTATACCCTTTTATACCTTTTTTTAACGTATTGTATCATGTGCTTATATTACTTATTAAAAAATGAATTTTAATGACACAAAGTTATGCCAAAAAAGGTAAAGCAGAGTTCCCAAGCCGTGTATTTCTGAACATTGATTTTAAATGTCTACACAGTTTGGGCAAATGGTCATTTAAAAAAAAAAAAATTGAATCCAGCAGAACTTCAGGAGGACTGACTGCCCTTCCCCGCGACTCCCCACTCCCACCTCTGCCCAGCCCAGATGATGCCTTCAAACCCACAAGGAGAAGCAGTCTTCATGCCTTGCTGTGGTTTGAGTCTCTCTGCTTCTCAGCCCAGAGGGGAGAGTTAATGGTTTAAAATCAGCCCCTGTGAGTTTTACATCCAGCCGCCTGGATTGACCAGTGTGGCATCACGGTGAGCAGGCGTGCATTCCCACGTTGTAGACTTAGTACTGGGCCTGCGGAAGCCTCGAGTGGGTGGCTCGCCCTAGTGAGGTACAGATATCCCAACAGCGTGAAGTTAGACTGCCTCAGGGCATTCATCGACAAATGAGGCAAACATAAGCATTTGTCACCATGCTCCTTAAACACAAGCCCCCAAGCAGGCTTTTAAGTGGGTACCTGTGCCCACTTAGAGTCCATGGCCCACACATGGAGGTCTGTCCCTGTCTTCCTGTCCATCTCTTCACCACTGCCCCCATCCTTGGCTTGGAAGCGGTGGTGAATGGTCTGAGACAGCCTCTGGTCATCCTGGCTTGTGTTCTAGTAGAAGCATGTGGCACCTGGGCCGGTTTATCCCCTTCCTGAGTTGCTGGGCAGATCCCCTGGGATCCTGAGCTGCCAGGACCAGGTGTCTCATGGGCTGTTTGCACCATGGCAGCACTGATGTGACTGCCCCCAGGGCATGTCCTGCGCTCGCTCAACCCAAAGCTCCCATCTGGACAAAAACGGGTTTGACCTCAGCCCTTTTAACCCAAGTCAGCATCCAACTCGACCCTCTTTTCTGTGGCATTCCATCCTTGTGCGTTGAGTCCTGTCTCCTTGGTGATGTGGCATCACTGGCGCTAGCCAATGCTGGAAAGCAGTTTATT
Source organism: Neophocaena asiaeorientalis asiaeorientalis (assembly GCF_003031525.2). NCBI lineage: Eukaryota > Metazoa > Chordata > Mammalia > Artiodactyla > Phocoenidae > Neophocaena > Neophocaena asiaeorientalis. The sequence goes on from NW_020172162.1 coordinate 2,575,366, forward strand.
TACTTCGATTTCTTTAGGAGATGCAGCTGACCGTTGTTCCACTGTGACAGATTTCCAACAAATTGTGCCCTGTCCCCAATGATGTAGCTTAACTGTGTTGAAATCAGTGAAAGTGTTACACTGAAAATTGTCTTCTCAGTGCATGTAGTAATTACTGTGCTCATAATCTCTAAGGTTGTGCCCTGCTTCATCTTCTGCCACTGTTACAAAATAAATGCTTCCATTCAAGTGTTTCCTGAAGTCATGCAATAGACAAAACTGAAGCCACACAGGCCCTGTCCACGAGCAGCCAGTTGTCTCAGCCTGAAGGAGGGACACTGGCCCCTATTGAGCCACATGGTTCTGAGGCATCTGCCTGGAGAGGGGGGCCCTTTCACCTGGAAGCACTAGGGAGAAGTGACCAGTACAGAGGAGTCACCTGTGCCCCGGGTGGTGGTCGCCCAGTGAAAACTCAAAGGAGAGACGTTTGCATTGGCCGAGTTTCCCAAAATGTAACGAAGGTTCTGTTTTCTTTTTAATTTTCAGGTGAAAGTGGGAGATACATTGGATCTTCTAATTGGAGAGGATAGAGAAGCAGAAACAGAGACCGTGATGAGGATTCTTCTGAAAAAAGTGTTTGAAGAGAAGACCAGCAGTGAGAAGTACAGAGTGGTGTTACGGCGGTGGAAAAAGTTACAATTGCCCAAAAAAAGTACGCTCAAATAAATGGATTGCTTTTTAGCAACAAAGCTGCTTTCTAGTGGTGGGGGAAGGGGCCAGGTTAAAAAGAGGACGTTTTTACTAAAATAAGGTTCTCCTACCACTTGTGGAATCTCCTGAGCCAATTTTGTGGAAGTCAGCATTCGTATCGTGGCTCCTACAGACGCTTCCCTTGGCCTGGATTTCCCTCCCAGGCTTGATTTGTCCACAGTTCGACCTCGTGAGCATGAGTGAGACATGTGCTGAATGAGCTAAGCCCAGAGAGGGTTTCCGTGACCAGCCTGCTGTTTCCCACGTTATCTACCTCAGGAGGCAGTGTAAAATAAATTGGCCTTGTTCTTAGTGTCATTTCAGTTTTATCCCTATCAACCAGCTTCCCTGGGTTCAGGCTTCTTAAGGCAAAACCAAGCCAAGTCAAGGTCCCCTTTATCTCCTTAGGGGAGCAGCACTGGGAGACCCCTTTATCCACTGACCTTTCTGAATTACCAACATGTTGGCCTTAGTTCCCTTCAGTTTGTCTCCAGAAGTCTGGATAGTAAAGTTGTTCCAACTGATTCCAAATGAGCTAGTTAGGGCCCATTTAAAATTAATTGTTTAGGGCATGGGGTTGATAGGCTAAGGCAGCTGGAGGCCTTTTGTATGGCATGCAAGTTAGGAATGCCTTTTACATTTTTATTTATTTATTTATTTATTTTGTGTGGTACGTGGGCCTCTCACCGCTGTGGCCTCTCCCGCTGCGGAGCACAGGCTCCGGACGCGCAGGCTCAGTGGCCATGGCTCACGGGCCCAGCTGCTCCGCGGCATGCGGTATCTTCCCAGACTGGGGCACGAACCTGTGTCCCCTGCATCGGCAGGTGGACTCTCAACCACTGCGCCACCAGGGAAGCCCGGCTTTTACATTTTTAAAGGGTTGTTTTAAAAAAAGAGAAAGGAACATATGGCAGAGACCTTACGTAGCCCACAAAGCATAAAATATTTACATTGACCTACAGAAAGAATGTGATGACCCTCCCTGATTTAAGCGATGGTTTACTTTTCAGGTGAAAGTAGAAAACACACAGATTTTATCCGTAAAGAGAATAAAGCATCAGAGACTAATTATTCTAATTCTCAAGAAAGTGTTATAAAAGGGACTAAAAAAATAGAGTAGTAATAGAACGGACACACACATAATACACATCATCTAAGAAAAGGACATCTGCTTAAATAAATTGGTTTGTAGATTCCCGGGAGCAGTGTGCTAGCACTGGAAGGGCTGGCTCAAATAGACTTATTAGACTCTTGTGTCGTAAAGACCGACTATGTCTGGGTCCTTTTATTTGCCCTCCAGGAATTCTTGAGAATTCAGGTTAACTGATACAGAAGGGAAACTTCTGTAGCCCAAAGCAGTGAGATGTTTGGTCACATGAGTCTGGAAGTCTTACCAGCTCAGATTTCAGAGGAGCTCAGGAAAATTGATTTTTATTTGAAAGCTTAAATCAGCTCTCAGGAAGCAATAATATATACTGTGCCGTGTAACAGAAGGAATTTTTCTATTTTACCACTTGTTAATTAGGCTTTTACATCAGTGAAAATAGTATAATTAATTTCAACACGAGTTAATTATGAGTTTTAATTTAGGAGATTATAGTAACGATGATGCTTTTTCTCATTTTCTTCACCTCTCTGTGCCTTTCTGTCTCTCCTTCCCTGCCACCCTCTCTCCCTCCCTTCTCTTGATTGCTCTTTGGAAAGTAACAGAAAGCCAAATAAGTCTTGCATGGTGAGGGGCAGCATGACCTAGTGATATATGTCAGGGGTCCTAGTTTTTAGGCTCTGTCTTGCCCTTAGCAAGTTTGGTTACCTTGGTTATATTCTGGCCTTAACCTCTCTGAGCTTCAGCTTCTTCACTGGTCAGGAAGGGATCAGGATACTAATTTGCTTACCTTGTTGAGTTCAGTCTTCAGAAGAGTTAAAATGTGTTGTGTGAGGCAAGATGAGTTGATAGTAGCTAGAAAGCAGGAAGGCCCATTTGAAAGGCTGTTGGAAGCTCTATTGGTAATTAAGTACCTCAGCTTAGCTGGTGGGATTTGACCCATTACAGGCTTCTCTGTTTTTAAAAATCAAAATAAGCAAAAAGACGTCTGATGGTGGAGAATGTTGGTTTGGTCATACCACATGGCAAAAACTGATCTCTCATAGTTGTCTACAGCACAAGGGATTTAGAACATATTTATGAAACAGCAGAAACAAAAGCAATTCATAAAGATTTATGGAACTCTTGCAGCTCACTCTATGATAGCTGCTTTATAAATGCCATCCTGGCAAGGCCTCCTCAGTGAACATGTGACCAACATGATGAAAAACTTAAAAGATTTGGATGTTTCTAATTCAGTGCTTCTCAACCTGACATGATTTTACCCCCTTGGGGACATTTGGCAATGTCTGGAGATATTTTTGTCTGTCACAACTGAGGGGGAGGGGGTGGGATGGGCGTCAAATGCGTAGAGACAGGTGATGCTGCTAAACATCCTACAGTGTACAGATAGTCCCCACAACAAAGAATGATCAGACCTTAAACGTCAGTGGTACTGAGGCTGAGATGCCCTGCTCTAATGGGGTGACAAGAATTCTTTTTTTCAATAGGTCTGGCTTTCACAGCAATCAGACAAAAAAGAAATAAAACATATCCAAATCGGAAGGGAAGAGGTAAAACTGTTATTATATGCAGATGACATGATACTCTCTATACAGAATACCCTGAGACTTCACACAAAAACTATTAGAACTGATAAATGAATTCAACAAGATAGCAGGATACAAGACTAATATACAGAAACCTGTTGCATTTCTTTACACTAACAATGAAATACCAGAAAGTTAAAAAAAAAAAAATCTCGTTTAAAATCACTTCAAAAGAAAAACAAAAACACGCAGTGGTTGAGAGTCCGCCTGCTGATGCAGGGAACACGGGTGTCGTGCCCCGGTCTGGGAAGATCCCATATGCCGCAGAGTGGCTGGGCCTGTGAGCCATGGCCACTGAGCCTGCGTGTCCGGAGCTTGTGCTCCGCAACGGGAGAGGCCACAACAGTGAGAGGCCCGCATACCGCAAAAAAAAAAAAGAAAAACAAATACCTAGGGGCTTCCCTGGTGGCACAGTGGTTAAGAATCCGCCTGCCAGTGCAGGGGACATGGGTTTGAGCCCTGGTCCGGGAAGATCCCACATGCTGCGGAGCAACTAAGCCTGTGAGCCACAACTCCCGAGCCTGTGCTCTAGAGCCCACGAGCCACAACTATTGAAGCCTGCGTGCCTAGAGCCCGTGCTCCGCAGCGGGAGAGGCCACCACAGTGAGAAGCCCATGCACTGCAACAAAGAGTAGCCCCCACTTGCCGCAACTAGAGAAAGCCTGCGCACAGCAATGAAGACCCAACACAGCCAAAAATAAATAAAATTAAAAAACAAAAAACCCACAAATACCTAGGAATAAACCTAACCAAAGAGATTAAAGACATATGCTGAGAACTATAAAACACTGGTAAAGGAAATTGAAGATGATTCAAGGAAATGAAAAGATATCCCATGTTCTTGGATTGGAAGGATTAATATTGTTAAATTAATATTGTTTAAATGGCCATACTACCCAAAGCAATCTACAGATTTAATGCAATCCATATCAAATTACCCATGACATTTTTCACAGAACTAGGACAAATAATCCTAAAATTTATTTAGAACTACAAAAGCAATCCTGAGGAAAAAGAATGAAGCTGAAGGCATAATCCTTACTTCAGACAGTACTAGAAACTTACAGTAATCAAAACAGTGTGGTATTGGCACAAAAACACATATAGATCAATGTACAGAATAGAGAGCCTAGAAATAAACACACACATGGTCAACCTTAAACAAAAGATGCAAGAATATACGATGGAGAAAAGACAGTCTCTTCGGCAAGTGGTGTTGGGAAAGTTGGATAGCCGCATGTAAATCAATGAAGTTAGGACACACCCTCACACCATACACAAAAATAAACTTGGAATGGCTTAAAAATATAAGACATGACACCATAAAACTCCTAGAAGGTAACATAGGCAAAACATTCTTTGACATAAGTCATACCAAAGTTTTCTTAGGTCAGTTTACCAAGGCTATAGAAATAAAAGCAGGGGCTTCCCTGGTGGCGCAGTGGTTAAGAATCTGCCTGCCAATACAGGGGACATGGGTTCGAGCCCTGGTCCGGGAAGATCCCACATGCTGTGGAGCAACTAAGCCCGTGTGCCACAGCTACTGAAGCCTGTGCGCCTGGAGCCTGTGCTCCACAACAAGAGAAACCACTGCAATGAGAAGCCCTTGGCAACTAGAGAAAGCCCGTGCACAGCCACGGAAGACCTGATGCAGCCAATAAATAAATAAATAAAATAAATCTATTTAAAGAAAAATAAAAGCAAAAATAAATGGGGCCTAATCAAACTATAAGGGTTTTTTAAAATCTTTATTTATTTATTTATTTGGCTGCGCTGGCTCTTTGCTGCTGCATGCGGGATCTTCGTTGAGGTGTGCAGGATCTTTAGTTGCAGCATGTGAACGCTTAGTTGCAGCATGTGGGATCTAGTTCCCTGACCAGGGATCAAACCCAGGCCCCCTGCATTGGGAGCGTGGAGTCTTAGCCACTGGACCACCAGGGAAGCCCCCAAACTTTATTTTAAATTAATTAATTTATTTTTGGCTGCATTGGGTCTTTGTTGCTGCACGCAGGCTTTCTCTAGTTGCAGCGAGTAGGGGCTACTCTTTGATGTGGTGTGTGGGCTTCTTATTGCGGTGGCTTCTCTTGTTGTGGAACATGGGCTCTAGGCACGTGGGTTTCAGTAGTTGTGGCATGCGGGCTCTAGAGCGCAGGCTCAGTAGTTGTGGTGCATGGGCTCAGTTGCTCTGCGGCATGTGGAATCTTCCCGGACCAGGGTTCAAACCCGTGTCCCCTGCATTGGCAGGCAGATTCTTAACCACTGTGCCACCAGGGAAGTCCGGGAAGTCCCCAAACTTACAAGCTTTTGCACAACAAAGGAAACCATAAACAAAAAAGGAAAAGACAACCTACAGACTGGGAAAAAATATTTGTAAATGATGTGACCAACAAGGGCTTAATTTCCAAAATATACAAACAGCTCATACAACTCAATAACAAAAACCAAACAATGCAATCAAAAAATGAGCAGACCTAAATAGACATTTTTGCAAAGAAGATGTACAGATGGCCAACAGGCACATGAAAAGGTGCTCAACATCGCTAATTATAGAAATGTGAATCAAAACTACAGTGAGGTACCACCTCATACAGGTCAGAATGGCCATCATTAAAAAGTCCATAAACAGGGCTTCCCTGGTGGCACAGTGGTCAAGAATCCTCCTGCCAATGCAGAGCACACGGGTTCGAGCCCTGGTCTGGGAAGATCCCACATGCCACAGAGCAACTAAGCCCGTGTGCCACAACTACTGAAGCCCGCGTGCCTAGAGCCCGTGCTCCGCAACAACAGAAGTCACCACGATGAGAAGCCCGTGCACTGCGATGAAGAGTAGCCCCCACTCGCCGCAACTAGAGGAAGCCTGCACACAGCAACGAAGACCCAATGCAGCCAATAAATAAAGAATAAAATATATTCTTTAAAAAAAAAGTCCATAAACAATAAATGCTGGAGAGGGTGCAGAGAAAAGGGAACCCACCTACACTGTTGGTGTGGGAATGTAAGTTGGTGCAGCCACTATGGAAAACGGTATGGAGCTTCCTCAAAAAACTAATAATAGAGTTGCCATATGATCCAGAAATCCCACTCCTGGGCATATATCCAGAGAAAACTCTATTTGAAAAGATGCATGCACCCCAATGTTTATTGCAGCACTATTTACAATAGCCAAGACATGGAAACAACCCAAGTGCCCATCGACAGATGAATGGATAAAGAAGTGGTATATATATATATATATATATATATATATACACACAATGGAATAAGATTCAGCCATAAAAAAAGAATGAAATATTGCCATTTGCAGCAACATGGATGGACACAGAGATTATCATCATACTAAGTGAAGTAAGTCAGAGAAGACATATGATATCACTTGTATGTGGAATCTAAAAAATAATACAAATGAACTTATTTACAAAACAGAAACAGACTCACAGACATAGAAAACAAATTTATGGTTACCAAAGGAGAGGAGGGGCAAATTCGGAGTATGGGATTAACAGATACAATTTACTATACATCAAATAGATAAACAACAAGGATTTACTGCATAGCACAGGGAAATACATTCAATATCTTGAATATATATATATATAAATATTTTTATTTGGATCACTTTGCTGTACAACTGAAACTAACACAATATTGTAAATCAACTATACTTCAATTAAAAAAATAATAAAAATAAAAAATGTGTGGCTTTCCCAGGAAAGTCTGAAAATGCTTCTAGTGTATGTTTGCAGTTTTTTAAGGATGAACAATTTAAAGTTATGACTATTTTTGTAGAGCAGGGGTCCCCAACCCCTGGGCCGCAGACTGGTACCAGTCTGCGGCCTGTTAGGAACCGGGCTGCACAGTAGGAGGTGAGTGGCGGGCGAACAAGCGAAACTTCATCTGCCGCTCCCCATTGCTCCCCATAGCTTGCACTGCCACATGAACCCAACACCCACCCCCCTGGCCGTGGAAAATTTGTCTTCCATGAAACCAGTCCCTGGTGCCAAAAAGTTGGGGACTGCTGCCGTAGAGGCCCGTCCAATCCTTTTACCAGTAATGGTTAATCCCTTCAAAGAAATAGCTCTCCCCTGGGCAGTGTGACGCTAATTGCATTTCTCTGCCAAATAGCATTTACCATGTTCCATGGAAAATTATATAGACGGCTAGGCAATAGTTTCATTATTTTTTTAGCATTTTGGGGAGAAAAGTAGACATTTGGGGGAAAATTCTTAGGTCATGGTTTATTTGGTCAATAATGATTGAGGGAATAGAAACTACCATTTTTCAAGAAACTAAAAACAAAACAGATTTCCTTTGGAGAGGTGGTGTATGTTCTATGAACTTTCTTAAAGGGTGTGCAAGGTATACGAGGCAAGTAAAGAGACACTCTACGGAAGTCCTGCCTTATCTTGGTCGTATGTATTTTGGCTTTCAAAAAGTTACTGTCAGAATTAGATAGATAACCAACAAGGACCTACTGTATAGCACAGGGAACTCTACTGAATATTCTGGGATAACTTAGAAAAGAATCTAAAAAGGAGTGAATATACGTATATGTATAACAATCACTTTGCTGTACACCTGAAACTAACACAACATTGTAAATCAACTATACTCCAATAAAATAAAAATAAAAAAAATAAAAAGTTACTGCCAGGGTTATCAGTCGGCTTACTGACCATCTTGAGAAATTAGAAACTCCATCGAGCAGACCCCATAGAGCAGAATGTGAGCATCTCCCAAATGGCTTCCGAGTCATATGGGTGGCTTAAGATGAGCCATGGTAGCAGGATTTTCACCTTGGAAATCAGCAAGCACCGTGAAACAGAATGGATTTTTCCCTTGGAGAGCCAGTTGTCACACATTTACCAGCACATCCCTGGGTGGAATGGGGAGGTGCACCCACAAGAGTTTCCACTGGGAGATGCCGGGGCACCAGCACCCACCCTCCAAGTTCTTCTTTCAAGTTATCTTTTCTCTTTTCTTGTTCTCACATCGTTCCACATGTCCCCCTCCCTTACTTTAGCTAATCATTCTAATGTGCTTAATGTGTATCCTTTTGTTGGTATGCAGTCTTATAAAATGTTTTGTTGTTCTGTGCACATATTATAAATATATTTATATATTATAATTATTATATTATAAATAAAATAAAATATATTTTAAATTTCATAAATGACATTACTATATATTTCATTTTGTATCTTACTTTCTTCACTAAGCCCATCCATGGCACTCTAGGCACATCTAATCCATTGCTTCTCACTGCTGCATAATAAACACTGAAGTACATCCACCACAGTTTGCCCACCCACTCTCCCGGTGACATTCTCCCACCCAACTCCCCTCACCACAAAAAACACAGTGCTGCTTTCTCTCCAGAAGGGCTGCACCAGGCTGCCCTCCCACCAGCAATACCCAAAGTACCTATAGACTCATAGCCTCACCCAGCCCCTGGCATGACCCAGCTTTCTAATTTTTGCCAGTCTAATTATGAGTATAAAGAGATACAGTTAGTTTGACATACACTCTTCGTAAGTTCTCTCCACAGCCTGTGCTTCTGCCTTTTGGTAGCTGCTACAACCAGTCTGTGCTTGGCATTTCTCTGAGGGCTCTGAAATTGGACACAGCTTTCTGAGACGGCCACTCTCCTGTCCTCTCAAAGACACGCTTGATGGCCCTTTCTTGTTTTAAGATTTTTTTGTTCGTTATTAGTTAACACACCAGGTATATCAAAAGATGGATGGTGAAAGTCAACAATTTTGCAAGATCCTGAGGACATGGGTCACTCACAATGCACTTTTTTTTTTTTTTTACAATGCACTTCTTGATTCCCTTGTGGAGATGTCAACTGTATCCAATGGACCTTCGATCCTGGGAATTTATCCTTAAAGTTGGAGGAACCTTCCCCAGGCCAGACAAGTGAAGGCCCAAAGACTGATTGCAGTCAGAGTAGAACAGCAAGTATCTAAAATGGGCAATTTCTGTTTAGAAGTCTGGACTGGTAAAGCCCATTTCTGGAGTCCCACTCAGAGGGGTTGCTTATATTAGATACTTCCCCACAGAATGTGTAGGGAATTTTCTTTAGGATTGTAGGGGAAATCCCTTAACTCTTGATTCTGAGACAGATAAATCTATGGTGAGGCTACAATAATAGCAGCCAATTCTTTGGACTCAAGCAATCAGTATTAATTACCTGAAGACAAGGCAGCCATCACCATATGCTGAAGGATATGCCTTGTCATGCCTGGCACTGTGCCTGCACTGCGATATCAGCTGGTCAGATACAATGGGGAGACTCAGGTTTAATACCTCACGTCAGAAATAGCAGGATACTTAGCAACTGTGTTTCAGCCTGTGAGAGACAGGAGAGTCAGGAACCTGCACTCCGGCAGGTGTGCCTCAGACCAAAGCCTGACCCTGTCCTCCTGCCACGGCCTCAGCCGTCTGCACCCGGGCAGAGCCGATGTCCTCAGCCTGCTTATACCCACATGCATCTTGAAAATCAACCGAAGGCAAGAGGCATCATGTTTTGTACTGTTTACCATCAGAACCTTCTCTCCAAGCTCAAACAGGCTTCGTACCTACCAACGAACAAGGCTTGCTAGAATCATGAAACAGTGCCCAGGAGATAGTAGAGGTTACAAATATTTTTGCTAAACGAATGATCTTCCTTTAGAGGCAGAGATGATTCTTACTGCATTCCTTGTTCTATTTCCTGTGGCATTGAGAGGTTTCCTGAGTCAGATACTCTGGGGTGGATCCAGAAGCTCAGCGACTGTGGACAGTCAGCAAAACCCCAAGTTAAACAGCCGGGAACCACCAGGCAGACAGACGAACAGATTTAGTCCACACAGCTACATAAGCGGCAGCGTGGAAATCAAGAGCACAAACTGGGGAGTCAGCCTTGCCATCACTAGAGGCTCCCATTTCTGCCAGCATTGTGACCTTGACCAAGTTACTTAACCTCTGAAAGCATCCCCATCTGTAGGATAGGGAATACAAATATCTATCCCACAGGGTTTCCGTGAGGAATAAATGAAATAACGTATGTCACATCCCTAGCACATTCCTGACCCATTGCAGGAGCTTAGAGACCGGGAGCTTTTCTGAAAAACACAACTCCCTATAATTTAAGGCCCCACCGTCACTTCTGAATACACAGCTGCCACACCGCAGAAGCTTCTGAAAGGAAAAGTTGTGGCATTCCATGTTCTCAACCTCTGTCAAGGACACAGTTCACCATCTGGACTACACACTCTAGAAGAACAAACAAATTGCTGCTCTTTAAAATAAAAGCAATGGGGCTTCCCTGGTGGCACAGTGGTTGAGAGTCCGCCTGCCGATGCAGGGGACACGGGTTCATGCCCCGGTCCGGGAAGATCCCACATGCCGCGGAGCGGCTGGGCCCGTGAGCCATGGCCGCTGAGCCTGCGCGTCCGGAGCCTGTGCTCTGCAACGGGAGAGGCCACAACAATGAGAGGCCCATGTACCGCAAAAAAAAAAAAAAAGCAATGGACAGGCCTCCCCCTGCAGAAATGTTCTGGCAAAAGCTACCACATTGGGCCAGTGACCCTAAGCCCTGATGCTGAAGCATTTGTAAACCTGCCTCTTCCCACTGACCTGAAAGCTAAGATTTCATTTATCACTAGTTAAGAAGTCAGGATGGCAAGGTGACTAGAACACCAGCAGAGGAAGGCAGCCTTACTGGGCTGAGAAGGCAGAGTTCAACACGATTGTATCAGAACAGAATATTCCCCTCCCTACTTAGAACAGGTGAAGAGTTTCTTCTTTTCGTACGGATCCAAGGACAATTTGGTGAAAACAAAGTCATCCAGCCCTGGACTAATTCTGCAGGCTCATGAAACTCCTCCTCCTCCTCTAGTTCCAGCCCCATTGGCTTCCTTTTATTGTTTCCTAAGGGGTTCTTCTTGTACCCCAAAGCTTGTTTGCATGCTGAACTTTTCACCTAATTAATTCCTCATTTTCAAATCTAGGCTAGTCATCCATTTCCTTGGGGAAGTTTTTTTTTTGCGGTACTCGGGCCTCTCACTGCTGTGGCCTCTCCTGTTGCGGAGCACAGGCTCCGGACATGCAGGCTCAGCGGCCATGACTCACGGGCCCAGCCGCTCCGCGGCATGTGGTATCTTCCCGGACCGGGGCACGAACCCGTGTCCCCTGCATCGGCAGGCGGACTCTCAACCACTGCGCCACCAGGGGAGCCCGGGGAAGTTTTTCCTGACAACTCCAACAAGGACCAGTCTACCTGTTTCACAGTATTAAGTACTCCTCATTAATAAACTTATAATTTGTAATTTTAAAAAAGGTCAGTTTCATTTGAACACAACAGGAAACCACTTATTTCAGCTCAGATCTATTTCTACTAATGAGTAAAGTGCTAAGCCTTCAGTTTCTGAGATGTACACAGTGTATTTTTCGAAGTCACTGTCATGCAGTGGTTCTGCAGCCCCTGGACCAGCACCAGTATGACCTGGGAACTCTTTAGAAATGCAAATGCTTAGGCACCACCCCAGTCAGACAGAATCAGAACCCCTGGGGTAATGTGCCCTCTGGTTGTTCTGCCCCTTAGTGGATGCTGATGGGAGTCCCACCCAGATTCCCTTTCCAGCGCACCCATGCCCTTGCTGCTGAGAGCCAGCTAACCACTCACAATGGCCCTTCTGGAACACTGCCCTTGGCAAAGGGAGCCACCCTGCCAGGCGAGCTACCCCTTTCCCTGGAGAAGACCTCACCGACCAACTGGCCCCTTTGCTGCACCTGGTACTAATTCTGCCAAACAATTCATGTTCTAGGGCCTCCAGTGGCTGGCAATGAGGCCGGACTGCAGAGGAGACCACACTCGCTCACAGCCTTCCCTGGGCCCGTCCTGCTTCCCATCTCCTGGGAGCAGGTCCTCAATCAGTTGCACAAGAATCCTAGTCTCAGGCTCTGCTCCTAAGGAATCTGGTCCATGGCAGTTACTTTCACTATCTCAAAAAATTTACTCTTACCAGAACATGTCTGTCCACAATTGCCTCAATTATTTCACCCAGGGCAGTTTGAGAACCGGCACCCCCGTATCTAAGATCAGACAAACTGGGGCTTAGAGGATGTGGGTGACGGGACACCACTGACTTGTAACTGGTTTCGGGTCTGAATCGCTGTGTATTGTGTGTGGCCCGGGGGTGTTTAGTTTCTGAGATGGTACGGCGGAACGAGACAAACTTGGGTTCAAATCCTGGCACTGAAGTTTGCCAGTTGTGTGAACTTGGCCGGTAAACCTTTCTGCTACCTCACCACAAAACGGAGATAATGGCATTGCCCAAGACACTGAGTTTTTATGAGAATTAAATGAGATAACACACATACCCTTCAGGGCCTTAGCTTTCTTGTCTCAACCGGCTTAATTAGGGAACTTACGTCACAGGGTTCCGAGATGATTGCAAGCCGTGATCCAGGTGCAGCTCTCAGCAGTGTGCCTCGGCACTGTTGTATATACTCAATGAATGTTAGGTATGCCCAACACTGCCGTCACAGCAAGCAGACAATGAATGTTCGTTCCCACCACTGGCCGAAGGATTTTAGATTTCTCTGGAAGCTCTCTTAAAGAGCCCATTGCATCTCACTGTTCCAAACTTCAGGATAATTTGGTGTGGCGCTCTTATTTCTGAGAACTGCTTTTACAAGTGAAACCACATATACTGAAATTCTCTGATTTTTGTTTTTTGCAAGACCAACAGAAGCAAAGCAAAAACAGAAGCAAAGAGTTCAGCTTTTTTTTTAACAGTTCAGCTTTTTGTTAAATGTGTTACATTTAGTAAAAAAAAAAAAAAAAAAAGCCTGTGTCATCATCAGACTCCTCAGATTCTTCTTTCTTTGCTTCTGCTTTCTTCTCCTCAGCTGGGGCAGCGGCGCTGGAGTGGGCAGGACCGCCTGCTTCTCCTGCTGGACCGGTCCGCCTGCCCCCCACCTTGCAGATGAGGCTCCTGAGATTGACACTGGCCAGAGGCTCGGCAAACAAGCCTGGCCAGAAAGGCTCGACATTTACGCGGGCTGCTTTAATGAGGGCATTGATCTTACCCTCCGTGGCCGTCACGTCACTCGCCGTGCAGACCGGGGGCCGAGTAGATGCAGGCGAGCTCGGAGACCGAGGCCGTGGCGCGGGCGAGCGCTGGGCGGCGGGGTGCCGGCCGCGGCGCCAGTCGCGGCGCCAGTCGCGGCTGAAGGGCGGGCCTCACCCCCGTGCGGCCTCCGTTTCCTCGGAAGCACCTTCTCGGCAGCTGAGGAAAGGCACTTTTTTCTTTTCTTTTGGTCGAAAACAAAGATACCCACAGCCAGAACGGACCTAAAGAATTTAGTCTTCCTTCAAGTCTTGCTTAAACCTGCTCACGGAGTAAATGTCTGAGGCCCCAGCCCCGACCAGCCCTGACCTGCGCGAGGCTTACAGCACAGGTGTCAGGACTCAGGACTGAGCGCTCACGCCCTGGAGGCGGCGGGCTCCAATCGCAGGCCACGACTCACTTCAGGCCGCGCGAACCCCGGGTCCAAACCAGTGTTGCTCTGATAGCTTGAGTCCTTATTTTCACTGTGAAATAGTATTTAATGATTTATAATTCGCCAAAGAGGCGAGAAAAAAACATGCATCCTTTTGTTACCAGTTAATAATACGTTAGCTTTGAGGAACGAAATCTCATTTAATCCAAAGTGGAAAAAAAAGAGTGAACTGAAGCTCTGCTAGTTTAGCAGCCGGGCGGGTCTGGCACCCGACCAGGAAAGGGGGGCAGTCAGCCGCGCCCCTACTGCATGGCCAGGAAGCGGTTTGTGTGGAGACGTCTCAGTCACTCGGCTGTGACAAACTGCACCCCGATAGCCAGAGCGCGTTAAGTCCGAGAGGCCGAGGTGCCCCGAGTGCCCGCGCCCTCCCCGGGGACGAGGGGGGAGGGGGGAGGCCGCACGCAAAGACAGACAGACCCAGACGTTCCGAGAGACCTCTGCCTTAAGAAAATAAGATGTTACGAGACCATATATTTTCTATTTTTATAACATTTTATATAACTCATAAAACAGTGCTTGTATAAAAATTCACACAAAGTTGCTAGAGAGCATACAATTTCCAAAAATGTCCTGGGTTTTTGTTACATTCAGTTTTCTAAGGATGCACTCAAATCAATGGTAAAATGCAGACATTATGCGATATTTCATTATCTTTGGTAAAACTATACTCATTATTTTGTCTCCTCACAGTATTAATTCTGATATCCACTTTGTGCAGGGTCTGCTGTCACTAGGATGTCAGAAGAACATTAAGGCTGGATCTACAAGAGGCAAGTATCTCCACGTGACAGTCGGAGCCCCTCGGCCCCCACCCCCTGCCCACTCCATATCATCCATCTACACAGCGAGGCAGGGTAAGAGCCCAATGGCCTCCAATCCGGGGTCTCGAGACCCTCCTCCTCAGTCAGGCAAGAAGTAAACATTTGGGGGGCAAAGGTGAAAACTGAGGCCATCTCTGCAGGAACCCGAGTGGCCATGCTGTGGTAGGGTAGGCCGGTGACTCTTAGCATTTAAACAGCTAATCCATTCACCACTAAGTAGATCCCATTGGTTGGTTGATGATTGCTGCTGAGGTGGAGCCCCTCCCCCCAAACTTAAAAAGAAAGGAAGGTTTGGAGCCAACACTGAAGGGGGGAGGGGCACACTAACACCCATGACACTGGACACGACTTTATTCCCTGTCAAACGTGTGTTGTCATGTAGACACAGCCAAAGTGAACTGAAGCAGGATTAGAACACTTAGTACATTCAGGACTATCTTCATACATTCTTTTAAAACTTACTAACAGAGAAGAACAAGGGACACTACCACCTATTGTGACTCGCTATTTTACTCAACATCAGAATGTATCTGTGCTACTTCTTTAGTCCTCTGGACATGAGGGGGGAGAAATTCCAAAAAAAGCAAACAAGTAAAAATCAAAGCATTTAGATGTGGAGGGAGAAGGGGTTTTGCCAACAGATTTTATGGAAAACATTAAATTTTGAAAAAAAATTAGTATTTTGTACTTCTATTGCTTCGTGTAAAAAAAACTGCCCCTGGAGCCCACCTGTATGGCTGAAGCTCTGAGGACACCACAGAGACAGACACGGGACCCACAGGCGGTTCTTGATGAGTCAGTCCAGAGAGACAAGAAACAGCTCACAGAGTGTGTCCACCTCTCTTCACTGGAAGGGACTCTAAGATTTGGGGGGAAGAAGCCCTACAAGGAAAGGTATTAAGGAAACCACCAAAACACGGTTTCCAAAAATTGAACATGCGTTAGGTTCTAAAGAGACATAGTTCGTTCCTAGAACCTTGTTGATGTCTCTATTGTGGGTAGATAGGATGATTTTTTTTTTTTTTGAATTATTAAATGATTGTGCTTCTGAAGTTGCAGGGTCACATTCCACCCTCTAGAAAGCAGGGCAATTTTCACATGGCTTGGAATCCTCTTGGATACATCCTAGAGACCAGAACAAATTCCATGGCACCCTCCCGCCCACAGGGCTGGTGGGCGAGAGAGTGCCACTGCCGTCTTTGGGTGTGTGCGCGCGCGCAGGCATGCATTTATGTGCTGGAGAGACTAAGGCATAGAGAAAGGCCCAGGAGAGGGGGAAGTGAGTCTCTGGCTGCTCCAGTCCTCCTCCTTTCCAGGCACAAAGAGGTTGAGCTTGTTATTCATGTCGGTCCCCTTCCTCTCACTTCAGTTTTCTACTAAGAAATGTGGGTGTGCACATGTGGGTGTGTGGGGAGACAGTCATTTATTAAGTCCCTGTGCATTTCTAAATTGCAATAATTCAGGTCTGCAGTTTCAATAGAAATAATCTGTAAATGACATTTAAAAGCAAATTTACTAAAATTAGATCAGCAACTTGACACTGCTCAGAATCTTGTCATATTAAAAAAGAAAACTGCCCGCTGGGTGCAGGCAAAATTCTGTCATACAGCCACTGAAACTGAAGTCCTTATCTGTATGAAGAAAAGTCATAGACTGTTTCTATTATTTCTGCATTTTAAGGTAGCAAAATGTTAAGCCATTAGATTATTAAATCTGTAACATTCCACAAGGGTTTTAGGACTACCCTGTGTGATTCAATTCATTTTCTAGCTTTCTGGTATGATGTACTGTGTTTGGGTTAGACTGTTTCCTTTCCCCCTTAGCCACTGGCCCCCACAGTCAGGTAGGTAAAAGTATTGTTTTTATATTAAGGACTTTACCTGTTGGGGAGTTTCCTCCAGGTTGGAATCCTGGAGAGCATGCCGCTGGCCTGGAGCAATGTGACCTTCCCAACCAGGGGAGAGAAAAGAGGTGTCTCATCCCGAGGCCAAGGGACCAGCTAGATGTAGGACAGCAGGACCTTCTGAGGGCTCAGAGGGAGAGCTCTGAGTGGACCCTAGGAAGGGATACGGGAGCCCCATTTGAGATGGTCTGTGTCCTTCCAATACCGGGTATCCCCAAGAGAGCCCAAGGCTTGGGCCCACCCTGAGGAACAAGGATGTGTACTGACTGGAGGAGCTGACACTGAGGTGTGGTGAAGTCACCATACAGCTCCCAGAACCCAGGTTTTGTTTTGTACAAATACACACATGGAAAGTAAACAGTTCTTGGTGAGCCCAAAGGGGCCCATCCTTAAATCAAACAAGATATCCACACACACTTCTCCAAGGTAATGTGTTTGCCCCTCCAACAGCATCCTTGCCTAGAGAGGAGAGGGGGCAGTGGGAGGACACAGCTCAAATGAAGACATTGTGAACGTGTTTCCACGTCTCTCTACATTCATATCATCATCATCAACATCATCCAGTGTTCTCGTCTACAGAGTGAGCACAATGTTCTACCGGCACGGCAACGTGGGCCAGGCCGCCCCCTAAGCCCCTTCCTCGGCACCACAGTGGGAGGGAGAAGGTGACTGACCACGGTCAGAAAGACATCGCACTATTCCATCCCCTCCACCGCCATCCAAGAGGCATCCTGACTCTTCCAAAATCCAATGTAAAAGACAAGGTCAGTAAATCCATCTCTATGCCACCTGAAGCTATTAGCCATCACGCATGATCATGGCACTTCTAAAAATTTCATTTATCTGAAACCGTCCTAAAAAAAAAAAATTCCCAGCAACTGAAGTCATCTTACAGTACTTCATCTCAAATATTTAAAAGATTTTTTTCTAGGTAAAATGGCCTCCACAGAGCCCAATGATTTTCTTAAAAAAGGGTTTCTTTTTAACTTAAAAAAAAACTGATAAAAGTGGAAGATGTAAAAGGTGGGAAGAGGACCAAGAGGGTTGCTCGATTCGCATTTCAAATTGTGAGGGGACTGGGAGGACACTGCCAAAGAGAGGGAAACCTGACTCCTGAGGCCTCTCTGCTATCACAGCTTGGCCCTCCCCAGACTCTGGCTGTACCACCAGGAACACAGGACAAAAGTCGTAAGTACAAGAGGCCAAATGCGAGGCTTCTTTCTCGCGGCCGTGGCCGGCGGGGCGGTCACGTGTGCAAATGCAGCAGGCCACTCCCCGCCGACATAAGGTGCGCGGCTGTGGACACGTCGCGGGCTCCGGCAGAACGCTCAGTGCCCGCGGTGCCCATCACTTCTCCACCTTCTTGGCTTTCTTCAGGATGTCGCATTTCTTCCTGTTGGGGCGGCGGCACCGTTCGTCGATGCTGGGGATACATTCATAGTGCCACACCTCCTCCATCTTCTCCACCGGGTACACGGCCTCCACGTAGTGGCGGATGAGCCTCAGCCGCGTGGGGTCCAGCTGCTTCTTGTTGCACGCCCCGGAGTGGTTGTACTGCAGCCGTAGGTTCTCGGCGGTGAAGAGTTCGGGGAAGAGCCTGACGAGCAGCCGGGCGGCGAAGTTGCCCACAGAGAGGCTCTGCTGCACGATCTCGCGAACCTCCTTGTCTGACAGCAGGTATGGCGAAGGCACCGGGAAGTCGGGCGAGGGCACCACCAGCTCGTCCAGGGGGATCTTGCAGAAGTCCTTGCTGCTCCTTTCGGGGGGCAGTGGGGGCCCCTCAAATTCCTCCCGGAACCGCTCGGGGTTGATTGCATAGCTGGCCAGGTCCCTGCACTCCGGGCCCGGCACATGGACCTTGCGCTGCTGCTGGTAGGAGCGCCTCTGCTCCGTGTCCCGGCGCCGGCAGCGCTCGTCCAGTTTGCCCACGAACTCCAGTGTCCAGACGCGGTCATTCTTGGCCCGCGGGTAGAGCAGCTGCACGTAGTGGCGGATGAGCTTGATGCGGGACGGGTCCAGCTGCTTCTTGCCCAGCGAGCCGCTGCAGTTGTACTGCTTGCGCAGGTTCTCGTGGGTGAAGAGCTCGGGGAACAGGTGCACGAGCAGGCGTGAGGCAAAGTTGCCAATGGACAGGCTGCTTTCGTAGATACTGCGCAGCTGCTCCTTGCTGAGCAGGCAGTCGGCGCCAGGCACCTCGAAGTCGGGCTGTGGGATCTCCAGCTTGTCGAAGTCGATGGGCACCAGCCAGATCTTCTTGGACCGCCGGCCGGGCCGCTCGCCCTCGAAGCTGTCTTCCACCTTGACCACGGAGATGTCATCGGGAAGGCTGGAAGAGTCGTAGCAGTCGTCCCGCGGGGGCTCGCCCTCGCTGCCCGCGTCCAGCCCCAGGCCCTCCAGCTCGTCGTTGATGCGCTGGGCGCACTGCTGCAGCCAGGCCTCCTCCTCCTGCATGTCGGGGAAGTAGATCTCCGTGTAGTTGCGGATGATCTGCAGCCTCTGTGCGTCCAGCTCCTGCTTGCCTCCGTCCCCGTAGCAGCTGTACTGCTCGCCCAGCTTTCGGTGGTCGAAGAGCTCGGGGAAGAGCCGGTGCAGAAGGAAGACCGCGAACTCCCCTGGCGACGAGGCTTCGTCCAGGAACTCAGTTAGGTCCTGCGTGTCCACCACGTGGTCCGAGGCGATGGTACTGCTCCGGTCCAGGGACAGGGCCTCCTCCTGGTCTTTGTTGTCCAGGAAGTGGCTGGTGTCCACTTGCTCAGCCTCGAAGAAGCCAGCGACCTGGCCGCTGGGCTGGCTGTCCTCCATTTCCCGTTGGGCCCAGAAGCGGCTGAAGAAGTCGTTCAGCTGGGGCAGGCACTCAGCCTGCCACACGGCCGTGTCCTTCACTGACGGGTAGTAGACCTCCACGTAGTTGCGGATGAGCTGCAGGTGCAGCGATTCCAGCTTCCGCTTGGCCGCAAAGCCGCAGGCGCTGCAGCCCCGGGAGAAGTCCACGTCGCTGAAGAGTTCAGGGAAGAGCTGCACCAGCAGGCGGCAGGCCAGGTCGCCGCCCGACAGGCTCTGGTCCACGATCTGCTTGAGCTCGGCTGCCGTGAGCTGGTACTCGGGGGGCGGCTGGAACTTGGCTACCATCTCGGTGGGGCTCACCTGCTTCTTGATGCGGCTCACCTCCAGGGAGAGCAGGTCCACCTTGCTGTGCAGCTGCGACATGTTGGAGGAGAGCGTGTTGAGCATGTAGAACATCTTCTGGATGAGAAAGTAGATGTTGGGGTCACTGTCGGTGGCTGCCGCGGCGCCGCCGCCGTCCCGCTTCTGCGGCTCGTTCAGGAGCCGCAGTGGTGAGGGGCTGTTCCTGGGGTTCGCCTTCTCGAAGAGCTCGAACATGTTAAGCGCGTCTCCGGTGGGAGGGTTCTTCTTCTCCATGATCTTGTGCGAGATGCCGTACAGAGGCTTCTTGTAGGAGGGCGTGGTCACGTCGTTGCTGGGCTCCTCCTCGCCCGGCCACGCGGAGCCCGAGCTCCTGCCCCTGCCTGCCTGCTCCCCGTTGCCCTGGCAGGGCGAGCCGTTCTCCCGGTTCCGCATGCCTGCTAGGAGCGCCTGGAAGACAAGAAGTGCGTTAGCTGAGGGTTCTGGTTTACTACCCTAGACACAAAAGAGGGGCCGAGGTCGATCGCAGGAGCCTGTGAGAAAGTGTTTCCCTTGCCCGGGAATCACTCTACCGGTATGGTACACAACACACCACTAACACAAACCTGCATCCCAGCGCCAAACTTGCTCGCTCTCCCTACTTCCTGAGAGGCTCAGGCTGGACCTCAAAAGCTTCTAATTCCTGTAGGACACAAGCCCTGAACTTCCTGTCTTCAAGGCCTGGCAGGAGAGCAAACACATATCCTGGCAAGGCCGGGCAAGAGTCCACGAGGGAGACCCCGGGCACGGGAAGCGCTCCTGTGGCAGTTCAGCCACCTCACTGCCCTGACTGCTCTCAGACAGGGAGGATTCCTGCCAACGGCAGCTCCGGAAGGCAGCAGTGTGTTGTCCAGTCTGCAGCCTCTAGGAGAGCAGGTGTCTCCACTCTGGACAGCTCCCAAGATGCATGGTGTTGGGCACGGGAGAACTGGGGTCCAGCGGTCCCCAACCTTTTTGGCACCAGGGACGGGTTTCATGGAAGGCAATTTTCCCACGGACAGCGGTGGGCTGGGGGATGGTTCAGGCGGTGATGTGAGTGATGGGGAGCGGCAGATGAAGCTCCGCTTGCTTACCCGCTGCTCACCTCCTGCTGTGCGGCCTGGTTACTAACAGGCAGTCCACGGCCCAGGGGTTGGGGACCCCTGGTCTAGAGAGTGGCAGTCTGTTGTCAACTCTACCACTGCCTGGAGTCACATCTAAACTCAGACTGGAAAAGGCTCAGAACTCGCCCAAGCTCGGGCGACTGTAGATGCTGTGAAGTGATGAGGCCTCCCAGCTTTCTAAGTCTCGGTCTCCTAGCCCTTCTTAGTCCAGCAGCCCTTCTCAACCAGAATTGCAGAAGAGTATTAAGCCCCATGTCCTAAAGCACCCACTGCATGTACTGAATTAACACCTTTCCTATGCATCTAGAAAGGTACTTTCTATGTACTCTCCAGCCTTGCTCAATAGAGGACAGTGAGAGAATTAAGCCCTACCAAAAATGATTTCAGGGATTATCTCCTCAACTCTCCCAAGGTCGGCACACTCTGCAGGTCCACTCCTGATGGACTCCCAGGGCAAGTTCAAAATATTTCTTTTTAAATAAATAAATAAATTTATTTATTTATTTTTGGCTGCATTGGGTCTTCGTTGCTCTGCGTGGGCTTTTCTCTAGTTGCGGTGAGCGGGGGCTACTCTTTGTTGCAGTGCTCGGGCTTCTCATTGCGGTGGCTTCTCTTGTTGCGGAGCACAGGCTCTAGGTGCGTGGGCTTCAGTAGTTGTGGCACGTGGGCTCAGTAGTTGTGGCACATGGGCTTAGTTGCTCCACGGCATGTGGGATCTCCCCAGACCAGGGATCGAACCCATGTCCCCTGCATTGGCAGGTGGATTCTTAACCACTGTACCACGAGGGAAGTCCTGAAGATACCCTTAAAGGCTCCAAAGCTTGAGCCCAAGCTTCATACCAGAAGGCAACTGCCCAGACCATTTGGGATCCCAGAGTCCTCAGCTTTCTTTAGTGGTTTTCCCTACTGCCAGGCCCTGGACGGTTTAAGAGGCTTATTTACATATATATGGACAAGTGATTTTCAACACAGGTTCAAAGGCAATTCAGTAGAAAAAGGAGAATCTTTTCAACAAATGATGCTAGAAAAATTGGATATACGTATGCAAAAAAAAAAAAAGCAAAAATGTTTCATCCTACATATATCATATAAAAAATTAACTAAAAATGGATCATGGATGTAAGACTAAAAACGAACTTAAACTTCTAACACTTCTAAAGAAAGCGTAAGAGCAATCCCTTATGACCTTGTTTTAGGCGAATATTTCTCAGATACAATACCACAAGCATGATCCATAAGAGAACAAACTGATAAACTGGACTTCATCAAAATTTAAAACTTCTTTAAAAGATGAAAAACAAGCCCAGACTGGAAGAGAACACAGGCAAATCATTTATCTGATAAAGGACTTGAATCCAGATTACATAAAGAACACTCAAACTCAATATGACATACAACCCAATTAATGGCTTCAATAGTCACTTTGGAGAAGCCATATAAATGGCAAAAAAGCACATAAAAAGATGCTTAGTGGGACTTCCATGGTGGTCCAGTGATTAAGACTCCACACTTCTACTGCAGGGGGCACGGGTTCGATCCCTGTTTGGGGAACTAAGATCCCACATGTTCCACAGTGCGGCCAAAAAATTAATTAATTAAAAAAAAAGGATGCTTCGTGATCTGCATATTAAAACCACACCGAGATACCACATCACCCCCACTATGATGGGTGTAATCAAAAAGGCAGACAGTACTGAATGACGGAGATGATGTGAAGGAACTGGAACTCTCGCATGCTGCTGGGGTGGATATAAAATGGTATAACCACTGTAGAAAACAATTGGTATTCTTTTAAGAAGTTATATATGGGACCATATGATCCAGGTATTCCATTCCTAGGTATCCATTTACCAAGCAAAATGAACGCACATGATCATACGAAGACTTACATGCAGATGTTCATGGCAGCCCTGTTTGTAAATAGCCCCAAACTGGAAACAACCCAAGTTTTAAACAAGTATATAGATTGCTGTGTTATACAGCAGAATGCTACTCAGCAATAAACTGATAAACATGATGAATCTCAAAATAATTAAGCTGAGTGAAAGAAGCCAGTCAAACGAAAGAGGCCTGTGGGATTCCATTCACATAAAATTCTAGAAAATGCCAACTCATCTTTAGTGACAGAAAGCAGATTAGTCGTTACCTGGGGATGGGGGGAGGATGCAAAAGGGCACAAGGAGACGTTCATGGTAGCAGGTGATGGATATGTTTCTCATCTTGATTGTAGCATAGTTTCATTGGTATACATGTCAAAACTTACCAAATGGTATGCCTTAAGTATGTGTCGTTTATATATTTCAGTCATAAATTTGTTTTTGACAAATGTTGAATCTGACCCCAAAACATACTGGAATATATTTCTGAGGGTCTAATTAAGCAGAAGAACTAATTGATGAGCACCTGTGGGTGTTAGGGGAGCAGTCAGGGTTGAAGCACAAAGCATGTGCTTCCACAGACATGCGCATGCCTCAGGCAACTAGAAAATGGACAAGGACAAAGTGCATCCTTAGGATGCTCCCCCACCTGGGGAAGAATATGGTTGGCACAACCTGGCCCAGCCCAGCGCTTCTGAAAGTCTAATATCCATATGAACAGCCTGGGGTCTAGTTAGAATACAGATTCTGATTCAAGGCTTTGCATTTCTAACAAGCCGTTGGACCTCTCTGGGTGGCCAGGGCCAGGTGGTCTGCCCTCAGTTTATCTCATCCAGGCAGATTCCGTGTCATTTGTAAGCATTCAGATAACTAATGCCAGCACAACACAGTACATGAGGTGCTTTTCTCTTGCAGCCTAAAAAAATGTAGGGAAGAGACACTCTCAGGGGGTCTGCCGTTACAACGGCAGGTGAGCGATACAAAGGCCTGAGGTGGAAAGAGGCAGTGAGGCCACATAAGCATGTGAAACTCTAACCCTTCTGAACCTCCCACATGTTATCGTTTATTTAAATGGACGAATTATTACTCCCTGGACCCTCTCTTTTAAAAAATGGAATCATCAGACTCATATTAGACAAAGGTTAATTTTTCTGTTGCATCTCTGTTGACAACAACCATGCAGAAGAACAGCTACTTTACTCTCTCAGGACCCTGAAAATAAAGGAATTCTTTCAAGTGTTTCAATTATCCCACCGAGGTAGGCAATACTTTCTTCAGGGTTTGTCTAAACTGATGATGGGGGCTTCCCTGGTGGTGCAGTGGTTAAAGAACCTGCCTGCCAACGCAGGGGAAAACGGGTTCAAGCCCTGGTCTGGGAAGATCCCACATGGTGCAGAGCAACTAAGCCCGGTGAGCCACACCTACTGAGCCTGCGCTCTAGAGCCCCCCAGCCACAACTACTGAAGCCCGCGTGCCACAACTACTGAAGCCTGTGCACCTAGAGCCCGTGCTCCGCAACAAGAGAAGCCACTACAATGAGAAGCCCGTGCACCGCAATCAAGAGTAGCCCATGCTAGCTGCAACTAGAGAAAGCCCACGAGCAGCAACGAAGACCCAATGAAGCCAAAAATAAATAAATAAATAAAATAAATTTATAAACTGATGGTGGGTCAGAGGCCCCTGGCCCTCCTACCCCACCCCACAACCCCACCAAAAAACTTCCCAAGAGCAGAGGACCAGGGGCCTCCTGGGCTGGGGCGAGCCTGCCACCTGCCCCTCTCCCTCATGGGGTCTCCTCCCTGAGCTATCCCCAACCTCATCACACTGCAAAATGGTTACATGATGGGGCCACGTCCTTCCTGAGTCCTTCCCTAGTGTCCTGCAAAGTGCCTGGGACAGAGAAGAGCTCACTGAATGTTTGTTAAGCAGGGTAAAGTGTCTACCACCCTCAAATATATGCTTAAGAAAAAGAACCTGTTCAGAGAGGCCACTAGCTTAATGAACAACATGAGTGTAGGGAGGTATAAAGGAGTGGATAGGTCCTCTGCATGACCTTTCATGCTTCAGCTTTCTGTGTGTAACTCGGGGATATATCATGGTACCTGTCTCTGGGTACCAGGGTACCTATGATGACCTAATGAGATAATGTATATGAAGCACTGAGCCTGTGTCTGAATCAGTAAGTGCTTAATAAATATGTACTGTTTTAGTATGATTATTATTAAACAATGCTCTTCCCAAGCTGCAGCAGTGACAATACTATGGGCCTTTTATTGAACTAGTTGTAAAGATTACTCTCAACCAGTAAATAAGAGAAGAACTTGCCTGCAGTGCAGCAGGGTAAGTCACTCACGGAAGGCATTCTTAGAGGTCTGTTTGCTCTAAAGACTGGGGCTGGGAGGAGTACAGGAAGGACAGCTGAGCTCAAGGTGGGGTTTCAAGCTCTTTTCAGTTCTGTAGTACTGCTACCTGGCAGAAAGCAGAGGATAATTTTAAAAAGGAAGGAAGAGGGACTTCCCTGGTGGTCCAGTGGTTAAGAATCTGCCTTCCCCAAGAAGCACACGAAAAGCTGCTCAACGTCACTAATCCTTAGAGAAATGCAAATCAAAACTGCAATGAGGTATCACCTCACACCAGTGAGAACGGGCATCATCAGAAAATCTACAAACAACAAATGCTGGAGACGGTGTGGAGAAAAGGGAACCCTCTTGCACTGTTGGTGGGAATGTAAATTGATACAGCCACTATGGAGAACAGTATGGAGGTTCCTTACAAAACTAAAAATAGAATTACCATATGACCCAGCAATCCCACGGCTGGGCATATACCCTGAGAAAACCATAGTTCAAAAAGACACATGCATCCCAATGTTCATTGCAGCACTATTTACAATAGCCAGGTCATGGAAGCAACCTAAATGCCCATCGACAGACGAATGGATAAAGAAGATGTGGCACAGATATGCAATGGAATATTACTCAGCCGTAAAAAGGAATGAAATTGGGTCATTTGTAGAAACATGGATGGATCTAGAGAGTGTCATACAGAATGAAGTAAGTCAGAAAGAGAAAAACAAATATCGTATATTAATGCATATATGTGGAACCTAGAAAAATGGTACAGATGAACTGGTTTGCAGGGCAGAAATAGAGACACAGATGTAGAGAACAAACCTATGGACACCAAGGGGCGAAAGTGGCTGGTGGTGGTGGTGGTGGTGGGATGAATTGGGATATTGGGATTGACATATATACACTAATATGTATAAAATGGATAACTAATAAGAACCTGCTGTATAAAAAATAAATAAAATAAAGTTCAAAAAAAAATTTATAGAACAAAAAACCAAATCCGCCTTCCAATCCAGGGGATGCGGGTTCGATCCCTGGTTGGGGAATTAAGATCCCGCATGCCGCAGGGCAACTGAGCCCTCGTGCCACAACTAGAGAGCCTGCGCACCACAACAAAGATCCTGAGTGCTGCAACTAAGACCTGACGCAGCCAAAAATAAGTAAATAAAATAAATAAATATTTAAAAAAAGAAAACTTAAAAAAACTAAAATAAATAAAAAGGAAGAAAGAAAGGAAAGAAAGAAACCACATACACATACATCAGAAACTTGGAGAAAGAAAGGGATGGAGATGGTTGAAAATCTTTACTCCTGACACAGTGTGTTTAGAACTGTGGGTTGTCACATGACCCATTACTAAATGATGACATTGATTTGATGGGTCAAGACCAGCATAAAAGAGGGAGGGGAGAATTCCTTGGCAGTCCAGTGGTTAGGGCTCCATGCTTCTACTGCAGGGGGCACGGGTTCAATCCCTGGTCAGGGAACCAAGATCCTGCATGCCGCGTAGTGCAGCCAAAAAAACAAAAAACAAAGAAAGAAAGAGGGAGGGAAGGAGGAAGTATGAAAGAGAGACAGGAAGGAAAGAAAAAAAGAACAGAATAGAAAATGTCAGAGGGCATTGCACACAGTAAGTAAATTCAAGAAGTTTTGTTCTACTGCTCTGTGTCTATGTATTTACATACAAATCCATATATGTGGACCAGATGGCTCTATAAGGTGAATTTATAATTGTGGATCACTGTTGAAAAGCACTGCCCTAATAAACTCAAATTGCCTTACTTGCTAATTCCTATAGACTGTAAATTAGATTTTTAGCAATTTACTCACCATTAAATTTTTTCTTTTTTTTACTTTTATTTGCATTTATTTTTTGCAGCATTTATTCCCAGGCCATAAGTTTTTGTTTCTTCAGTTTCTTCTGGAATATCTTTTTCTTCTGGTCAACCTCCTCTTCTGGTTTAGGAGCCATCTGTTCTTTTTCAGTAAGGATCATCTCAACGTGGAAGGGAGAGCTCATGTATGGGTCGATCCCACCATGAACTCTGTAAGTCCTGCACCGCATCTTGGGGGCTTTGTTCACCTGGATGTGCTCAATGACCAGAGAACCTACATCTAAGCCCTTAAGTTCAGCATTACTCTCTGCGTTTTTGAGCGTGTGCAGTGAAAATTCAGCACTCTTTTTGGGCCACCGACCCTGCGTCCAGCCCCACTGTTTGGCCTGGGCACACCTACCAACTCCACCATTGTAACAACGGAATGGCACACACTGCTCCTTTAAAGTGACATCCTTCAGATACTTGGTGGCTTTCCGACATGCGTACTCTCAGTGGCCTGGGCAGTTTCACGTGTGTTCTTAAAGTGAACACGAAGATTTCAACCTCTCAATTTGCATGATTTTGTGGGGTTTTCTGGGTCAAGTGAATAGTGAACCATTTTTAGAGGTCACCTCAAGCTGCTTACCGGAAAAGGAAAAAGCACTCACCATTAAATTTTATTACACCAAAATAATTTTGGAGGTCCCATGGATCATAAGATTTCCGTGAGGTTTTACCAATATAGAGTAATTTGAGTGTGTGATGTCAATCATTAAAAATATCTATATAATTACATTACAACTGATTTTGGAAAGGGGCAAAGGCTTTGTAACAAGCAGTTCCACTAATAGATTTAAATAAGATTCCATGCAGAGAAAGATCACCAGAAACTCACATGCCATGTAATAAGAGTACACGTTCTAGGGGGGATCTGCCCTTATTAACACTCAGAGTAGAAAATAAGCACAGGGACAAGTTTCTGGGTGAACTATCTGAACAAAACAAACAGAAGTCGTTTGACTCCAGCACATTCCTACAGTGAGCGAAGAGCAGTGTGTCAGAACTGGAGACCCTCCATAACTCTCAATAGTCAGCGTCATTAATAAAAACATTTCAGTTTCTACCAAGCATGTTAGAAACACTGCCATCAATACAAACATTTTTGGCTAAGTTGCTTGAATAAAAAATTAAGTTACAGTCCCAGCAGAGGGCAACATTCCTCACTCCCAGAGACCTTGGATACACAATTCAACACAAAGCATGACACACGCACCAAAGAGAAGGTTCTTAGATATCCCCACACTGGTGTCCTGTCAACTCAGTGCTCCAATTAATTCCACAAATGCTGCCAAGGCACGAGGGGCTGGCTGCATTTGCTGCTGCTGATAAAATCTCTGCTCAGCTGTCTAGGAGTATCAAGAAATCTTTAAATCTGTGCTACTTGGCACTGGTGTCTGGCTGACACCGTTCCCAATTCTCCGAGGCTCATCTTCCAACCATATGTGAACTCTGCTGCACAGCTCAGGCTCTGCAGTGCCAGCATCTCTCCTGGATCCGATCCGTGCATTTCATTCTATCACTAGCACCCTTAGACTCAAGCGGGAATGCCCAATCTCTTGGCTGGAGAGTCTGACTGATCAAAAACAGGTTGATGTAAGGTTACGGATGTGTCCATGCCCAGTGACATCCCGGGGACTGGGTCACCATGGAGATGCTCCAAGTCCTGAGTCTTCCTCAAGACTCCAAATCCAAGAGCAGTCACTGAATTCAGTTCAACGAATGATGAGTGGCTAAGTGGTGCCCAGTCAGCTAAGTGGAACACCAAGAAAGCAGCATGCCTTCAGAGGAGCAGGGAGCTGAGAATTAATGTGGCATCAAGGGCAGACCATGAAAAAGGGCTCCTAGGGGGCTGGCATCACCACCCACCTCCAAATAATCGAGACGGGGGGATGCTTTTCATTTTTAACAGAATGTTTATCTCCATCATCATCATCATCAAATGACCAGATGTAGTTAGCAATAAGGAATGGAAGAGCTTTCTACCACACAGAGTCAGTAAACAAACATTACTGAGTGCCCAGCATCCGTCAGGCACGGTGCAAGGCCCTGGGGACACAGGGAACAAGCCTGTCTCTGCCCTCATGGCTTTTATCCTTTGGGTTTATCCTTTATACTGCTGACACTGTGTGGTGAGGATGGAGAATGTGTTATCATGCCTGAAAAAATAAGAATCTGGGGAGATAAAGCAACTTATAGGAAGGGAGAAGAGAAAGACCACAGGGATGGCAAACTATCAGGGCAGGGCATCCTCAGAGGCTCCTCACAGCGTATCCTACAAATACCCCACAGTGCTCAGGGCCACCAGTGCTTTAAGTGCACAGTTCCAAATCAAGCAGGCTTGGTAGTGCTAGCTTCTCTGAGCCTCATGAAAATGGGAATGGCCACAGTACCTATCTGCTAGGGCTGCTGTGGAAATGACTACGAACCTCCAGCTGGGACCATACTGAATGACACCTAGGAGGTGTTCAGTACATTTGCACTGAGTGAATGAGATGGCAGTTCCATTCTCCAATTGAAAACCAAACTGCAATGACACTTTAGGATTAAAAACAAACGTAGAAACAAAGAACCCCAGGAGAACAAGGCTAACTTCTGCCTGGCCCAGGGCTCTTGAATATCACCCCCAGTTCCATGAACAAAAAGATGATTAGCAATAAAAACGCTGGCTACTCACCTCCCACATCTGCTGTATTTGGCTATCATGCCTCTCCCAGCAGAGACGCCAAATATGTCTTTAGGCAGCCTTTTGTTAGATTTTTTGAGGGAGGTTTTATTTTTCTTCTAAGCATTGTACTAAATGTCACTCATAAACAGGCCATCAGCACCGATGGGAGTTTGAATGTGACAGACCTTAGGCATCAGGGCTACCACTCAAATCCTCCCCCCTCGCCCTCATCCCCCTTCCTTGGGGTCAAAGGAGAAGATGGAAGGTGCTCAGAATCAAGGGCACTCAGGCCGGGGGCGTCCAGGAGGGCATCAGGTGGCCTCTCTTGGCAATTCCATGCCATTTTCCTTCTGATAAACATGGAGGGAGGTGGCTGAATACTGACCGTAAGGGGTGGTAGTTGGAGATGGGGGTTGGGGAGCAGTAAATAAACATTTTTGAAGGCTGATGTAGGGCAGGCCCCGTGCTGGGCTCCTTCCAGGGGTTGTCTCAATCCACACAAGGAACCAATGAGGAAGCAATGTCACCACTCATCACCGTGGAGGGACCTGAGTTTGGGAGGTCACAGAATTGGCCAAAGGCTCCATGGTGAACTCCCCCTTATCCGACTCCAGTTTCCATTCATTCTGGAACTGACCATTCCTATGGGCTGGATCAGAGAAGGTGGGGCTCACCTCCTGGATACGGAGCGGGGAGCTGAGAGCTGAGTGTTCCCAGTCACTCCTGCCACCTCACACCAGGATCAAGGCTGCCCCACTGGTATCCTGGCACTTGACTTTAACTTATATGTCTGAGCTGGCTCTTCTCTCTGGGGGAGATATTCTCTCATCACTGTTATACGGATTAAATGAAACAAGACAAGGAGTGGGGTTATTTGTCAGGTAGGGAGTCAACAGCTGTTAACGTACATCCTTTCCACTTTTTTGGATTATTGCTTGATTCAGCCTCCGTTCCTCCGTCTTACCCTGTGATGAAAGTGCTTAAGACAGTCGTATATACTCCCTGCTTCCGCTCTCCCACTTCCTCCTTCCCCACCACACATGTAAGACGGATCAGAGAAAACCCAGGGAGAGAAGGATAAAGGGCTATCCACTCTAAATTAGGACTAGTACCATTCTGAAAAATCAACACATGCCATAATTTCATAAAACCAATGGATTGTTCGAAAGCCCCCAGGGCTCTGAGGCTACTGATTTACTGACATATCACCTTGTACAAACTTTTAAAAGGAAGCACTGCCTTGACTTCACACGTCACCATTCTACAAGGAGCTCAAGAATTTCAAAAGGTTTATACTTACATATACATATACTTTTTACAGAACAGGAAGGGGAGCAGGGCTATCAACCTCACATTATCTACACTAAGGGAAATGAACAAAGCTAACAGCACTCCCAAAATAAAACCCAGGACTTAAAGTGTCTTTTCTACTCCAAAATCTAATGGGTTACAGCTGCCTGCTGTATCCAATCCACTGAAAAGTAAACATAGGGGACTTCCATGGTGGCGCAGTGGCTGCGAGTCCGCCTGCCAATGGAGGGAACACAGGTGGGATACTGGTCCGGGAGGATCCCACATGCCACGGAGCGGCTGAGCCCGTGCGCCACAACTACTGAAGCCCATGCTCTGCAGCAGGGGAGGCCACCGCAATGAGGCCTGCACACCATGATGAGGGGCGGACCCCACTCACCACAACTGGAGAGGGCCTACGTGCAGCAACAAAGAACCAATGCAGCCAAAAATAAATAAATTAAAAAAAAAAAAAAAGAGGGGGGGCTGCCGGGGGGGGGGGGGGGTGGAGGTTCCCCCTGCCGATGCAGGAGACGCGGGTTCGTGCCCCGGTCCGGGAGGATCCCACATGCCGCAGAGCGGCTAGGCCCGTGAGCCATGGCTGCTGAGCCTGTGCGTCTGGAGGCTGTGCTCCCCCAAAGGGGAGGGCACCAACAGGAGAGGGGCGCCCGCCCCCCAAAAAAAAAAAAAAAAAAAAAAAAGTAAACATAGATGACTAATTAGAATATGTAAATTGGACAAGTCATATTAGAAATATTCAAATATATATTGGTTCCCTTTTCTCCAAACATGTCAGGATTCCTGCATGCTGCTGAAGCTCCGGCCAGACAAAGCTTATTGCCTCACCAGATCTAGAAGAGCATCTGCAACCTTCAAATCATTTCTGTGATGCTCAGGGAAATCCTTCCACTGTGAACCTCAACGGACCTTTCCCCAATGCAGGACTTTCCTGACTTGCTTCATACACTGAAGGATTCTACTAAAATACAAATCATAAGAACCTTCTCCTTCCCCTTCTATCCCCAAAAGATGAAGATGCTCCCTTCTCTATGATGCCAATAAAATGTGTTGGACGAAAGGATGAAGAGTGACACCATTTGTGCAATGAGGCAATGGGGCCAACCTGGGCTGTCCACAAAGGCCACAAACCAGCCTACATGTGATCAGAATTCCTTCTTGATGCAAGAGCTGGCTGTTCCTTGCTGTGGTGAATTGTTTATAAAAATGGCCATCATAGTTCCCCTGTCCTTGTGTGAAATCTCTTTGCAACGTGACTTTGTTGCTCCCACCATCGGGAGGTGGTGTCTAGTTTTCCACCCCTTGATCTAGATTTGGCCACATGACTGGCTTTGACTGGTGGCCCATGAGCAAATGTGTCGCAAGCAGAGGCATCAAAAGTGTTTGCTCCCCAGAGTCTGCCCTCCTCGCTCCTCCTTGGAAATCTTCCATGCATGAGAGTAAGCCTGGACTAGCCTCCTCCTCGTAGGGGGTGAGGAAGTGCATAAAGGGAAGCTGGAGTCACCCCACCAGCCCAGGTGAGGCCCGGATACGGGAGTGAGGTCCTCCCTTACCATCTGGCCCCAGCCACATCAGGCCAAACCAGAGCAAGCACCAGCTGACTCACAGAACTGAATGAAACAGTGGTTACTTTAAGGCGGCTAAGTTTTGGGATGGTTTGTCACAGCAAAGGTGAACCAATACACTCAACTTTGTGCTCCATTTCTTGAACTCAAGCTTTACTTGTAAACGTGAAAGAGTGTGCAGAATTGATCATAAGCAGAATTTAACGTGACACACAGAAGACGTTTCCTGGAGTTCCTTCAGGGGCATACCATAGTGCTTCTCAAACTCCTCAACCCTTTCAGAATAACCTCGAGGAGCCTAACCCTTAGAATCACTCACAGGAGGGCACGAGGTTTATGGATATGGATACGGATGGTCCCTGTGGCGCTATATGTAATGACATAAAAGTTCCTATATACCAATCGTTAGGGAAAAGGATAATAAATTATGGTTTACAAATAAAGCATTTTTAAAAAAGCAGATGGGTAAAGGTTTTTCAAACAAGCTATTGGACTAACCATCTTGTAGCTTCACTGGCCACAGCAGGCATCTCTCCAGTCAGGAATCTGAGTTTTCATCTACAATCAACTTATTGCACTGGAAACTGCTGTCCACACATGAAACTCTCCCTAGAGTCCCGAGGTATGCAGCAAGTGGCTGGTTGAGGCAGCCAGGGTCGAGGGTGGGGTATTTTTCATTAATCCTTCATAAAAAAATGATCATACCGGTATAAGAAAATTCAACTTTTTTCTGGGTATTATGGATTTTCTAAAATGTATTGCTGGAGTACTCATGATAGCCAAAAAGTGGAAACAACCCAAATGTCCGTCAACTGATGAATGGTAAACAAAATGTGATATAGTCACACCAGGAAATATTATTTGGCCATAAAAAGGAATGAAGAACTGATAACATGCTTCAGCAAGGATGAACTTTAAAAACATTAGGCTAAGTAAAAGAAGCCAGATACAAAAAGCCACATAGTCTATGATTCCATTTATATGAAATGTCCAGAACAGGCAAATCCATAGAGACAGAAAGTAGATGAGTGGTTGCCAAGAGCTACAGGAGCGGTGGATGGGGAGTGACTGCTTAACTGGGTACAAGATTTCTTTGCGGGGTGATGAAAATGTGCTAAAATTTATCATAGTAATGGTTGTACAACTCTCCGAATCTACTAAAAACCACTGACTTGAACAATGTAAACTGGTGAATTGTATAGTATGTGAATTATATCTCAATAGAGCTGTTTGGAAAAAAATTCCAAATAAATAAATAAATGAATGTATCCCTCAGTGTTCCATGATGTGGCACGCAGATCAGTCCTCCTTATAATGTAGTATTAACTTGCATATTGAAATCCTGGTGAAAATCTTAATCTCACCACTTTACTAAATCTCTAAAACCTATCAATTCCCAATTTATTTAGATCTGGCGTAGCATCTAATAGAGGAGAATTAAAACCAACCAGTAACAACCCAGAGTCCCAGGCTGATACCCCGTGGTGTCCTGGCTAATGATGATGAATTCTGAAACGTGGGCTCTATTGAACAGACATGCAGAAGCTGAAATGCCTATCTGGGTCCCTCATAGCGCACGCGCGCATGTGTGTGTGTCTGAGTGGTGAGTAGCTGCGTTAGAGAGCTTGGGAAAACGTTCTTCTAAGAGTTTAAGGTATGATCTGTCCGTCTGTGGAGAGGCTCTGTGGAACAGGCATTCCGGGCCAGACACCTCATCTCCCAAACTCCCCTCTCTCCTCCGTCTTAACTGTTTTGTGTACCTGTCTTGTCTCCCATCTGGACTCCAGGCTACTAGAGGGGACCACTATGTCCAGTTCCATTTTCTCTCTCTCAGAACTTAGCAAAGTTCAATATAATCAGCAGGTGAGTAAGAAATAAAGCAGGGCTTCCCTGGTGGCGCAGTGGTTGAGAGTCCGCCTGCCGATACAGGGGACACGGGTTCGTGCCCTGGTCTGGGAAGATCCCATATGCCGCGGAGCGGCTGGGCCCGTAAGCCATGGCCGGGGGGCCTGCACATCCGGAGCCTGTGCTCCGCAACGGGAGAGGCCACAACAGTGAGAGGCCCACGTGCCGCAAAAAAAAAAAAAAGAAAGCAAATTCATAAAATAGGTAGGTTAGGGGTCACAGGCATGTTATAAAATAATTGGTCTTTTTACAAAAAGATTCATTGAATAAGCTCCCCCAATAGATACAAAAGATGGATCTGATTTAGGAAAAGACCCACTAAGCCTCACCTTCTCCAGGAATCTAGGTAAGGTGTACGCTATGTGAAACGTGGTAGGCTTTCACTAACAGTCCTTGCTATCAACAAGTTCCTGCTTTCCCTGTGAGCCCTCACCTCGGGAATCAGCCGCCGCCTCTTCACGCTTGGGACAGAGTCCGGCGGGCCCTCGCCGCCCGGCTGCTTTCTCTTGCTGGAGTCCTGGAGGCCAGTGAAGACGCTGTCCAGAGCGTGCTTCTCGGAGGACCTGGAATTCACTGAGCAGTCCAGGGCAGCATCTTCGGCCTCTGTCTCCACTTTCACAGTGTTATTTTTCAGAACTGTGGCAGAGAAGAAATAGGGCTCAGCGGGGAGACCACCTGGCGGCGCTGGGATTAGCAGGGTCCCCTGAGCAGCAGGTTGTATGCGGCCGCCCTTTGATACTGTCACTCAGATAACAATATCTGAGTAACAGATCACAATAAAACTGGCTTTCCAATCAAGCAATCTGTATCTCACCACACTAGTGCTATCCAATGATACCATGTTCCAAGCACATTTTGTTCAAAACAGGTTTTAAAGTCTTTTCTCAGGGGAGGGAGAGGAGATGGAAGGAGAGAAACTACTCTTTTAAATGATGCTTTTAAAAAAGGTAACTCTGGAAAGATACATAAAATACCACACGTGTGAATGGAGAAGGATGGGAATCAGGGGTGAGAGGAGACGTTTCTTGATTTTTCATCATGTACCTTTTAACATTTTTGAACCACGTAAACGTATCTAAAAAAGTATTCAGTTAAAATATTTTTTAAAAAGAGGCTTTTCTTTTTTTACCTTCTTCTACATCTTCACTGAATTCAGTTGCATTCATCTTCTATTCCACTAAATGAAAAGACAAAGATAAAGTCTTGATTTATTGTTCGTTTTTTAAAATTTTACCCACCCATAAGAAATTCCCTTACCCTCCCAACCCTGGCTCCCGGTAATAGGAGGTTAAGTCAATGCGGCTCTGCAACATCAAGGAAAACTTCGTCCTCTTGTTTGCAGTTGCTCAGAAACAGCCAGGCCTCCTGTATGCCTGCTGGGAGTGCTTCTCCAAGACTTTATGTGGGCAGAATGCATCTTAAAGCATCAACGGAGACCCACTTACAGAAAGAAAGGAACATTATTTGAGAAAATCAAGTCTTACAAAAGACCTCAGTTTGGATGATCTGTTAGTCCCTGCCTTAAACATTCTAGCCACAAAATGAAAAGGCTGACAAAGGTCCACAGGAGGCTGTGGACCCCGAGGACCCGGTGAACCTGAGCTAAGGTCTCAGGTGGTCCAAAAAGACCTGTGCTGTCCATGACGGTAGCCACTAGTCACACACGGCTCCCGAGCACTTGGAATGTGGCCAGTGCAGGTGGAGACATGCTGTAAGTTTAAGATACATGCTGGATTCAAAGACTCAGCACAGTAAAAAGAATGTGAAATATCTCATTAATAATCTACTGATTACATGTTAAAATGATAATATTTCAGATCTGTTGGGCAAAACAAAATACTAAAATTAATTTCACCTTTTTTTAATGTGGCTGCTAGAGAAGTTAAAATTACATATGTGGCTTTTGCATTATATTTTTATTGGATGGTGCTGTCTTGCCCTTCCTTCAGAAGCAATGAAGAGAAAGAGGCACTGTGGGTTCTTAAAGCTCCTGAGCCATACGATCTGGTCCAAACCACTCTTTTTATTGATGAGGGAACGTGGCAGGAGGCAGTGGCGGCGCCCTGTATGGGCTGCAGGGTCTGGGGCAGAGCCAGCCCCCGACTCTCGCTGCCCCAGCCGAAATGCAGTGGACACCATGGTTAAAAGCACCATTACGTCTTGGAGATTCCCCAGATTACATAACAGCATGTCCGTAACTAGGATAAAGTATAAATGAGGCAGTAACATGGCAGAAGAACACACATGACAGCCTCTAGTGTTGGCATTGAGGAGCTGTGGTTCCCACCGCTGGCGAAGCAGCCCGCAAACCCTGAGTGCCCATTCCAGTTACGGGTCAGAGGGGGCAGGCTCTGGGGTATCTTTATGGAATTTCTATAAGAAGGAAGGATGCCACCCACAAAGTTCAGTAAACCATTCATGGAGCGGCTGTGGAATGGTGTGTGGTCCCGTTTTAGACGGATGGATGGAGAGAGAGTAAGACTATGTCTAGGTGATCTGTGCACAGGATCATAACTTCAAAACTCACTAATAGGAGGGAGGGAGATGCAAGAGGGAAGAGATATGGGGACATATGTATAACTGATTCACTTTGTTATAAAGCAGAAACTGACACACCACTGTAAAGCAATTATACTCTAATAAAGATGTTAAAAAAACTAATACAGCAACACATATAATGCTACGACGTATGGAAAAAAAAAACCTCACTAATACAGCAACACTCATATAGTAGTGCTACAACGTATGGCACCATTCTCAGTCGTCACAGTTACTTCATGACAGGCACAATTGTTTTCATCCCTGTATTACTAATTTTCAAAGGATTGAATAAGAAATTTTAAGATTTATTTGAAACTGAAATTAATTCCTACTTACTAAACTATCTCCTGTCTGAAAAACATAACATGTAGGTGAGACTGAGTGAAAATAAACATAAGTCAACTTCAAGGGACCAAGAACTATTTTACCAGAGGTGAATTTCAGCAAAGACAATTTCCATTGTATTTCAAGGAAAGAAATCTCACGTTTGGGTGTCTCTGAGGGGGGGGAGTCCCAGGCAGGTTAGGTGTGCGCCAGTACTCTTTTCAGACAGCAAGGTTGGCGAACGCTGGGCAGAAACTCAGGGCTGATTCGCAGCCCAGACAGGGGGCTTCTCAAGGAGACGCAGGTGAGCTGCCATCTTCCCCGGGAGGCCCTGCCGCCCCGTCACATAAGCCGTCTCCTCAAGTGAGAGGCTGCAGAACAGCTGAGGAGGAATGAGTACAGGGTTGCTGGAGAGGGTATGGTGTACTGGACAAATTACATTCCGAAGAGAAAAGGTGGGAAAGGGAGGAGACGGTACGTGGTTAATTTGGGGGAAAAAAGGGTCACGCGAAAAGCCACAAAGCCTCTGGCTAAGTGGAAAGCATGAAAACGACGAGCGAATCCTAGAGGAAAAGAAACAGGAGTCAATGAGAAAACCCAGCACAGAACCACGAGCACTGAGCAAGGAGGGTCCGCTTGTCTAACACTCCATTTCCGAGAGGGCGGCGCGGGAAGGCGACTCGGTGCGCCGAAGCGTTTTCGCCGAACCACCACCAAGTGACCCTAGTGCAGGCAATTTAGCACCTGAATTCTGAGCTCGCCCCGATTCTCGCGTCGTAAAATGATGAGCGAAGGGCACACGCCCGAGCCACCTGCGGGTGGAAGGAGAGCCGGAGGGGGCTGGGCAGCCTCACGGAAGGGGCGGCCAGAGTGCATCTACCTTGGAAAACATTTCCGTGTCCATTTATAGACCAGCGACAGATGCTAGATTGGCACAGAAGGAACCCGGAACGCAGTGTGGTGCGCCCCTTCCCTCCTAGCTGGCGAACAAGCCACTCTCATTGGGAAGCCGGGGAGTTTCCCATTTGCAAGGCCTGGAAAGCCAAGTGCCTGTGAATCGTGTGGGGCGGAGCGAGGTGAGGGTCCCCGTTAACACCCACGGCCTGCGCACTTGGGGCCCGGCGCTGCCTGCCCACTTCGTGTGCGCCTTGATCTTACCCTGAGCTACTTCAATCCCAACTGAATAAAAAAACTGCGGGCGTACACCTTAAATATTTACAATTTTGATTTGTCAATTATACCTCAGTGAAGCTGGAAAATTTTTATGTCATTTTGATTACAGAAATAAGATGTTTGACTATTGGAAAGGGGAGGAATAGAACAGAGGGCAGGTACCTGACCAGTATAACACAGCTGTTTGGTGGCAGAACTAGGATTCAAACCAAATCCGTGTGTATCTCCCGTCAGCCACCAGGAGAGGGAATGACAGAATCCTCATTCTTCTATTAAGGTTCTTCTCATGAACACAGAGGCCAGTTTCCAGCCTTGGATCTCTCTGACCACTGGCAGCTGGAAATCTCCTTTCATCTCCGTGTCACTAGCAGGAAAATGAGGCTGCTCTGTGCTTATATAGAGTCCACTTCACAATACAGAAGTTTCTACAAGAGGGAGGGGATGTGTGGGTCACTTGCCGGCATCCCAAGCTGATGTAGACCCAGCACATCAACACCGCCCCAGCTGGGTAGAAAGGGGATGGGTATCACACGTTGCTACCTCCGTTTCCTGGTCATCTGCCCAGATGAAGGTCACAAGGTTGTTCATCCTGGGCGGACACTAAACGCCCGGATGCCAAGCATGCCGCAGAAATTCCTTTCGTTTACACAACTATAGGTTATGTAGAAGCTACCAACTCTGCAGCACCCGCCCGCTGGGCTGCTAGGATTACAATCTCCTTTGCCTGCAGGACTTCGTAGAATTTCTCATTTTAACATTCTCTCCTTCTCAAAACCCTCTTATTCCTCTCACCACGAATCTCGAATTGTGACACAGTCTAACTATGCATCCACATGTCCCTGAAAATCAGCTTTTCCCCAAGGGGTGCCTGTTCCATATCCCTGACCAATCCCAAGGGAAGATTTAAACAAGTGAAAGGGACGCGTGTCAAGGAGACAGACACATGTAGCTTGCCACTGCCTCTAGTTAAAACACACAGCTTCTAAGACACGGGTGACCTATGGGAGGGTAACTCTCAAACAGGACCAATCTCCAGTGGTTAATCCAATAAGTGAAAATGCTTTTTGTTTGTTTTGAACCCAAATAGCCTAGGAAGCCTCAGGCAAAGTGACTGTCAGCAGTAAAGAAAGGTTTTTAATATCGCAGAGCTCGGAGGAGCATATATCATTTTATTATAATACCTAATAGTCTCTATCTTTCTTCACAGGGCGAGATGACAGTGTTCACACATTTTCCATGCAGGGCACAGGGGTGGGGTGGGGTGGGAAGCAGCTACCAGAAAACCTTCAGTTTTTACCAAAAGTGCAAAAGGAACGGTAATCCCAAATGTTTAAGATGCCTTAGACACTCAAACATCAAATTACAAGGATAAGTTGCCTAAATTGGCTACATAAATGCAGGACCTGGCAGGGCCACCTCAGGGCCTCCTGCTGCAGCAGCGGCTGGATCTGCCTCCTGCATTTCAGTGCGCCTGGCCCACAGCGGGAAGCAAGGGCGAAGCAAGACGAGGGGCCGGCAGAGCAGTGAGAACCAGTCACCGGCGCTTGGAAAGAACCAGTTCTAAGAGATGCCACAAAGAAGTGGAAAAGCTGAAGACTGACAAATTATGGATCAACTTAGAGAGTTCATTTTAAGAAGGGAAGATTCTTAAAGTCTCCTTTGCTTTTGACTAGATGGGCATGCATCTGACAATTCCAAAGGTATAAAAGGATATTTGGTTAAAAAGCCCAGGGTCCTCCAGTCACTGGGTTACACTCTTGGAGGCAACCTCGTCGGGTTTCCTGAGTCCTTCCGCAGACACTCTGCCAGAGGTCCTCAAAGTGGGACATGAGTGCAGTGCGCTGCCTGCACAGACTGCACGTCTCTCCCAAACTCCAGCATCAGTGGAGTCGAGCTGGTAGCCTGAAATTGGCACACCATGGAAAGTGACACTTTTACAAACCAGTCCTGTTCCGGGCTTTGTTTTTTTCTTTCTTTTTGGAGACCCAGTTTACCAGTACAGCCAAGGCCCTTTCGGGGGGGGTCCATGAGATCAAAACTATTTTCATAATAAAACTGAGATGCTGTTGCCTCCTTTTCACAGGTGTGCAGGAGACTTCCCCAGAGGCTACATGATACTTTATTTTGCAAAAGATTGAATACAGAGGCAGATATGAAAATTCAGCTGTCTTCTATTAAGTCAGATATAAGAGATATTTGCAAAAATGTAAACGATACCACTTTTTTCACTTATTTTCTTTGGAAAAAATTTTTTTTCACAAAAATATTATTGACATTAACTTGTAATATATTTATTTTGGTTATTTTTCAATGAATTGGTAAATCAATATTTAAACATTTTTTCTTTTTCTGTTTTAGTTTCTACCACGGTAAATACTGACAGGAACCCATATAAACAAAAGCTATTTGGGGTCCTCAATACTTTTTAAGGGTAGAAAGGGATCTTGAGACTAAAAGGTTTAAGATCCTTTCTCCTTGCTTCTTTTGCTTAATGTATCATGGAAATTTCGGTATCACTTCTTTTTTTAGTGTAAGTTCCCCCAGAAGTAGATTT
Source organism: Neophocaena asiaeorientalis asiaeorientalis (assembly GCF_003031525.2). Taxonomy (NCBI): domain Eukaryota; kingdom Metazoa; phylum Chordata; class Mammalia; order Artiodactyla; family Phocoenidae; genus Neophocaena; species Neophocaena asiaeorientalis. Next base: position 2,616,487 of record NW_020172162.1, read on the forward strand.
TGAGACAAGGATTTGGAGTGAGTAGTCCCTTTGGGAGGAGACAGAGAAGGGCTGAAAACCAGTAAGGGGGCCTGTTAATGGGCTTCTGATGGGAGAGTCCCTGGCTGAGGTCAGCCCTGAGGGTGCTAATGGAGGTGTCCAACAGGGGTGTGGCTGGAGCAGAGGGACACCCCAGCTCACCTGGGCAAACCCTGGAAGGCAGAAACCCTGCCGTGCCATTCCCTTCCAACTCCTCGCCACACTGCCCAGTGCTTTGCACACTTGACGGAGACTCAATGCAAACAACAGCCTACACTGTGGAAGATGCTATGCTAAGAGCTCTACTAAGTGTAATTAACCTAACAATCCTAGGAGGTGGAAACTCTTCTTAGTCCCATTTTACAAGTGAGGAAACCGAGGCAGAGTTTTAGAGCCAAACGGGACCTCAGAAATCATCTCGTTGTATAGGTGTGAGACCCGAGGCTCAGAGAGGTTAGTAACATGCTGGAGACCATACACTGGGAGTGGCCCCCGGTCTCCCTGCCCTGTGCTTTGGTGGCTACACTCCCCACTGTGTGACGGGGAGCTGCTGGTGCCAGTGGGGTGACTGTGAGGGGATCGATCGACTGTATAGCTTATTTACAGGGATTGAAACCAACACAGGGTAGAGGTGGGAGGACCTGGAGGATGAAGACAGAACTCTGGGAACTTCTGTTGGAGGGGAGGATGGGAAACACTAGAAGATAACAGTAACAGGAAGGAAAGAGCAGTCAGAACCTCAAGGTTAGAAGATATTATATTAAGGTTTCTATAACAACTGTAACTCACATCTAATAAACACAGGCCGCATGCCACAGCTGTGCAGAAGACCACCAGTGCTTACAATTTTGCGATCTGGATACAAATAATATTACAGTCTGACATATATCTACAAGATTTTTTTCCTTTGGGGTAAGACATAACATTAAAGCAAATTCTAGGGGGAAATATTTGCTCTGGAAATAACGCTGTCAATGTGTAAATGGGCATATCTTGATCTTCATCACTTTCAGCTTATAAAGACCTATAGCCAAATCTTTCTGTCACTTAGCGCCTCACACACTTGAAAATTATGATACGAAATAAGCAAAGGCCAGAAGGGCAAAGAACCTGGGCCAGGGGGTCTTTTACTTCGAATTGATCTTAGGTTAAACATAGGCAGGAACTCTAGGGTCAGGCTGAGGGTGGAAATCCTGGTGCAGAGTAAGCCCTCTGTAACCATCAGTCACTATTAATTACTGATAAATTCCACAAAAACCTGCAGAGAAAATGGAAGGGACAACAAACTCAATGTGACCTGGATTGAGATCACCTTTGATCACTATTGTTATTTCCAATATACAAAGTTAGAAAGTCAACTTCTACACATTTTTCTCAACACACGACTTCAAAACCTCTATTGACAGAAAGGGCCGAACATTAAATTATGTGTAAAGATTCAAAATCAATTGTTCATTACAGGGCCACCCAGTCAATAACAATGTACTTCAAAGTTCACAGGGGATATCTTGACAATGTAATTGAAAAATGCCATAAGCAGACGGAAGAAAACATGCCAAGATGTTAATTACCTCCAATTAGGATGACTATGGATGACTTTTCTTCTTTAGTTTCCTCTACTTTCCAAACATTCTACAGTGAGCATGCAATTCTTTGAAAATGAGACTTTTTTTTAAATGAAAAAATAAGAAGTTTAGCAATCTTTCCTGCTAGCCAGGTCATCTTCTAAGTTATACCCATAAATAGCAACAAGCTAAGAATGTAAAATCAAATCATTTAAGTATTTAAAATACTGATGCTGGGACCTCCCTGGTGGTCCAGTGGTTAAGAATGCAGGGGACTCAGGTTCGAGCCCTGGTCGGGGAACTAAGATCCCACATGCCGCGTGGCAACTAAGCCCGCGCACCACAACCAGAGAGCCCACGCGGGGCGACAAAGAGCCTGTGTGCTGCAACGAAAGATCTTGCATGTTGCAGCGAAGATCCCACATGCTGCAACTAAGACACGACACAGCCGAATAAATAAAATAAAAAAAAATAAATAAAAAAAAAAGAGGGCCTCCCTGGTGGCGCAGTGGTTGACAGTCCGCTTGCCGATGCAGGGGACACGGGTTCGTGCCCCGGTCCGGGAAGATCCCACATGCCGCGGAGCGGCTGGGCCCTTGAGCCATGGCTGCTGAGCCTGCGCGTCTGGAGGCTGTGCTCCGCAACGGGGAGAGGCCACAACAGTGAGAGGCCTGCGTACCACAAAAAAAAAAAAAGAAAAATAGACTGACTTTCCAGGAGCTTCTTGGGATCTCCAGGGAATCAGACTAGGAAGATATTTTAAAATACTGATGCTCTAAGAAACAATATATAACTGACAAACTAGTGCAGACCTTTCATTTCATAACTGTCTCTGAATTATTGCCTCTGAAGGTGTTAAAAGCTCCTCAGTATGGGGTGATGGGGAGATCAGAAAAAATTCTCAGCTCACAAGCCAAGGTGTGAACAAAAAGGTGAAAAGATCAGCTTTGAACACTAAGGAAATGCCATTTCCTGGCGGGTGTATTATAGGCCCCATCAGTGCATTGCCCTGATACTTGGAGTGTTTTTCAAAATAAGTCAAATTTCATGGGAGGAAAAAAAAAAAAACCAAACCAGGACCAAGTGTCCTGGATTAGGGATCCAAGCTGAGCGCTAAAGCCAGGTCATTTAGAGAATCTGTGGCTGGCTGGAGAGCAGCTTAGCAATTCTCTAGGCTGGACTTGTTGGGTTCCTGCATTCTAGATGATGGACGGTGCTTTCTTTGGGGTTCTCTCATGTCTGTGTCTGAGCACCCTGGAAGACTTCTGACCCGTACCTGGAGCCCTCCTTCCCTGATTCCTCAAAACCGGACAAAACTGGGCAAATCAGGGGCCTGCTCTAGGGGCCCTGGCTCCAGGGTGAATCAGCAGGATGCAGTGGGGAGAGGGGAGGGGAGGTCTGGGGAGCTGAGGAGTGGCTGGGCCACAGAAAAAGGAAGGAGTGTCCTGAGGTCACCAGCTCAAAGTGCGTAATAAGGAGTCACGCGAGAATCTGATTGGGGGGTTGGGAGAGGATGCCTTTCTCAGGAGCTGGAGGCTAGACCACGGTAAGGCAAGCAGGGTGCACCTGGCATGGCAAACCGTTGGCAAACCCCTCTGCCCACACAGGGTCATTGGGCTCTTCCCTAAGCACCCCACAGGTTTCCAAAGCAAAACGTCCTCTAGCGGCGCCCACAGGGGGCTGGGAGTGACCTGGGGTGCCTCTGCATTGAGTTCGTTTAGGAGAATCTAGCCCAGGCTAATCAGAGGCGCTGGAAGCTTGTGGCTGCCCAAGTCTCACAGGACAGGCAGCAGGCCCAGAAATGGGAAGTACTTGGGCTTCCTGAAACCTCAACGTTCAAATCCCAGTCGGCTGACTCAGGATTCTGCCCTACCACATCGGAAACGTCCACGGGACTTAGGACTCCCCCGCACGATGAGGTCAGGTCCAAAGACCTGGCCCAGCAGCCCGACCTCAGGCCGCCTTGGGGCAAATCCTCCCGACCTCCACTCCTGTTCCCAGATGTAAAGCGAGGCGAACTCGTACCACCTGAGGATCTCCTTGAGAACGTGAGCCCCAGAGCCCCAGCATAGGAATGATCGGAGCCTGAGACCCCCGGGATGGTGGCTGTGCAGCCCTGCCACATACAAAAGGTAAAGCACGGAGAACAGGCCCAGACCATTTTAAAGGTGTTATTAATAAAATACATGCAAGGATTTAAACAGTTTAACTAAGACCTAACCAAACGGTACTTCATCTTGCCAAAGCCATGTGATCTGACTTCATGAAGCCTCTCCACTGCAGGCTATACTGATTTTTAAAAATTAAACATAGAAGAGGACAGCAGCTGACATTCATGCAGTGCTGCCTGTGAGGTCTAACTGTTTCACACGTTCACCGGTGCAGTCCTCACAACAGTCCTCCTAGTTTGCAGAGAAGCAGGGGGGCGGCGGGTTGCGCCTCGCTTGGGGTGGGTGCTGCAGAGAGCAAGAAGAGGGAAAGAGGCGGGTGGACTCGGGCTGGGGGCCTCATTCCAGCCTTCCGAGAAGAGCTGGGACCGAAAGGGGGCGGGCCATCCCCGCTCTGCCTTCTCCCTTCCCTGCGGAGCACACGTTTGTAGGCTGGCCTCAGATGCAGGAGCGAGTCAACAGGCCAGGTAGGCCTTCGGATCACGAAGGTACAGCTGATTTGGATGAAAATGGAATTCCCTACCAAACTTTAGGGGCAGAAAGACCTGTGTTCTATCTAATCCTGGCTTCACCTACGTTTAGCTTCTAATCCCAGGCAAGTGGCTTACCCAGCCAAGCCTTGGTGCTTTCTTCTGTAAAAGGAGCTGCACACACTACCTTTCCTTCTAGAGACTCTATGAAAACTACAGAGGAGAACGTGCCCGGCACACAGCACTCGGTAAACGTGAAGATTTTTTAAAACTAAAATAAAATGGTTTAAAATTTTTTAAAAGTTTTGTAATGTTTCTTTCAAATGGAAGAAAAAAGAAACGTTAAACTGGAAGGGGTGAAATCAAAATGCCCTCCCTAAGGACGGGAAGAATGTTCCCATGCCATCCACCCTTGCTGGGCTCCGTCTCTGGGTCTGCAGGAATGGCTGGGAGCCTTGGGGATCTCAGAACCCGGCCCTCTTGGCTGTGGCATCCAGCCCATGGGACTCGCAGGACATGTTTGCAATTTGTTTTTATTTTTAGACACATCTTCAAATAAAGTTTGAAAAATACCAGTCCTCACAAAACCAGGGCAATGTTCCCCTGAGTTTCCTTGAACTGTAATTGTCGCTGCCTTCCTCATTCAGTCAGAGAACAGCCTTATCTTTCAGCGTGCGCAGCGAAGGACAACCGCACAGCCCTGCCTGCCTGTGATGTGGCGTCTCACCCTTCGGAGACTGCGTTTTCTGAATGTGACTAAATGTGATGTCTTCCTCAGCTAAGGGCTTCTACTTATTAAGCCCTCCTTGGCCTCACGAAGGACTGGCTACCTCCTTCGACATCAATGGTAGGAGGAGTCAGACTCTGCTTTTAACTTTAACCGTGGAATCCAGAAGCTGGGGTCAAGGAGAAAAGGGCTAGCATATCCCAGCAGCCACCCATGTGACTGACTGGACAATGGTGACTAATTTTCCTAGGAGGTATAAGCAGAGTTTCCTCTGTACTTCCCACTTTTACAAATGTGTTGTCTTGTGACCACATGAGCTAACTGGAGTTGGGGCACAGTCGGGTATAAGCTACCCCCCTCCACATCCCCAGCCTCCCCTCTTCAATTTACTAGCTCCATGCTCAAACCAACAGCCCCTGGCAAACAAGAAAAGACCAACACGTGATTTATTCAACTGAGCATTCAATGCCTTTACAGATACTGTGTTTCACTGGGCAGTGATAACTGATAACTGAAAATCAGACAAGAGGAGAGGAGAGGTGGCCGTTAGTAGAGAACAAAAACCTAAAAGTGCCGATTTAAAATACAGTCAGCCTTCCAAATCTGTGGGTTCGAAATCCAAGGATATGAAGGACTCGCTGTAAGGGACTTGAGCATGTGTGGATTGTGGTATCTGAAGGGGGTCCTGGATCCAATCCCCCACAAATATTGCGGGATGGCCGTACATGTGTTTCAAGTTGAATTAAAAATAGAGGAAGGGCATGTTACCAGGTGAGCTGCTGAGAAAAACTCAGCTCTAAAACAACAGTTTGTAAAAAGTCTAATCATTCAGGGACTAACATGCCAGGCATTAATGCCACTCCAAATGAAATCGCACCTCTCCTGTTTGACACACTGAAGGCTACATGCCAGCGTGGAGAGCCCTTAGCTTGGCATGTGCGGGTCACGTGTGACAGCTCGTTCCAGAAACTGCAAGAGCCTGGGCTGAAATAATAATGTTGCAAGAGATACTAGAACATCAGACGGGGCAGAAGAGCCATTGTCCAATGTGAAGTGGGAAAGAAACAGCAAGAGCAAGGTGATACTCACAAAGCACATAAAAGATCCCTTTTGGGATCATGTTTTGTGTTGTGTGTGTGCCTTCAATTTCTATTTTTTTTAAATTACCATACAGTAAAATTTACTTTCTGGAGGGAGGGGGTGTACAGTTCTATGAAAGGTAACACAGGTATACATCCCTGTAGCCACCATCAAGAGGACAGAGAAAAGTTCCATCACCCCAAAGACTGATTCTACAAATAATTCCCCCAGACTTGCTTTAGCCAATAATAGGTACAATGAATAACAGGAGAGGTACCAAAATTTGCCATCAAAATTAAGTGCCAGGAAAAACAAAAACGTTACACCCCAACCTCCCATACACTAACACCAAATTATTTTTGCTCGTTGGCTAGCAACCTTCATGTGTCTCTACGTTATAAAATTTGAGGTCATTTAAAAGACAGATCCCCCAATTTTTCACCATGGTGTCAATACAATTCATAAAAGCATGTTGTTTTCTTTCCCTGTTGCTTCAGGGGCTTTCTAAACAGCTCTCCTGCTGGACTGTCCCACCTGTGGCAGGTGGGACAGTCCAGCAGATTAAATTTTCACCTACTCAAACTTCTGTCAGGGTTGATTCCAGTTTTTTTCTTCCTGATTATTAGACATTCTACTCCTCTTTTGCTCATCTATGAGATGCTTAGGAGCCCAGAAGTTTGGAAGAGGGTAAAGAAAATGTGTCCATGTGGTACCTTTAACAGATCATTGGGATGCTGGCCATCTTGTCTACTAGGTAGTAAGTGGTCTCTCTTCTATTACTAGTGCTTTGTATGTGGTGGGGGAAGACAAGAACACAACACTTTTCTGTTAAATCGCTTCAACAAGGACATGGCCTCTACGGTAAAACCTACGTTCAGTGGTGGAATGTTTATGTGACAGATTTTAAAGGCTCTGGTTTTTCCATGAATTTCATTTCAAGGGCCATGCACACGCCAGCTAGACCACTAGCAGGAACAGGATGCACTGGCCCCACTTTCTTCTGGAATCCAAGAAGCTCTCCGTTCATTCATCAAAAATTTATTGAGCACCTACTAAGTTATCAGACACTGGGTTAATGGCTCGGGATGTAAAACTGTGAAGATACAAAATCTCAGCAAATCTCAGTACTGAGGGTGAAGGAAGCTGACAGTCCTGTACGGCGATATGAAACTGGAAATTAGGAATGGATGGTTAAAAAAACAAACAACAGCAACAACAAAAACCCCAGAAGAACTGAGGGGGGGGGTGGGTTTGGGAGTGTGGATAACAAAAGAATCTCCTTCGTCTCTGTCCCTCTGGGCCCATCCCGAGCCAGCCCCAGCCCGAGAACTCACTTCCTAGCCTCAGTTTCCCGAAGCCGCAGCTTTGGGGCACTCGACGCGTTGCCCGAGGCACAGGGAGCAGTTAAAAAGTTACAAAAATTACTTTAAGAAGGTGAAGTTGACACCGAAGTGCTTAACCCTGTTCCGCACATCCTTGCCTGGTTGGCATTTGCGTGTAAAATTCTTCCGGACGGGCCCCCTGAGTACTCAAAAGTCCTTTACCTCTGCAAAAAGCACCTTGGAAAAAAAAACTATGTCGGCACGCAAGGCCCTCACGCGCGCTGCAGCACAACTCACCGGCGCAGCGAGGACCAAGTCTGCGTGGGAACTCACGTT
>NW_020172162.1:2624197-2655025 GCF_003031525.2 Neophocaena asiaeorientalis asiaeorientalis
GCCGGCGGCCGCGCACCCACGGTGAGCCGGGCCAGCGCTGGCTAACAATGTACCCTGCACACCGTGTGTTCTCCCCATCGCGAGTCATTTCTTTAAAACGTGGTTTCTTAGATACGAGGAGTTTGACCTGAAAAGCCTCTTTTTCTACTTTTTTTTTTTTTCCTCCACGGATCGGCGACTGTACTGGGCGCCTCCCCTCGCGCCCGCGCCTCAACAGCATTTTTGGTATCTCCGCCGTGGCCCTGGCCCCCCAGGCGAGTGTTCCCGCGCCGCGATCGGCACAAAGACATCGGGGCGCGGGGACCCAGCGGCCGCGGAGCCGGCATGGAGTCTGGCGGGCCGCGGGAGAGCGACCCCGGCGCTGGGAAACACTGGCTCAGGCCACTCCCCCAGCAGGGTGGCCGCCCTCTCTTGTAAGCCTGAGAGCTAAAAATCTGCCTTCTACTTGTAACCCGAAGTTTTGAGGTTTGAGGCCGTAGACCCAGAGATTCAGAAGTGCGCGCGCTCGCAGACCCACATGCCACAGACAAACCCACGGGGTATCTGCGCCAAGCTCTTAAAATAGAAAAACACGAGTCACCAACTCAGTAAAAGCTGATTCTTTCTACTCATGACTCCCGGACTGGAGATTCCAAGTTGATAAACACGAAACCTACCGCTCGGGTATTTTCTCAAGTCTCACTGACTTGAAGGAGTGTGGGGTGTGAAGGTCAGGGAAGCCCAACCCAGCAGTTAAGCCATGTTTATATTTAAGGCAAACAATGAGAATGTAAATTTTAAAAAAATCCTTTAATTTGCCGGTCGAAGAAAGTATAAAAAGAAAAATGCAAATTATCCCATCTGCTGCTCACAGCTGACTGGCTGCAAGGAAGGGCCATGTGGCCCAGCCCTGCGCGGTCAGTGAATTGGTAGAATAGATTTTAAAAGAAGGCATATGCTGGCTCCTTGCTGCCCAGGCGCGGGGAGGGTTTGAATTAACGTATAGTTTTGGATTACGTATCCTCTGCCAGACCGCTCCAATTGGGAATTTAGCAATTATGCAAGTTCTTCCCCTTCGGGTTTGAAATCAAGGGGCAAGAGGTTATCTAAGACCTTTGAGGAACTACGCGGAACGTTCTCGAACTGTATTTGGATAGCCGATTTTGAGAAGTCAGTACTAACTGCTATGCAAAATTAGCAAGCAGCCGGGAGAACCAAGCCCTGCATCCAGGGGGTGCTTTTATAAAAGAATCCATACATGCTCAGTGTCATTCAAAACAGGATGATGAAAAGAATGGGGCCGAGATAGCAGCCCTTCAAATTCAAAAGACTTGGGTTGCCCTATCTACATTTAAAATCGGGCGGAGGGAGGAAGGGAGGAGGACCGCTTGGGGCAGAATGGTTAATTTACACATTCCCTGAAGACAGAATGGAGGCACTTCGATTTCTGCCGGGAACTTGACTTTTAACATTCGCACATTAAATAACACGTATGATATAGTACATCACTTGACTTACTTAACAGATATAGCAGTTTTAGTCTCACCTTCAATTTAATGTGACAGTTATAATTAGAATTTAAAAAGCATAAGTTGCATTTCATTAATTCAGTTTTCTAGGGTTTCCCAGTGGAAAAGTTAGGAAGAGTTAAGAGTAGCATTTAAGCTAACTTTGCATTTTTAAACCACTTTATGGTTTAAAAATGTAAAATGACCTTGTTACATTTTTACAAAAGGGACTAGATGAAATATGTGTTAAGGGATATATCTATAGACAATCATTCACAAAACAACTCAGGTATTGGAGGAGAAATTAAATGATAAAACAATAGATATATATAAAATAATTAGAAATTAACATTTCTTTGTTCACATTGTTCAAAACCAAAGTTTTTGTCAAATACAATAATTTTATTAATAAATAGCATCTAAGGTAAGCAGCGTGCTTAACTGACTTAAACTGACTTTTCGAAACATAATCTCTCAGGAAACTACAAAGTGACCTTGAGTATTATTCAAATTAATGTATCTTAATTTGCATAACTGGATCAGCATTGCTGCTTAACAAAGTAAGCTGTTCCAAATAAGTTATTAACAGATAGAAAGGGAAGTTATTGCTCTGTGGGAAAGGAAACTACCTACCTTCACATGGTTTTGTATGTTTATATGAATTTCTATTTTTTTTTAATAAGGAGAAAGGGAAAACAAATGCATTGGAATTGTATTCCAGTTGTATCTTGGAGCCTTTAAAAAACAATAGTTTTGAAAGTGCTATTGGATAAACGTAATGCCTTATGAAAAAATATGAATAAACATGGAGTAAGATGGGGAGAGTAATGAGGTTTAAAAAACACAGTGCTTGCCTGACACAATCTTACAAAGTCAGTAGGAGTGACTGCTAATGGTTCATAAGGATATGTATAAAGACCTGAAAGAAATTAACAACCTGAGATTTAGAAGTCTACTTGATTGGAAATTTCTTAATTAGCAAGGCATTTTTCAAGATTTCAAATTAGAGTTGCTGCAATTGATCTAATGAATTCATTTCCAATTTTACCTGAGTAAAAGGCAGCAGGGGGTAAACTGGCTACTTGGCCATATGAAGGACTCACATAAAACACTAACTGTAAAAACTCAAAAGGAAAATTACACAGCATTTAATGAAGAGTGGGATATCTTTAATGTCAATATATATAATTAAGAGTGGCAAGACAGACATCAGGTTTCAGGTATCTTTTAGCTGTTGTTCTAAAAGTTTTGACCATGGCTAAAATGTATTTACAGTTGCCAAGACAGTATTTAGTAGGACTCTTTTCCCCCCAGTAGTTAAGTCAGAACAATGTAACAGATTTCACTGTTACTTGTAGACATTTCCACTTTATTTCTTGCCTGCCTCATGTAAAATTTTGCCAAGCCTTCAACTTCAAACAGAAGTAGCTGGCAGATCCAGATTCCGTGAATACTCACAACGGAGAAGTAAGAGGGAAAAAAAGGAGGGGCAGAGGAGCCTTGTATTAACTTTATTAAATAGAACCTACTGAAAGCCACCTTACTGAATAACTTGCAAAACTGACTTTTGTTTGGGAAGGTGGGCTCAGGGAGTTGAGTTTAACCCCTTGTGTGCTGGGAGGTGGCAGGGAAGCCCTACCTTTAGTGGAATCTGGAGCAGGTAGTGACACACCGTGACCCAATGTGGAAAAAAACGAGATTTTGAATGAAAAGCTGCAGAGACTTTATGCTGGGCAGTTTTCCTCATGAGTAGAAGAACTAATGAATAATTTATAGCACCTTGAGATTTTAAGCACCCAGCATAACCATTAGGATCTGATTTTAGTTGAATATCTGGCTCGCACAATAGGAGTCTGCAAAAAGAAATATTAGGGAGAGTGAAAACTGCTGCAATCCCACTCTCAATCTCAAGCCCTTGAGATAACAAATGGCAGTCTGAACTATAGCTCATTCTGAGCCCAGAGTGCTAGCTGGAGGCGCTGCAGCCACCAGGGCCCCTGAGCCCAGAGGGCACTCAAGGGCCTGCAGTCAGGAGTTCCCCACACTGATCACACAGCGGCAGCCACAGGCAGGAAGCAGGGAGCAGGGGGAGGCTGGTTTCCCAGCCAATCAGAGCCCACTAACAAAGAAAAAAAAAAGGAGATATAATACTGCTCTAGTAATTGGCTGGTTTTTAAGAAATTATTTCATGCTGTGGTTCAAAAGACTCTAAATGAGATGCTCTCCATACATAAATATACATTTTTAAAGTCTTACTTGACTTGCCTGAAATCTTCTCTGTAAAATGAAATACATCGTAGAAATGAACTTGAGATCCAGTGATTCTACCTTTAGGAATCTATCCTAACTCAACCAAGGCTACATCTATCTACAAGGATGTTCATTGCAGGATCATTCATAATAGAAAAAAATTGGAGAGGACCTGGAAAATAGTCAAATGGATGACACATGCTATGTTATACTATGTCAGCTTTAGAAAGAGGGGAGGTACTCTTTATTATGGGTACAGAAAAGTGTCTGTGACATATTATTGAGTAAAAAGAAAATTATAGATCCCTATATAGTGTAATCCCATTTTTGTAAAAAAAGAGAAACATGTATGTACCTATCTGGGTGTGAATAGAAAAGGTCTGGAAAACACAGGGGTAACAGTGGATACCCCTGAGGTATAGAATGGTGGAAAGAAGGACTTACTTTTTCATGTTAAACCTTTATGAAATGTTTGATTTCATTTTTTTCCCCCACAATGAGCATCTATTGCTTTTGTAGCCCTTTCCCCCTCCCACAGACCCAAAAAGAGTCAAGTTGTCACCTTGGCCTAAGGAACAAAAGTCACCCTGGAGTAGCTACAAGTCATGCAACACTGGTGTGAGTGCCTGGATTGACACCTGTCACCTGACTCCCCTTTATCAATCTGTTGTCATGACAGGAAAAAAAAAGAAGAAATCTTAGTAATAATGCTCCAAAAGTAAATACAGTATTTGGCTACAGAATCCACGGCTCCCTTTCCCCAAGCTTCTAAAGTGTCAGCACAGTATTTTAGAGATGTAACCAAATAAGTCTAAGGATTTCCCTATAATCACGGCACATTAGGGCCTGAGAAGTAACAGATGCCAATGGCCTGATTGTACCAATAAGGAAACTGAGGCAAAAAGGAAAGGTAGCTTGCCCAAGGCACACTGGCCTCTGAAATGATGCTTTGGGGTTCCTTTTTGTATGTCACACCTACCAAAGGCCAAATAGGTTTAAAAATAAATGAGCCCACCAAAGAGTAAAATATACAAATGCAAATGCCTACAGGAAGCGCGTAATCTGGGTTAAAGAGGACCACCCACTAACTCAAGGTTAGTGTTTCACAGAGTTGTATTCATTAAAGTAGCAGCTCGGGGAATTTCCCGGCAGTCCAGTGGTTAGGACTCCACGCTCCCACTGCAGGGAGCACGGGTTCGACCCTTGGTTGGGGAACTTAGATCCTGCATGCTGTGGTGCAGCCCCCAAATTTAATTAGTTAATTAATTAAAAATAGTAGCAGCTCAGCCTCCAGCCTCATTCTTCAGTCCTCAGCAGCTTAGCTCTCTTCCTCAAGAGGCCTCGTGGGTCCCAGTCTGGGGTGGAGGCCCCTGCTCTGCACCTGCATGGCACCTTGTTCTCTCCCTGTCATAGAGGCTGTTATGGACTGAATTGTGGCCCCTCAAATTTAGGTGTTGGATCCTAACCCCCAGCGTAGCTCAGAATGTGACTGTATTTGGATATAGGGCCTTTAAAGAGGTGGTTAAGGTTAAATGAGTTTATGTGAGTGGCCCTCAATCCAGTGACTGGTGTCCTTATAAGAGGGATGTGCATACACAGAGAAAAGGCCATGTCAGGACACATAGGTGGCTGTCTGCAGGCCTGGAAGAGAGCCTCAGGAGACCCCTGCTGGCACCTTGATCTTAGACTTCCAGCCTCCAGAATTGTGAGAAAATACATTTCTGGTGTTTAAGTTCCTCAGTCTGTGGTATTTTGTTATAGAAGCCTGAGCAGACTGACACAGAGACCCAGCTCATGTGAAGCTGTGATTGCCTTTTTATCTGTCTTCCCAGCTAGAATGTAAATTTTGGAGGGCAAGACCATGTTCCAGTACTCTCTCCAAGTGCCTGGCTCTGTGCCTGAGACATAGTCAATTCTCAACAAATAGTTGCTGAAAGAATAAGTGAATTGTTGTTAGATATCATATGTTCTATTTCTCTTTCCCTCTCTATAGATGAAGAAACAAAGGGTCAAAGGCTTGGAGCAGGACAGCTCCTAGTCTATGTGAACAGCGCCTCCTGGAATTGTCCCTGAACCACCTATGTGTTATAAGGGAATAGCCCAAAGGCAGGCAGCTAAGTCATGGCAGGATCTGGGCCACATGCCAGAACCCCACCACCACCCAATCTAGGGCTCCATCCACCCTTCTATACCAACTCTGGAATAATATCATACAGGTACAAAGTTCTTTCCATAGTTGTCTTAGTCTGCTCAGGCTGCTATAATAAAGTACCATACACTGGGTTGCTTAAATAGCAGAAATTTCTTTTCTCACATCTCCGGAAGCTGGAAGTCCGAGATCAGGGTGCTGGCATGGTTGGGTTCTGGTGAGAGCTGTCTTCCTGGTTTGCAGATAGCCACCTTCTTGCTGCATCCTCACATGGTAGATAGAGAGCAAGTTCCTTCCCTGGTATCTCTTCTTATTAGGGCACTAATCCCATCACAAGGGCCCACACTTACAACCTAGTCATCTAACCCTAATTACTTCCCAAAGGCTCCATCTCCAAATAGCATTATGTTGGCAGTTAGGGCTTCAGCATATGAATTTGGGAGGGACACAAACATTTAATCTATAACAATAGCGTTTTCAAATTTTGTCATCCTGTTTGCCCTTGATCATAGACCTGAGAGAGGTGGAATAGCTGTATCATCTCGCCATACCAATCCACCCCATTTTTATTTTTATTTTTTGGCCACACTGCCCACAGCATGTGGGATCTTAGTTCCCCAGCCAGGCATTGAACCTACGCCCTCTGCATTGGAAGCTTGGAGTCTTAACTGCTGGACCACCAAGGAAGTCCCAATCCATCCCATTTAAAAAAATAATAAAGTTATTTATTTTTGGCTGCGTTAGGTCTTCGTTGCTGTGCATGGTCTTTCTCTAGTTGCGGCGAGCAGGGGCTTCTGTTCGTTGCAGTGTGCAGGCTTCTCATGTTGTGGAGCACAGGCTCTAGGCGTGCAGGCTTCAGTAGTTGCAGCATGTGGGCTCAGTAGTTGTGGCACTCGGGCCTTAGAGCGCACGGGCTTCAGTAGTTGTGGTGCATAGGCTTAGTTGCTTCGCGGCACGTGAGATCTTCCCGGACCAGGGATTGAACCCGTGTCCCCTGTGTTGGCAGGCAGATTCTTAACCACTGACCACCAGGCAAGTCCCCCACCCCATTTTTAAACAGATGGGAAAAAAAATAAAGCCAGGAGAGATGACATGGTTTGTAATTCATTCTTTCATTTAACAAATAATTATTGCAGGCCTAATATGTGCCAGACTCTAGATGCATAACTGGTAATTGGCATGACCGGCATTATATCCTGAGTACTAATTCTTCTGCTGTTTCCCAATTAATTCTGGTTATTTCCCAGTTTAGCTGTTTGAAACGCAGTAGTGCTAACCAGAATAGAATTTAATCTTTTCCTTTCAGAAAATTCCATTCTACTGTAAGACACAAGGGAGTCCTTAAGCACTCCTTCCTGCTCAGGCTGGGCGTTTCTCTCTCCTCTGCCTTTGCTTGTGATGCTTCTATGGTGCCCTTGCCAACTCCTATTCATCCTTTGAAGCCCAGCCAAATGTCTTCTCTGTCGTGAGGTTTTCACCATCCCCGTCCCACGCCAGAGGCAGTAGCACCCAGGACTATGCTCCCAGCGTTCTACTTACTCCTTTATTGCAGACAGCCCCTATCTCAGCCTAACTGGCGTTACCTGACTGTACTGTTTATTTGTGTTTGCTATGATGCTCTTGTACTAGACTCCATGAAGCCTCAGATGCATGTCATCCCTCCTGTTGCCTTCTGCAGTATCTCAAGTGGCTCTTCCGTGCTGTGACTGTGGCACATGCACTCGACGCTCCAGCTGACTGGACTTGGGGCTGAAGCTTGAAATGTGGGTAGTGACTCGAGGCTGCATGTGGATGATGCCAGACCTTCCCAGGGGCTCGGTGCCAGCCCTGCTCAGCAGGCCTCTGAAACGGACAATGACAAACCCACACAATGTGTATGTATTGGGTGATGTTTTTCTTTCCTAGGACTGCCATTATAAAGTACCACAAACTGGACGGTTTAGATCATCAGAAATTTATTGTGTCAGTGGATCTGGAGGTTAGAAGTCCCAAATCGAGATGTTGGCTGGCTTGGTTCTGTCTGAGGGCTGGGACAGAACCAAGGACTGTCTTGGACTCTCTCCTAGCTTCTGTGGACCTCAGACATTCCTTGACACTTAGATGGCATTCTCCCTGGGTCTTCACATCCTCTCCCTTCTGTACATGTCTGTCTCTGTGTCTAAATTTCTCCTTTATATAAGGACACAGTCATCTTGGATCAGGACCCACCCTAACAGCCTCATCTTAACTTGATCATCTGCAAAGACGATCCTATTTCCAAACGGACCCTATTTCACAGACAATGGGGGTAAGGAGTTCAACATCATCTTGGGGGCACAGTCCACCTCATAACAGGTGGGAAAAAGAGGAGTAAGCTCACTTGGACTCAGTCCTAACATCCCAGAAGCACTGGGTCCCAGAGTGAACAAGGTGGCTTCCTCTGCTACAGCACAACTCCAAGGATCACTGCCAACATCTCTGTCACTGCAGGAATCTGCTTTCCCTTTTCTTTCTAAAGAATGTGCCTAATTTAGTTTTGCTGTTCCTTGGGGACTTGGCCCTTTGCATTCACATTTCCATCCCTCCAGCCCTATTGCTGTCCTGCAGGTAGCAGGTGGTGATAAATGCTGTCACACTTGCTGGCTGTAGACTGCAGAGCTTATGAAGTCCTAGATTTGAACTCAGGCTCCCACTTGTACTAAGTGTGAGAGTTTGGACGCTGCTTAAGCTTTCAGCTTCCATTTCCTTTTTCAAAGCATGGGGCAACCCCACCTTACAGGGTGGTTATAAATGAGGCACGCAATTATGAGTAGCACTGCAGAGCAGCTGGTATAAGGTTAGTTCAATAAAGAATAGCTGTTATTTTTATTGGTTATAAATGAGGTGAACAAACTGTTGAAATAACTAGCCCAGGCACGTAACAGTTAGGGTTTTGAAAAACACATTTCTAGTTTAGGAGAAAAAGCACAAAGGTTCATATGACCACTCAGAATGCCATCTGGAAGACAGCGCTTTAAATTCAAACTCCACCCAGGAAGGAAAAAGGGTAGTGTCATATAATTCTAAAACATGTGATGGTCCCCAAACTACAAGTCTAATGTCCATTCTCCTTACCCCTCTCATAAGGAAAGGACAGAGAATCCTGCCATCTTTCTCCAGGACAGGCCCTGGTGGCCTCTGTTGCATGTTCACTTTGGTGCCACCAGAGCCCTGAGCTAAATGACCAAGCCAGGCAGAAAGTAAAGGTACTGCAAGCAAATCTCAGTTGATACATTTGTGTGTATGAAATAACAATTTTTATAATTTACTTTCTATCTTGAGCCCCAGCCTTTTGGAGTCCTCCCCACCCCCACCAGAAGCTTCCAGGGGCCTCTGCCCTCCAGGCACCTGCCCACATGGGTTCTTGCCTGTCTATCATTCTGCTCGCCCGTGCCCTGCAGGCAGCAGCTCTGCCATGCCCAACCAGGGACACGGTCATCTCTTTGCAAGGCTGCCTAGAACAGGGATACGTGATGCAAATACCTACAGGAAGCGTGTAAGGAGAGCTCGTGAGTGAAGCAAGCAGTCTGCCTGTTAGACACATAAGAACATCTTCAGGTCTACAAAGAAATGCACCAGCTCCTCTGTTTCTTTCAGCATGAGCCATCTTTAGTCTACCTTGTACTTTTTCACTTACGGAAAAAATCTGGGTTAAAGGGGACCACCCTCTATCGTCTGGAGAGCAGCAGTGCAAGTGCCATGATGAGTGGCAATTAACCCTTGGCTTTAGCGTAGGGATGAAACAGGGACTTTTAGGGACTCTGGCAAACTAGAGCGTTCATTCCTTATCTAAGGCAGGCAGCCTTGGTGCCATAAAGGACTGAACACAGTGTGGCCCAAACTGCTAATTATTCAAGAGAAGCCCCAACCCGGACTTTTATGTAAAATTGCCTAGATTTGTAATGCTGAGCGACTGAAATTCACATGGCCAAACAAAGTCAGATGTAACCCACTGGCCTTTACTTTGTAGTCACAACTCACCGCTACAGCTTCTTGGGGGCAGGCCTGCTAGAGAGCCCACACAGCAGCCCTGCCTGTCCCCACTACTCTGTCCAGGGTCTTCCTGCTTCTGCCCAAGACAGTTTGCCTCTGGCTCAAATCTTCTCCCTGCTGGGGCTTAAGCTTTTAAAAACAAAAGCTTGAGGGCGATTTCAACTTTCTGCCCCATCTCATCCCTTCGCCAAGATGATAAACCCAGATGGGAATATCTGCTAGGAGACAGGGAAGGGAAAGGAAGAAATACCAGGAGAATAAAAATATAGATTAGTATCTCAAAGATATTATCTTGCCACACATACTTACTGAACATATTTGATCTGAGGCTATCTATAAAACAGTTTCAGAATTTCTCTACGCTATGGACTCTAAGGAAGGAAGCATTAGGAAAATCTTTTAGAAAGGAAATCCCAATTCAGCCAATTAATCAAGATTCCATTTTTCACAGTAAAATAGATGTATCTAACATAGCATCTTCTTAATAATATAGTATGATGTAACACTTACTTTTATTAGTATAGGTCCCTTGTATTCTTGATTCTGCCATGGGCAATTTCTGAATTCAATAATAAGGTTTTTGAAAAAATATGTAATACCTTGAAGGTTTGAGTTAATAGTAAACACAATACTAGTTATTACTGAGCCATCATGGATTTAAAGGACTAACGTTATTACTGAGCCATAACTGGTTTAAAGGACTAAAGCAATATAACCCTTGTGCTCTGGGAAGATGAAAGATTTGGGAGCAGAAAGTTCACACTCAAATTACCTTTGTTTCATCATTTTCTTTGGTGGTGGGAGAGAGATGCTGGTCTCACTGTGATACTGATTTGAGTGGTCAGGAATGGGGCAAGAATATTAGAAATATACCAGATGAAAATCCTTCAAATAAATGAACTTATTACCCTCCTGACCTATATAATCAGCATGGAGCAAAGAGGAATAATTGCCCTGCGGCACATGCGTATGTGAATTTGAGGGAAAAGATACCAGAGGAATCCAATAATCCACATTACCTGCTTCTTCCCTCTGAATATTTTACACTAGAAATTAGAGAAATTAGTAAAGTTACAAACATTTTTTAAAAGGAGAGTATTAGTATCAGCAGAAATAAATGGCATATCTATAGTGGCAGGGAGAAATGAATGTTTTGGGACAAATATGGTGCTTATGTTACGATGCCCTAAGACTCAAAACATCTGGTATTTCCTGAGTTTTCCTTCTAGAGATACTGAAGTTTTCAAATGCTGTCTATAATAAACTATATTACACCCAAATTGACATCTAATGATTTAATAACATTTAAATATTAAAAAATTAAGACACATAAAAGGTACAGCTTCTGTAGCCATGCAAATTCTTCGTGAGATGCTTGATGCAATCCTAGTTTTCAGTAAGTAAACTTTGTACTTGTGGAAACTGCATTTATTCAGCCTTGACATTAGGAAAGTAAGCAAATTATTTCAGTGCCAAAGGGATCGCTCACCTAGGCTGGAGTAAGTGAATGTGCTTTCCCAATGCTACACTCCCAGAGAATTTTTGCAGTGACAGAATTAGGCTCACGTCAATTGTAGAGAGAGGTGGGGGAGACCATTAGTACCTAAATATAGGGCTCAGCACCCATGCAGTTGGCAGGAGGAGGTGAGACCCCTTTGGAAGATGGCGTGGCCGGCTTTAACGTGACAACAGCTTTCAAAACTAAACAAATATTTACTGAACACCTACGACTGCAAAGCTTTGAGTCCTTTGGGGAATTAAGAAACAGATAAGCAAGGTCCCTGTCCTCAAAGAGATGTCATTCTACCCCAGGAATCAATCATGAACCCTGAAAACTGTGATATAAAGCAGAAGGCAGCACCAGAGGAGAGACCCAGAGTGGGGATGAGCGAGGAGCCAGAACAAATCAGGAAGGCTCTGTGGAGAAGGGGCTGTCCTAGGAGCCCGTAGGAATGCTGAGCAGGATTCTGACCCACAAAGGCCGGGTGAAGGGCATTCTGAGTGGGGAAAACTATAGGCAGTAGCTAAGGCAAGAAACTGCAGGTCCTATTTGGAAAACTTTAAATAGCCCTTTTGAGTGAAACACAGAGAGCCTTCAAGTTAGAGGGTGGGCAGAAGAAGGTAAGATGAGAGCAAGAGGTGGTGGACAGATTAAGTCTTTCGCTGGTGTGTGCCACAAATCTTCCAAAATCCAACACTCAGCTTGGTGTTTGACAGTTTCATTGAAGACACATGTGACTTCTGGCAGCCGTAAGGCAAGAAGACCCTGATCCCAAAACGCTACTTCTGCTGGTCTCTCAGACTGCCTTTCCCTGACTCCGTTTTAGTGACCCAGTGGTAACTCAGAAGTGGGAAGATGCCAGGAAGGGTGATGGGGACAGAAACTAAAGGTAATGATAACTGATCACTGCCCCCTCTATAGCCTTGCACCTCCATGCAGTTTCCAAGAAGCCTAGTGTGTGTGTGTTCAGCGGGTGTACCTATAAATACTGGAGCAGGGCAACATGTTTACACAAGGAAGGAAAAGCTGCTCCTCCAAATCAAGAAATTTAACAAAGAAATAACCGAACTAAGAATTTCTGAACCTGCTGGGTGACAAGAGATCATCCACAAAAGGCAATCATAAATTTAAGATTTCATGGCATTCATGTAATAGGGTTAATATTCTCTGCATGGAATTTTCCACGTTTGCCTGTCTTCCCTTTTTTTACTGCTTTATTTTTTATTTTTTTGGTCATGCTGTGCGGCTTGAGGTATGTAAGTTCTCCTACTAGGGATAGAACCCAGGCCCCAGCAGTGAAAGCACTGAGTCCTAACCACTGGACTGCCAGCGAATTCCCTTGAATTTTAATTAGTTTCAACCTAATAAAGGCTTTTTATAGCCAACCAGAAACTCCTGCAGTAATCAAAGGCTCTAAACTAAAAACTATAGTGCTAATATGTTGTAAGCATTCAGGGGATCCTGGATAAAGCACAGTCAAACCCCCTGATAATACACTCATCAAAAATATAATTTTAGATATACTTCAGAATTGGCAACTGGTTCCCATTTCTTACCTAGCCCCTATTTGAGAACAAGGCAGGGATAAGGGTCAGGGGTAGGGCTTAAAGTTCTACACTAGGGTGGGGAAGGGGGTCTTGGAGTGGAGGCAAAGGTCATGAAGGTGAAGGAAAGTCATGGGAACTTGTTTCAGAAAGAGAGGAGGTGAAGGGTGAGTCCCTGGTCCTCAGTATTCTCCCAGATGAATTTCTGAATCTGGCCAACTAACTGGTACATTTCTGGGATCATGGATGGTATCCTGTTGCCTCTGGACTCAAAATTATCCCCAAAAATATTTAAGTTGGAGCCAACCACCACCACCAGGTGGCACCAAATCACAGTTGAGTTGGGCATGAATTTAGATAGGGCAGCTAGACTCCCAGAATTCCTCACCAGCTAGCTCTATACTGGTCATTTTTTTTTGTTAATCTTACAAAAAATTGTGACCTCACATTTCACATCACTGAATTCTTTGGATCTTACATATCCAATTACTAATAATTGAGGCAAGTATTCTCTTAGTAGACTAAAGACCAAAACAGACTAAATTAGACATTGTGCTAATTGCTTTATAGACATTGGCTAGTTTAATCCCTCAAAAACCTATGAGGCATAATATGAAAATACCTATTTTTATAGGCAAAAAATTCTCAACTATTGACATTTTCATCTAGTACAGCCTAACAGTTATTATTAAACTACTCCTTGGGTGCTGAGCTCTCTATATATACTTCACAGCTTGAGCTTATTAATTATCTGATTCAAAATTTTGATATGTGTATTTTATGTCTGCTTGATTTATCAATTTCTGAAAGATGTGGCTAAAATCTTTTAACTGTAACTTGATTTATCCATTTCTCCCTGAATTTTTTTTTTCAGTTGTTCCTTTGTATATTTTGAGGCTGTATTGTTAGGTGCATACGTGTTTTTTATGGTTATATCTTTTTGCTCTATTGTTCCTTTTATCAGCATATAATGCCCTTCTTTGTCCATTATATTTTTTTGCCTTATATTCTATATTGTCAGATATTAATATTCCTTTCCTTTTTTCTTTTGGCTCATATTTTTTTCCATCTTTTATTTTCAATCTTTCTGTGTCTTTTTAAGTTTCTCTTTTAGACAACTTATTATTGGATATTGCTTTTTTTTTTTTTTTGTGGTACGCGGACCTTTCACCGCTGTGGCCTCTCCCGCTGCACAGCACACGCTCCGGACGCGCAGGCTCAGCGGCCATGGCTCATGGGCCCAGCCACTCCACGGCATGTGGGATCCTCCCAGACCGGGGCACGAACCCGCGCCCCCCGCATTGGCAAGCAGACTCCCAACCACTGCGCCACCAGGGAAGCCCCTGGATATTGCTTTTTAACTGAATCTGAGATTCTAGTTTTTTAATTGGTGAATTTAATTAATTTATTATAATTCATTCTCATATAGGTACTAATTTCTGCCATTTTATTCTATATTTTTCACTTATTACACAGTTTATACTTCTTTTCCTTTTTTTTGTTTTCTTTTTTTTTTTAATTGAGGTACAAATACATATAACATAGTTTCAGGTGTGCAACATAATGATTAGATATTTGTATATACTGAGCGATAACTACCACAGTAAATCTAGTTAACATCCATCACCATACATAGTTAACCAAGTTTTTTTAGGATTTACTCTCTTAGCAACTTTCAAATATGCAACACAGTATCACTAGCTGTAGGTCACTGTGCTGTACGTTACCTCCCCATGACTTACATTTTATAACTGGAGGTTTGTGCCTTTTGACCACCTTTACCCATTCCCCTCCTCTCCCATCACAACCCCTGCTGCTGGCAACCACCAATCTGTTCTCTGAATCTATGAGTTCAGTTTTTTTCAGATTCCACATGTAAGTGGGATCATACAGTATTTATCTTTCTCCCCTTTCTACTTTCTATTGGGTAGGGTTTTTTTTTTTTTTTTAGAGTGCATTTTATTTTATTTTATTTTATTTATTTATTTATTTTAAACATCTTTATTGGGGTATAATTGCTTTACAATGGTGTGTTAGTTTCTGCTTTATAACAAAGTGAATCAGTTATACATATACATATGTTCCCATATGTCTTCCCTCTTGCGTCTCCCTCCCTCCCACTCTCCCTATCCCACCCCTCCAGGCTGTCACAAAGCACGAGCTAATATCCCTGTGCCTTGCGGCTGCTTCCCCCTAGCTATCTACCTTACTACGTTTGTTAGTGTGTATATATGTCCATGACTCTCTCTCGCCCTGTCAAAGCTCACCCTTCCCCCTCCCCATATCCTCAAGTCCAGTTCTCCAGTAGGTCTGCGTCTTTATTCCTGTCTTAGCCCTAGGTAGGTAGGGTTTTGTTTGTTTGTTTGTTTTTGCTGGCTTAAATGTTCAGCATTCCAGTTTGCCTGGAATCTGTCTTACTTCAAAACTCACGTTTTGTCTTTTGTACCACACCAAGAGTTAGATGTCATTGGAACCTTAGAAATTTGCCATCTACCCACTGAATCTAAAACTGGTATTGGTGTGAAAATTATTTGGAAGTTTATAAGAAATGTTGATTCCTGGACCTCCTCTTTAGAGATTCTGCCTCAGTAGGTCTGGGTAAAGTCCTGAATCTACAGCAAGCCCCTGACTTTGATGCAGGTGGTTCACAGACCACATTGTGGGAATACTGTTCTCATCCAACCCCACAGCCTTCCAAATAGCAAGCTTTACACTTCTCTTTGCTCTTTAAATATTGCTTTTTAAAGATACACCCCTGGGTGGGCTCTACAATCTCCTTTCTAGACCTTTTCTCACTTTATATTGTCCTATATGTTAAAAGAATTCTCTAGACCTACTTCATATATAATTTATATTCTTCTGATTAGTTTCCAAACCAATGTTCCTTTACTATTACTCTATCTTACTTGCTTCCTTCATCATTATAAACACATATTTCCTGGGAGTACCCTAGCGGTCTAGTGGTTAGGACTCAGTGCTTTCACTGCTGTGAAAGGGTTCGATCCCTGGTCAGAGAACTAAGATCCTGCAAACCGCATGGCGGGGCCAAAAAAATGAAATAAAATTTTAAAAAATTAAAAAATAAAAACATATTTCCTTTGACAGCATTTACTGAATGTCAACCTCTGTAATGGGTGCGGAGATAGGGGCTTTCGAGCACTCAGCAGACACTTTGCTAGTAAGCATGACTGCCTCCACTTCTGAAAGGCAAGACAAAGCTTGGGGAATTTGCCTAATGTCCCATTCAATGGGGAAGCTAGTATTTGAACCCAGATCTGTCTGTTCTATTTGTTATATCCCACTCTGCCTTCGAAGAGACTCTGATCCTCAGAAGCCCACAGTATAGTGGTGAAAGACACAAACAATCTCCCTCTCTGGTTATCTTTGTATCCAAGATAGTGCTTTGCACATAGTCACACTTAATAAATGTCAGTGAAAAGAAAACATGAATTTATCCTGGTTTCTTACTTCTTTCTCAATTTATGGTTTCCAAGTCAGGGGAATCACAATCGGGTAAAACAGAGAAGTAAAGAGGACCGTTTGGAAAAACACAAATTCGGAGACAAAACAAAGAACACTCTATGTCACACAGTGAGTTTCTTCCTCTGAACAGCTACTGTAACAGATCATCAAAGTCCCATTATGTGAAAATGCCCATTATAATAAGCTAGGGCTACTTTCATTTTGAACTCTTCAATTTATTTTTCTAATTAATTCAGTAAAAGTCTTTAGGTGATACAACATGTAATATTACTACTATTTTCTCCTTCCTGGACTCAGTTTTATAATGCTGATGTTGAACATAATAGAGCAAGCAACTATAGGTAATTGGAGAAATTATTGTTGGGAATTTGCATATGAAATACACACCTTTTACTGCCTCTAGTTGGCATTGTTAACTCAGTTATAAATAGTACGGCTGACATACTGCAAACAGAAAGTGCTTTTTGATGGGCAAAAATGGAAGATTGCTATGGAGGAGGAAGTGTTAGCACACAATGTTTAAGTTGGAAAGCTTTCATTAGCACTAGTCAAGGGGAAAGTGATTAATTTACTAATCATGGCCTTCCTTAAGAATCCAATCATATAGAAAAACTTACGGTAAAGCTTTCTAAAAACAGATATTTATGCTACTATTTAGGTAAACAAGTAATACATCCAGTCTATAAACATATTTGAAGAGTGTTGATGGGCACTTTTAAGAAAATGAAGCGGTTCCCTTCGGATTAATCTCTTGCTGTGTATATGTGGTGAGGCAAAGGAAATAACAGGATTGAGATATAACATTGGAGAGTGCAGTTTATATTTATACCACTCTTGAAGATAAAGCTTACACTGGGGTCATTCTGCTGAAATCCTCTACTAGAATTTGAAAATTTAAAAACTATTTGAAAAACTTTAACCATTGAGAAAGAACAAAAATATGCCATTCATTGTGACTGTATGACCATAAAAATTATAATTCATAGGGCAGTATTTTTGCGGTGTTTTATACTGCTTGAGGGCAAAAATTCAATCACTGTTACTATGCAGGCTGTTTCAATCATTACGAGACATAGGTACAGACTAGTGATGACTTTTGTAAATGATAAAACATTTGCAGAAATTGGTATATTTTTATGGGCTGTAATACTTCAGTTTTCAAAAGTTTGGGGTCATTTTGGTTTTTTTTTGTTATGGGTATAAAGCAACTATGACATAGAATTTTAATGCTGAACTACTCATCCAGATGACAGGAGAGGTGAGGGGGCTAGGGACAAAATTTTCTTCCTACGCATTTGTTTTTAGGCATTTATATTTGCCTGAGTGCTTTGGTACCATGGTGACAGCTTAGCAACAGCTAGATGCAAATTAAGGTAATCTGCCATGCCAGCCTCTGATCATAAAAAGTTGGTAGGTAGGACACTGGGAAGAAAAATACAGATGTTTACACATTTAATGGTTTAATCAAAGAGACTTGTTCTCTCTATTACCTGCCCTTGTCCGTCTCTTCACCTTCTCTCTCTCTCTGTCTATCTCTGTACAAAGAGATGAGGATCTAAAAAAAAAAAAAAAACAAGAAACAACCCAAATAAACCCCCGTATTTAAATTGATGAGATAAAACAAAAATTAAACTTTTTAAAATAGGAAATAAAACAACACACTTTATTCTTTCTTAAATAGGATCTAATGATCACAACATGTGCACGAAAAGTGTTTTTTGTTTTTTTGCTTTTTGTTTCTGGCTGCGCTGCGTGGCACACGGGATGTTAGTTCTTGGACCAGGGATCAAACCCATGCCCCCTGCAGTGGAAGTGTGGAGTCCTAAGCACTGGACTGCCAGGAAAGTCCCTGGAAAGTGTTTTGCAAAGATATTTCCAAAGGGTTTTTTCATACTAATGGACATTTGATTTCTGTTGATGGCTATTAAAGGAACAAAGTTACATACCTTTGGACCAGCAGACTTGGATGACATGATGGATACTGTCATTTTTAAAGACAACATATGATGTCTTTATTATAATTTATATGTAAAACAGAGAAAGTAAAATAATCTGAAAGGAAGAACATAACCTTTGGAAAGCTAGGAGGAAATAAAATCACCTTGATTTTCAGGGCTATTAATTTTATTTCAAATACCCTGGTAATGGTAAAATACAGGTTAAAGCAAATAGTTGTTAGCTAGTTGAACAGACATGGCAAATGGACTTCAACTTGCGTGCTGGCTCTGACACAATAATAGTGGCTGCCTGGAGCGCTGTGTTGAGGAGGATTCTGAGGTTCTGTAGGAAAAGGGCTGTGAATGATGAGTGAACACCTGTCACAGCTGAGAGGGAGACTAGAGGGTAAAAGACTTGTTAAGTGCAATGTGGGGGGTGGAAGGGAAGGAGGGTTAGCCCAAAGCACCCAAATACAGACTGCAAATTTATTTTAAGTCTTACATTTTATACTATAATGAATGCAAATCTTACATTTAATTCCATAATATATATATCTGGTATGCTATACAAGTTTAAAGGCTCATTTGTAGTTAAATTACCTAACGTTAACTTTGTGGGAAAAAAATATGTTCTTAGACAATGTGCATGTTCATTCTGTGGCTTCCACAGTACCTGGCAGGCTTCTGAGTATCCCTGGGAGTCTCTGCACCCCATTTAGTGACACCCACACCTGGAAGATTGATAGAAATAAAACAGTTTAAATTTGTGTATGATAATGTAAGACTCAGAGAAGTAAATTAACCTGCTTGTCAATAGCAGAGCTGGGATTTGAAGACTCTAAAGCCCAATTTCTTGTTTGTTTGGTTTTTTTGGCCACACCATGCAGCATGTAGGATCTTAGTTCCCGGATCAGGGATTGAACCCGTGTCCCCTGCAATGGAAGCTCGGAGTCTTAATCTCTGGACCACCATGGAAGTCCCTAAAGCCCAATTTCTTAACAAAGAGTCTGTCTATATTATTCCAAAGACAAGTACCAGGATTCCCTGGGATTCAGGGTTTGGTATTAAATTACTGATTTGAAAAAGAACTTTTGGGGCTACAGAAGACCTGATTTGAAAAAGAACTTTTGGGGCTACAGAAGAACTTTTGGGGCTACAGGTAACTAGTAAGTTGGCAATTTCAGTACTGCTGTTAAAGAAAAGCATGGTTTCCATTTGGGGTTATGGAAAAGTTATAGAAATAGTGGTGATGGCTGCACAACAGAGTGAATATAATTAATGTCACTAAATTGTACACTTAAAATTACTAAAATAGCACATATTATGCTATACATATATATATATTAACACAATAAAAAAAAAGAAAATCGTGATTCATGGATTAGAAGATTAATATCGTTAAGATGGCAATTATCCAAAATTAGATCAATATATTCAATGCAGTCCCTATCAAAATCCCAGCAGGCTCTTTTGTAGAAATTGACAAGCTGATCCTAAAATTTTTATAGAAATGCAAAGGACCCAGAGTGGCCAAAACAATTCTGTAAAAGAAGAACTACAAGCGTAAATGGGGAAATCTGAATAAGATTGATGGACTGTATCAACGTCAACATTCTGGTTGTGATCTTGTCCTATAGTTTTACAAGATGATACCATTGGGGAAAATTGTAAAGGGTACCTAGAATCTCTCTGTATTATTTCTTACAACTACTTGTGAATCTATAATTACCTCAAAATTAAAAGTTTAATAAAAAAATAAGCTGGAGGACTTCTACTTCCCAATTATAAAATTTAATATAAAGCTGTAGTAATCGGGCTTCCCTGGTGGCGCAATGGTTAAGAATCCACCTGCCAACGCAGGGGACATGGGTTCGAGCCCTGGTCCAGGAAGATCCCACATGCCGCAGGGCAACTAAGCCTGTGTGCCACAGCTACTGAGCCTGCGCTCTAGAGCCTGCGAGCCACAACTACTGAAGCCCGCACACCTAGAGCCCGTGCTCCGTAACAAGAGAAGCCATCGAAATGAGAAGCCCATGCACCGCAACGAAGAGTAGCCCCCGATCGCCGCAACTAGAAAAAGCCTGCGCACAGCAACGAAGACCCAACGCAGCCAATAAATAAACAAACAAGTAAGTAAAAATAAAGCTACAGTAATCAAGGAAGTGTGGTTCTGGCATAAGGACAGACATAGAGATCAGTGGAACAGAATTGACAGAAACAGACTTGTATTTAGGGTCAACTGATTTTCTACAAAGTTGCTAAGGCAACTCAAAGGAGGAAAGAATAGTCTTTTCAACAAATGGTTCTAGAACAGCTGGATATCCACATACAAAAAAAAAAATTAATTTAGTCCAGTGGCTTTCAATGGGGGCGATTTTGGCTTCCCAAAGGCAGGGAACTTTTGGCAATGTCTAGAGACAATTCTGGTTGTCGCAGCTGGGGTTGGCGTGCTACTGGCATTTAATGGGTATACACCAGAGATGCTGCTAAACATCCAGCAATGCACAGGGCAACGCCACAACAAAGAATGACCCAGCCCAATATGTCAATAGTGTTGAGGATGAGATACCTGATTTAAACCTTTACCTCACACTTTATACAAAAATTAACTAAAAATGGATCATAGACCTAAATGTAAGAGCTAAAACTATACAACTTTGAGAAAAGAACATTGGAGAAAATCTTCATGACTTTGGGTTAGGCAAAGATTACTTAGATATGACACTGAAAGCATGATCTATAGAAGAAGAAATTGATAAATTGGACTTCATCAAAATTAAAGACTTTTGTGCTTCAAAAGGAACCATTATGAAAATGAATTTAAGCTATAGATTGGGAGCAAATATTTGCACACCATATATCAGATAAAGGACTTATATTCAGAATATATAAAGAATGCTTATATCTCAATAAGACAAACAACCCAATTAAGAAATAGGCAAAAGATTTGAACAGACATTTCGCCAAAGAAGATATATAAATGACTAACATGCTCATGAGATGATGCTTAACATCATTAGTCATTAGGAAAATGCAAATACAAATCACAATGAGATACAGTCTCATTCCTACTAGAATAGCTATAATAAAAAATGGAATACCGGGGACTTCCCTGGTGGTCCAGTGGTAAAGAATCCGCCTTGCAATGCACAGGATGCACAGGTCTGATCCCTGGTCAGGGAACTAAGATCCCACATGCCGCGGGGCCACTAAGCCTGCGCGCCACAACTACTGAGCCCACACACCGCAAGGAAAGATCTTGTGTGCCACAACTAAGACCCGACACAACCAAAAAAAATAGCAATAATAAAAGAAAAATA
This sequence comes from Neophocaena asiaeorientalis asiaeorientalis, assembly GCF_003031525.2. Classification (NCBI taxonomy): domain Eukaryota; kingdom Metazoa; phylum Chordata; class Mammalia; order Artiodactyla; family Phocoenidae; genus Neophocaena; species Neophocaena asiaeorientalis. Next base: position 2,645,880 of record NW_020172162.1, read on the forward strand.
AATAAATATATATTTTTAAAGGGAATACCAAGAGTTGGCAAGGATGTGAAAAACTTGGAACCCACATGTGTTGGAAAGGTAAAATGATACAGTCACTTTGGAAAACGGTCTGGCAATTTCTAACAGGTTATTTCTTTTTTTTTTTTTTTTTTTTTTTTTAACGGTTAAACAGGTTAAACATAAATTTATTATAAATTTTACTCCTGAGGATCTACTCAGGAGAAATGAAAACTTATGTCCACATAACGACTTGTACATGAGTACTCACAACAGCATTATTAATAATAGGTCAACAGTAGAAACAACCCAAATGCCAATCAACTGGTAAAGGGATAAACGAATATATCTTCGATGGAATATTATTTAGCAATAGAAAGGAATGAAATAATGATTAATTCCATAACATACATAAACCTCAAAAACATTATGCTAAGTGACAGAAACCAGATGCAAAAGACTAAGTACTAAGTAAAACTCCATTTATATAAAATGTCCAGAGAAGGCAAATCTATAGCAACAGAGAGTAGATTAGTGGCTGCCTAGGATTGAGGGTGGGAGCAGGGGTTGACTGCAAATGTGCACAAGGGATCTTTAAAACTGAATTGTAGTGATGCTTGCACAACTTTGTAAATTTACTAAAAAGCACTGAATTGTATACTTAAACTAGATGAATTTTATTATATGTAAACTATACTTCAATAAAGCTGCTTCTGAAAATGCAATTAAAGCAATTCTAAATCTTCAAAAAAATAAGAATAAAAGGAAAGAAAAGTACAGAACTGCATAAACAGGCAGCAATTAGGAAGCTCACAATTAACTGATCGTATTCCACATACACAAGTAAGTTTAAGTAACTGCAACTCATGATATAAGGGAGGAGGACAGGCAGGGAGACTTCATTGAAATGTGACAAGTGAGAAGTAATGCGAATAGTAAAGTTATGATGATTAATTTAAGGAAGGAAAGGTTGCAAGTGTAGCTTAATTCTTTGAGGATGATGCTGTTTTCTCGTTCATTTGAAGGCTTACAAAAAAAGAAAGATCCAAACAAAAGAAGACAATAACAAAACACAATAAACTCATAGTGTTATAGCATGAAAGATTTGAGTCAGATAAAGGTTATTTTGTTTCCCTTCAAACAAACCCTAGGAGTTTCCTTCTCCCAAGTCCTTGAAGAAGGAAAGATGGCTCAACTCTTAGATGATGGTTTCTCCTTGGTTTTGGCCAAGAGCAGAACCTAACACAACTGCCTGAGGGCCTTTCCAGTCCTAGGAGATTGTGAACCTCAGTGGGAAGAAAGAAGTCATCCTACTGAAGTGTGGCTGGCTGAGAACTTGCAGTGAAGCAAGAGGAAAATACATAGAGATGTGAATCCATTTTGAGCATCGTCTCGAAGGAATGGGAACCACCAACTGAAAAGATTAATCATTCAGGCTAAAGAATTTTAAGGGAATTTATTCCACAGTTTTAACCTGCTGCTGTGGAGAACCTGCAGGGGCACTATTTTTCCAAGACAAAGACTTTCTTAGTAGCAGGTTGGGATGTTGACTTATGAGTATTTACCGTATACCCATTTATCCCAGAGAAACCAATCAGGAATAAAAATTCAATATACCTTGTTTAGAATTTAAGCTACTTATCAATAGTGGTTATGAAGACTGCAACACCATGAAAAAATGTTTATGATGTATTATGTAAAAACAGCAGGACCCAAAGTTGAATTTATACTATAATTACAACCATGCAAAAAAGATAGGCATAGCAGAAAAGGCTGGATTAAATACAAATGAAATGGTGATACTGATTATGTGAGCATGGTGAGACTGAGAGTAATTTTTTTCTACTTTCCAAAATTTCTTTCTTTCTTTTTTTTTTTTTTTGCGGTACGCGGGCCTCTCACTGCCGTGGCCTCCCCCGTCGCGGAGCACAGGCTCTGGACGCGCAGGCCCAGCGGCCATGGCCCACGGGCGCAGCCGCTCCGCGTCATGCGGGATCCTCCCAGACCGGGGCACGAACCCGCGTCCCCTGCATCGGCAGGCGGACTCCCAACCACTGCGCCACCAGGCAAGCCCCAAAATTTCTTTAAAAGTGTTTATTTACTTCAATGCATCAAAAAGTGAAATCCTCCCAACAACAGTCAAGGCAGTGGGGAGCCTACTCATTTGCTCAGGACGCACAGTGACTGGTATACTATCAGTCTTAGAAGTGAGCAGATCACATTGAAGAAAGCTGATAGAGCTTCTCCATGAAGATGGAATCAGCATCTATAAAAAGAAAGAAAAGGAATGAAAGCCTGAGAAACTTTCTCTTTCTACGGAAGAGTAAGAAATACATATCTAGGAAGAATATTCCTCCACCGGTAGAGGCCTAAAACCTAGCACTTCAGCGCCCCAAGGGCAGGTGGGGAAGCTAAAGGGAGGGGTGGACAACACTGTCAGTTCTGGCCACACTGGGTTCTCCCCAGGTGACCTTCTTTTTCAAAAGTATGTTATCTCCTTAATGTAAAGGCAGGATCCCTTCTGAAAAAATAAAAGTTAATTTGAGAAGGGATTAGGAGTGATGGTAGGAAATGGAGAAAGAGGTAAATGACAGTCTTGTTAGATTGCTTTGTGTTTTAAAAAGAAAGTGCAAATAGCTTTACTAAAAGGTGATTAACAATAATGGAAACTATTAATAATAATGGAGTGACAATTGTGTCCTCACAAATAGATTAAAAAGTCAACCCAATCCATCTCTGCCCTTTTGAGTCTTAGCAAAGGTGTGGCATGCCTTCTCCAGATTGAGAGGCAGTCATTAGATTCTAAAGATAAATCCTGGAACTTCTATTGGTCAGAAAGGTGAGATCTTAACAACAGGATTTCACAGTGGGAAGACAAATGAAGGGGCAGGAAAGAATCTTCCTGAATCTAAGAACTCTAGGAAGGAACGTGAGAAGAGTTTTCTGAAAGCAACGAACGTTCTCCTTATCTGTGATGGACCTGCTGTTTAGTTACTCTTTTATTTTTTTTTGGCTGCGCCATGTGGCTTACAGGATCCTAGTTCCCTGACCAGGGATTGAACCCAGGCCATGGCAGTGAAAGCACCGAGTCCTAACCACTGGACCGCCAGGGAATTCCTAGTTAAGTCTTAAAAAAGAGAGAAAGAAAAAGAAGTAGCCTTTAGCTGCAATTTTGTTGATTAAACACAATTCCCCCAAAGCCACTTGCCCAAAGAGATCTATGTTACAGCAACTTGTCAGGTTTTGAAAGATAATCACGGATTATTTAGATTACTTTCTGGTCACCTGAGTGACCAGAATGTTGTAGGTACTGGGTCTTAAAAAACGTGTACATCTTTTTGGAGCATTTTGCACTAATGTATATGTTTTTTACCCCAAGTTTGTAGGTTTCACCTGCATGCTGGGCCATAGCAATAACATTGGCATAGGTAAGAGAAAGTCTCAAACATTAGAGAATGAGACCTGGACCAGGCACACAATGTCACTGATCACTTATTTTTAGGTGTGACTGGGTTACCACATTATATAAGAAAACATGAAGAGGATTTAGTGTTGTCATCAAGTAAAACTCACAATAAAGTTTAATGATAGTCATAATCCTTATCTTCTTTCAAAGTAACTAATAGTGAATGGCAAATAACTCACTAATCAATATCTAATTGATACTGTTTTTTTAGAAACAGTTTTTCTAAGTTGGGGGATTCAAAAGAAGATGACTTAGTGGCACAGGAAACGGCTTTGTAGTTCCTTGGGAAATATAATTTAAAAATTTAGAAAAGAATGTCTCTAGAGGTGGGACTAAGAGAGAGATGTGTGAGACACAAAAGGAAGGGTAGTCAGAGAAGAGGGGAAGTGGGTCACAGGTGCTGTGGGGGTGAGGGCGGAAGCTGCATTAGCAAGGTGAAATGCTGTGGGGAAGTCTGCATGCAGGGGGACGTCTGGTAAACTTCACAGTGAGGTCACCATCTGTAAACGAGAAGAAGGCATCTCAGTGGAGTAGTGCCGTGAGACCCGATAGATTTGTTGAACAAGTAGTCTTTGAGTGTCTACAGTGCTGGCGCTGGTCTAGATGGTGGGGACCCGGCAGTGAATGTAGTGAATGACCAATTGCCGGGGTTAAGGAGTTAGTAGCCTGTAAGAAGGTGTGCTGCTAATGCTAGGAAGAAAAAAGTAGAGGTGGAAGGATAAATAGGGGAAGTGAGGGATGTCATTTAGGGGAGAACTGAGCCCATTCATAGCCAGCAGGGGAAACACAAGACTCAAGAATAGGGACATGAGGGAGACAGGAGGCTGAAGGCTCGAGATCTTTGGAAAGGAGTAGAGTCTTATCTGGAAAGAGAAGCAAAGGAAGAGAGAAAGAGGTGCTGTCTGGAATGACTCTAAAGTGGGGAGATGGCGTGTGAAGGCAAGCCAGTCTGTCAGAGGCAGTCCTTTCTGCTGGCTCCTGCATCTATAAATGGGGGATTAATCTTACCCCCAGAAAGTGGTCGTGGGATTCGAACAAGACAGTACTGTTAAGGCCCTTAGCAGAGTGCCTGGTATACACGCAGAGCCCTTACTATACTTGAAGAAAAGACTGATAGGGAGGAAGGAGAGTGCAGGTGGGCTCAGGGGCCTGAAGTGAGTGAGGTTTGCAGGTCCAGGTGGGGGGGAAGAGGGACAATGGTTAATGAATGAATTCTTCACTCTAGCAAGAAACTGCGGGTGGAGGGTGATGCAGAGGGGGTAAAGGAGGAGACATTCTAAGGCCACTAACTCTGCCTTGTCAGTACCTTCCCTGGCAGCGCTCAGGCAGTAGGCCTTTAGACTGACTTAGCCAGCGTATTAGGTTTAACAAAAGCAGAGCTGTCACTCAACAGTGAGGGCAGGGCTGTTGCTCCCAGGGAGCCGGACAGACAGCAGGGCACAGGAGAGGGAACATAGGCCTGGAAGGCAGCTGGGAAGATGAAAGGGAGGTAGGAAATGTTCCAAAGAAAGCAGAAAGGCGGGTGTTGAAACAAAGAGTCCAGGATTATAAGCCATACAAAGGAGAGCTGGGAATTCTTTAGGTCACCTGTGAGGCAGCTTGGCAAGAAGTCTGCCATTAAGTTTTATGCTTTCCTTCATAGCCTCTCTTTGTGTTTCACCTTCCCTGTTCCCTGAATTTCACATAGCATCTTTGTTATCTAGAGAGTCAGAAATGGCAAACTTTTAGAAAATAAAACAAAGCTGGAGAGGACCTCATATATTCTCTTGTTTAACCTTATTTTACAAATGTGGAAACTGAGGCTCAGAGGGAAGTGACTTGTTCAAGGTCACACAGCGAACCAGGTGCTAAACCAGAACTAGAAGAGCCCTAGAATCCTGCCTTGTGTTCCATAGTACCCGACCATCTGCTTAATAAAACCTACAGCTTGCTGAAGTTCCTGCTCATCCAGAGCACACAAAGCATGACTCCTCCTTTGTGGAAGTTAATGATTAAAACGTAGTCTGATCTAAAGCATCTAACCATAGTTACTAATTAAGCCAATTTCTGTGAGAAAAGGCATTTCAAACAGAAGAGTGGAGTGTTCTCTTCAGCTAAATCTATAGGCCTTCAAATTGCAGTAGCATAAACTGTACAATTACAACATTTCAAGTACGCTTAAAAATATTTCAAAATACAATACCTTAACCTCTGTAGCTTACATTTTCTTTTCATTGCATGCCACATGATGGGTCCTGATAAAACGGTTTTGTAACTTTTGAAGAAGGAATTTAAACTAAAGTGACTTCACTTAGTGTTTGAGTGAACTAGGTCATAAAATCTGTTTGCTGTGTTCGCTGTCTCCAGATAGGGCTGTAATTACACCACATAAGGAAGAAAGGTAGCTGAGTCTCAATCTAGATCATTTATGTAAACTCAGCCTTCTTGTCAACGGTGTTCTCATATTGCATGCATGCAAACCTCAAAAATCATCTCCTATGAACCACAGAGAGACAGTGTCCAATTGCAGGCCTGTGAGATTGCTTATATTCTTTCTGTAATTGGATGTCTGTGGTTCAAGACCAAAATTTGACACTCTGAGGCTAAAAAAAAAAAATCACCAATGAATTCTCCAGTACAACAATTATATATCTGACACTTGTAAAAATTAAAGGTATTCTCTACACCAACGTATTACAAATGAATACATTTACTTGAAAAAAAGAAGCATCCTGATGAGCTTAAAAAAAAAAAAAGTTTGGTTCTTTGAAACGCATTTGAAAAAATCTGGTCTTCCAGAAAGAAAAACAGGCAATTCCTACTATAACCAAGTTAACATTTGATAACATTTTAATCTCCTACTTCAAATATTTGGCCTTATTTTTTCAGCAGTTTCCCCCCCAAAATCTTACAGAACCCAAGAAGCACAAAGTATATCCATACTGCATCTATAAAATACAAAGACATAATTGCAAGAAGACAAAGCATGGTTTTTTTTCTTAATCATTAAACTACCCTCCGTTATGAAAAATTGGTCACTGGCTTTTGATTTGACAGTCCTCCCTGGCTGGCATTGATAGTGTTTCTCTTGACACCTGCAGCTTCCAGCTTGCCCTGTCCTCTCTAGAAGGAAAACCACAGGCCACCGCCCTGGCGCCATCCTTGGCTCAGTCCAATCAATAAGGACTTATTTCCTGTCCATTTGCTGAGGTCACAGGAGCGAATCTCATTAATTATTTCTGCTACTGAAGCCTCAAGTGTGCTTGTGGCATGACAACTGAAAACTGCTTGACCTTTTTTCTTCTAATTTTGTTTGTAGCAGTTCCAAAAAGAAGGCAGTATTCATTTAGCAGTGTGGTAAAAAGAAAAAAAATGTATATGTTGTTAAAGTCATTAACACATTTAGATCTTTCATCATGAAAGCTCTCCCGATCACCTCATTCCCCAGTTTTTTTCAGCTAACGAACAATAGTCTTTTTAATTTGGTGTCACGAAAATCTGGTCACAGCAAACACAATGTTTTCTAAAGCAGTTCTGGCCTCCGAGGGAGGAAAGCTCTCCAGGGCCTCCAGTGCCTTGTTTCCATGGTAACGACACAGGTCAATAGCTGAAGTCACACCTTTGCCAGCGCTGATTGTTTCTCGCAACTGTTAAGAAACAAATGCACAGTAAAAGTCAGTTTTTAAGGTACCACAATTAAATTGGGGAGGAGAGGTGGAAAACAAAGAAGGGGAGAAACAGTATAGATTCACTGTTTCTGCTTTTGAGGTTAAAGAGGACACCATCCTCCAGTGATTTTTGAGGCACTAACATTCCCTAAGGCTGCTAGGTTTGGCTCTCCAGAGCAGAACAATAGGCTCCAATTAGCCTAATTACACCTCTTCCCCAACTCCCGCCCTGTGATATCTTGAGGTGGGCCCTGCTGGAGGGTGGTGGCATGAGGCAGAGGGCATTTACATCTCTGACATTTTGATTTCAGCAGCCTGATATTCTTAGGTGAGGAAGGCTTCATTAACATCCCAGTTAATAACTAATATTTTTACACTGTATGTTGGCACAATAGTCCATGTGAAAATTCAAGAAAGACACATAGTATTAGATCTGAGCACTACATTATTAAAACTGTAAGACTTTGGGAGGAATGAATTAAAATACCCTTTGTGAAGAATAAAGTCAACTCTTGCCCACAAATGGAGTTGATTTCCAATCCCTCTCCCTGATGACTGGAAAGGACCAATACAATGGTTACACTTTAGAGCTGAAAAAGACTTATAATGATTTGGCCGGTCCACTTCCCCTTGCCCCGATTCCATCTTCTTCTCAGTGAATACCTCTAATGTCTGCTTTACTCCCTAAATCAGAAACTTGGGAGTTCTCCTTCATCCATTCAGGCACCACGGCTCACCCATGACTGAACTTTCTGGCTCCCCACTAGGTTGGTTGGCGCCCAGTGACATGTTCTAGTCCATGAGACGTGAATGGTGTGTGTCACTTCTGGGCTGTAGCATTTAACGGTCCATATGAGTCCCGCCAGAGGTTTCCCTCTGGTACATCAACCAGTCACATTGAAGAAGCCCCTCAGGTTGGATCCCCGAGTGGCCACAGTGAGCAACCACGGTGCCTCTCCAACCTGCACAGGACATGTAGTGTGGGCAAGAAACACGTCTGTTGTCTGAAGAGACTGTCAGGTTGTCTGTGGCCATCTTGACTGATATACTCACTAAGTCTCAGCCATTCTATCTCATACAAAGCCCTCAAATTATCGTCTGCTCTTCACTCTCATTGCCACATCAGTTCAGGCTATCATCATCGCTTGCCTGGGTTATTTTTGCAATCACCTCCTAAATCGTCTTCCCACCACCAGTTCTTTGCCCGTGGACTCCATCCTTCACGCTGCCAAGAAGATCTTTATAAAAAGCAAATGTGATCTTGCTTAAAACCCTCCACTGCCTTCCAATAGCTTTAAGGAAAAAAAAGTCCAAGCTCTTTCATGAGGCATGGAAGTCCTTTCCCTTTCCGCCGTTTCATTATTACTTAGGGAAACTACTTGCAGCTGATGGCTTGAGACAGTCTCCACACACGCCCCTCGCCCCATCAAGCTCCCCAAATTCCACTTGGGTGGAATGTACACAGCTAGGATGACAGCCCTAAGGGGCTAGGTGCCCTTCTTCCTTGGGGCTCCTGGAGTGCCCTGTGCATATGTGGAGTACAGCATTATTATATAGTGTTGTATTTTAATTCTCCATTCACTTATCTATCTCTTCATTAGACTTGGAGCTATTGTATAATGCATGAAACATAAAGGAATAAAAGAAATAACCTGCTTTACTCCCCTAATTATATAGATGAGAGGAGAGGGCCAGAGAAGCTCAGCGGCTCACACAAGATCATAGATGGATAGTGACAAAGCTGCGATCAGAAGCCAGTTTTCCTAACACCCACTCCAGTGGCATTTAATATTATACTCCGCCAGACTCTCAGCATTCTACAGGTATTTCCACACTGCATATGAACTCTGGTATTGTTTCAGCCTAGGCTTCCCTGGTTTCCAGCCATCACTGAATGCATGAAGGCACTAAAATGGTCCTGGGTATCAGAGGTAGCCAGATTCAAGCTCCTCTTCTAGCTCCCATCTTAGAGAGGCCAGTTAACTGCTCTGAGTTTAAATGGGGATAATATCAGTCCCTTGTAGGACTGCTGGGCG
>NW_020172162.1:2655163-2730412 GCF_003031525.2 Neophocaena asiaeorientalis asiaeorientalis
AAAGTGCTTGACAGTGTCTAAAACACTACAGATATTCAGAACTACTTAATTCTTCTTCCTCCTCAAGCCCTTAGCCATTGCCAAGAAAGCTACCCCATCCAAAATAGATCAAGTCTATTTTAGCTTGACGCACAGCAACCTCAAAGGTAGTTGAACTTGGATCAGACCAGCCTTAAAGATTAAAAAAAAAGAAAAAGAAAGAACATGCTTCTTATTTTCATTATCTTTAATCCCCTCAAATCTAAATTAGACTGGCCAACATTCTCTATTCTGGACTTCTAGGTTGGTAACTGCAGGCAAGTGGATATCTGCATGACTGGATTTCAATTTGTAAATATTAATTGAGCACCTATTATGTGTAAAGAGTACAATGATCCTTTTTTGCTTTATGGGTCAGGAACTAACGAAGGGTATACTGTGAAAAGCAGCAAGTGAAGGACTACAGATGACCAGAGAAATGAGAGCAACTTTGATTAGAAGAGATTTAAGAGGGCCTTACAGAAAAGGGATTTAAGGCATGTCCTGAGAATGCTGATAAGTAGTTATGGCGTCAGGGTAGCAAGAAAATTATAGGGAAAGAGAATAGCTTGAACAAAGGCACAGAGGAGACCAGAGCGAATGAAAACAGATTGGTGTGATACTTTACAGGAGTAGGTGAGAGGGGACCCAGGTGGGCTCTGAAAACCAGCCTAAGAACTTATTTATTTATTTTATTTATTATTATTCTTCTTCTTTGCGGTACGCGGGCCTCTCACTGTCGTGGCCTCTCCCGTTGCGGAGCACAGGCTCCGGACGCGCAGGCTCAGTGGCCATGGCTCACGGGCCCAGCCGCTCCACGGCATGTGGGATCTTCCTGGACCGGGGCATGAACCCGTGTCCCCTGCATTGGCAGGTGGACTTTCAACCACTGCGCCACCAGGGAAGCCCAACCTAAGAACTTTATTAAAAATTTTTTTTATTATCAAACATTTAATTTATTTTTTATTTTATTTTTTTATTTTTTGGCTGTGCTGCGTGGCACACGGGATCTTAGTCCCCTGACCAGGGATCGAACGCATGGCCCCTGCAGTGGAAGCGCAGTGTCTTAACCATTGGACCAGCAGGGAAATCCCTAAAATATTTTAAAAGTACAGAAAAGTTGAAAGACTAGCCCAGGAGTTGGCAACCTATGGCCTCAGGCCAAATTTGGCCCCCCTGTTTTTATAAATTAAGTTCTGCTGGAATATAACCATGCCCATTTATTTAAGTATTGTCTATGGTTGTTTCTGTGCTATAATGGCAGACCTACAGAGTTGAGTAGCTGCCACAGAGACTGTATGGATTGCAAAGCCTAAAATATTTACACTTTGGCCTTTACAGGAAGTCTGTGACTTCTGGACGTAGCATAATTAATGAACGCGTATCTTCTACCTAGATTCAACAACCATTAATATTTTGCTATTTTTGTTCTATCTACTTGTATATGTGTGTTTTCTGAATCATTTGAAAGTAAGCTGTTTAAGCTGGTATATTAGCTCTCCAGAGGAGGAAAAAGCCCTATTTGTAGCACTTGCAGATTTTTGCGGTATAAATACTCCCATCATGGCTGATTTCAAGCTACCAAGGGTTGTAGAATCACAAAATTCTTGAATATTTAACAACTGGCTCTCAACTGGTAGGAGGAGGCTTGGACATACCACGGGCTGCAGGATGCTTTACCCTTGTTTTGAGAAGCATCTCCAAAGATAAGAACATTCTCCTACATGGCCAGAATACCATTATCACAGCTCGGAAAGTCAACAGTAATCCTCTCCTATTATCAATATCTAGTCCATCTGCAAATTTCCCCAATTGGCTCCAAAATGTCTTTTTTAGCCTTTTTTCCCCCCCAAACCACAATGAATCCTGGTTTACACACTGCATTCATCTGTTATGACACTTTAAACTTCTTCTTCCCACTATGATATTGCCATTTTGAAAGGGCCAAGCTATGTTGTGCAATGTTCTACAGTCTGTGTTTCTCTGATTGCTACGCTTAGTTTGTTAGTCTGAAAACTTTATTCAGTCAGGCTCAACTGAATATTTGATGGTGACTTATATGGTATCTAACCCTACAATGAAGGGTAATTCAGACTAGGGCAAAATAGCACCCAGGAGGACATCACTAAAAGTTACTCAAGCCCTAAAAGAGTTAATTTCTCTTCCCCAATGACTACTGTACTTCCAGTTAATACTCCAATCTGCTCTCCACACGGTTGGCTCCCAGGACTTTGCATACCAAGGACCTGATAGCTTCCACGTGTAAAATGCTCATTTCAGAACTCATCAGTAATCTAATCCTTCATGGAAGGTATTATTCCTCACAGGCATCTGTATACACTTCCACCAACTAAACATAAACTACTGGCTCAAAGGAAATCCTTTAGATATAATTAATAGCGCATAAACGAGACTCGTTTTTACTATAAATTAGAAGAGGCCATGAGTTTACCCAGAAAAATACAATCTTGTCCTTTGTAAATAAATGCGACAAAAGACACATTAAGCTGGAGTTCCTAAACTTGGCTGATCATAAGATTCATCTGGGGAGCTTTCAAATGCAGATGCATAGGCCTCATTCTTGGAGATGGATTCAGTAAGGCCTTAAAAAAAAGTGCTTCTTTTTTTATGTTTTTTTAAAATGCTAATCACTGGTCATTGCAATGATGAGCCAGATTTGGGAGTAGCTCACTTGCTGGGGCATGTATTTTGAGAGATTGTATTTTAAAACTGTCATGTTGGGTTTATATCGTTTTTTGTTTTTTGTTTTTCTTTCCTTTTGCGGTACGTGGGCATCTCACTGCTGTGGCCTCTCCCGTTGTGGAGCACAGGCTCCGGACGCGCAGGCTCAGCGGCCATGGCTCACGGGCCCAGCAGCTCCACGGCATGTGGGATCTTCCCGGACCGGGGCACGAACCCGTGTTCCCTGCATCGGCAGGCGGACTCTCAACCACTGTGCCACCAGGGAAGCCCTATATCATTTTAACCACACTTCCAAAGGGCTGTTCTTGTGATGCTCAAATTAAATTTAGCAAGCATTTATTGGGCACCTATATGGTATAGGTATATAGTAGGGGCTGTAGGTACAGAGAGAAACACAGTTGCTGCCCCCAGGACCACTGTTAGAGGGCTTGTCATAGGGCTACAGAACCAGAGAGGGTTGAATGGAACACTGAGGGATTGGGCCCATGACCTTGGTTCTAATAACTGCAAGAGAAAAGACCACAATTTAAAAAAAATTATTTCCGCTTTTGCCTTCCCCTACATTTTGACTGGGCAAATTCCCAGTTGATGCATAGGTAGAACTTTCCATATTAGGATGTGGCTAGAAATGCTAGTATGCCCACTCTGGCCTTTATGGCCTGAAAAACACTTTAGCTGTAAGATAAATTAAAAAAATACAAAATGGTGAATTATCAGTCTCCATTTTATTTTCCTGATATAGCACTTTAGGGCAATAATGTAATTAAATCTCTAATTAAGTCAACTGAATAACTGTATAAGTGCAGAATCACCCGAAATAAATTAAGTCCAAATCCCTTGCTAGAGGATCCAATTAAAGATATTAACACAAAGAGGATCCACAGTACTTAAAATGCATTATTATTTAACATTTATTAAAAGGTGTTATTAAACACCTTTTCCGTGATAAATGTTGCTTTTATGAGACCCTTTTGAGAAATCATTGTATGCCTCTGAAAACTATTTGGTTTGAAAGTCCTCTTAAAATATTAAAGGCAAGCCCTTGCCACGGGATCTAAGCAGCTTTAGAAGATGTGGAGGCAGCAGTCGCTTCTCTCCAATGAGATCAAAACAAAACCTTAGACCTAGAAGAAACCCCAAGCACCATCTTCGCTTCTCACCTCATTTTGCAGAAAACACTGGATGAGAAAGGCTAAGTGATGTGGACCAGAGTCAAGAGCAAATTTGAGATGGCCTAGGTTTCATTTCTGCACATCCAGAGCTCTTCTACTCTATAGCACTGGAAAAGATTTGGAGATAGCCCCAAATTTTCTTTCACCCAACCAGATAGAGTGCTTAGAGAGAACAGGGATACTAAAACTCATCTGGAACACGGGGCAGACCTTGTTCTGAAGAAACTATATAATAGAGAGTAAGGGAGTATGAAACAATATGTTAAAGTTTTGTTTTGTATTTAAATGGTTGAAAGCAGCTGGATAAGGGTAAAAGGAAACAAATGGGAGCCATGCTGTTATGGGAAGAGACCACATATCTTTCAACCAAGTGGTAGAAGTGGACCATGCTTCCTTAACAGATTATACAGCTGGCAGAAAGGTATGATGCAGTAATGATATGGGGCTTCAACTTTTGAACATCTGCTAAAACTTGCATTCTACAGTTGGCAAATTCCTGGTGTGCCTAACTGATAATCTTATGCATTAGAAGATAGAAGAAGCACTTTTTGCTTAATTATGTCAGCATAATTGGATATAAAGGTGATAGGAATTAACAAAAACTTAATGCCATCTTGGTATTAGAATCAGTCCTTAGAAAGGCCTAGCAGGAATGGGTTTGGACACCCAGACTATATGTTAGGAAAGTGCATTGCAAAAATAAGTTTAGTGAAAAGATTGCCATTAACTATAACTGGAAATAAAGTTCAAGGGTGATGGAAGCCTCTGAAAAACTAAATTCCAACAATGTCATACTTAATTATGAAAGTGATCAAAATAATGGCTACTGAATAAGCTCTCTCAGGGCTCTCATTTGAGAAGGTCCAGGTGTAAAAGGAGGAGCCTACGATTCCCTCCACTGCTGAGCATTTCCTCTGCACAGAGCACCACTGTGGAGACAGGGCACTATCCCTGTTTTGAAGGAGCTGACAAGAGAGATGTACAAAACTGTAAAAATTGTGTGGGACTCCACCCAGAGGCTTGTATTGTCACCAGGACACTTGCCACAAGTGTTTTTAAAGTGCTGTTCCTCACAGAAAATGTTCAGAAACAAACAACCTTGTCAGAATCTGCTAAAAGACTGATGGGCATGCTTGAGGGAAGGAGATGATGACAAAAATAAGGGGCTCCCAGATGTAAAGGTTGTATGTTGAGTAAGAACAAGTATGTGCAAATATTTCCAAAAGATAATATACTATTAACACTCCCTAACACCATACACAAAAATAAACTCAAAATGGATGAAAGACCTAAATCTAAGGCCAGACGCTATCAAACTCTTAGAGGAAAACATAGGCAGCATACTCTATGACATAAATCACAGCAAGATCCTTTTTGACCCACCTCCTAGAGAAAGGGAAATAACACTAAAAATAAACAAATGGGACCTAATGAAACTTAAAAGCTTTTGCACAGCAAAGGAAACCATAAACAAGATGAAAGGACAACCCTCAGAATGGGAGAAAATATTTGCAAATGAAGCAACTGAAAAGGATTAATCTCCAAAATATACAAGCAGCTCATGCAGCTCAATATCAAAGAAACAAACAAAATGGGCAGAAGACCTAAATAGACATTTCTCCAAGGAAGATATACAGATTGCCAACAAACACGTGAAAGGATGCTCAACATCACTAATCATTAGAGAAATGCAAATCAAAACCACAATGAGGTATCACCTCACACCAGTCAGAATGGCCATCATCAAAAACGTATACAAACAATAAATGCTGGAGAGGGTTTGGAGAAAGGGGAACCCTCTTGCACTGTTGGTGGGAATGTAAATTGATACAGCCAGTATGGAGAACAAGATAATATACTATTGAAAGAAGAAAAAGGAAATAGAACAACTGAAGAATGAGTTCAAAGTAGTAAAGACTAAAATAAATTCCATGAAGAGGGGCCTTTAAAGATGAAATGTGCATTCACATAGCCCATTACAAGTTGTCAGGGGGGCCTTGGATGCAGCTACCATCCTGGCTTCTGTTGTCCTTTGCTTTCCAAGACCACCCACCCTCCCATTCCAAACATCATATTATCCTCTAGGACAAATAACTGTGCAGCACCCCACTGAGCCCCTCCCTGCGTCAGCTCTCTCACTCTTTTTTTCTGATGTTCTTGTCCAGCTTTCATCCTCTAACACGTCCCTTCTCTGTCTTCCTCCTCACTCTGGAGACCTAACTTCTGGTCTAGGGCACCTTCACAGATGCACCCACCCACCTTTGTTCTGCTCTCTCATGCTCAGAACGCACAGAACTGTCCTTCCCGGCTACTGAAAGACTGTGAGAAATGTCACAGATGGGAGAGTCAAATGACTAATGCCTTCCAACACAGGACAAAAAAGAAAAAGATGAGGATGAATGTGCATTCTGGAACTCAGATCTGGGAGCTTATGAAAATTACGGCAAAATTCCAGAAAAGGTTATTAAATAGACAGTTGGTGAGCTCTCGAGAAAAGGCAGCAGTGATAGCAGCCCCAAGGTAGGTGGGTCACAATGAGCACATTATGACAAAACACTCTCATTTTTCTTTTGATATTAACTTGGCTGTTAGCTTCAGAAATAGTAAAGATAGAGTATATTCAGATTATGGAAACTTAGTCGTGGATAAGACAGAGAAATGGGATCTGTATAAGAGTTTGGCAATATGGATTCAAATACGTAAAATAACTATTCCTAGAAAATGTTTAGTAGTGGATTTATATTGAGCAGAAAAGCGATCTCTAGTGTTGTGCTACAAGACTCAATACTTGGTTCCTTTCCCTTATCACAGTGCTTGAATGAAGATGAAGAAGAAATGCATATTAAATTTTAATTTTCAGATGTCATATAGCCAAGAGAGAAAGGCAACACATGGATAGCATCAAAATCTTAATGGTTTTGACATGTTGAGCAATAGACTGATACTAGCCAGAAGAAATGTAACAGGGCAACTGTACAGTTGAGCATTTAGGTTTCAAAAACTAATTGCAAAAGTTTAAACCTCAGTTTGGCAGTGACTCATAAAAAATGCTGAAAATCTTTGATAACCACATTCTGTATGTAAGCCAACACTATGATGTAGATAATTAAAAAAAAAAAAAAGCAAACGCAAACTGTGGCAGTATAAACAGATGTACATGTCCAAAAGACAGGCAGGAACAGTCTCACCGCAATCTTTGATGGTCAATCATGTTTAGAAAACTATGTTCAGTCCTGGGTGCCATGTCTCAAGAAGGACACTGACAAGATAGAAAGGGTCCAGTGTTGGGATGAAGAAATATTTGGAAACATGTCATTTAAGGAATGTTTAACCTGGAGGAAAGGATTAAAGGAAGATATTAAACCCATCTTCAAACTTCTAAAGCAATTAAATGGGAGAAGGAGCAGTCTCGTTCTATACGCTTCAGGGAACAGAACAAAGAGCAACAAGAGGAAGTTTCTAGGAAGCTTTAATTTCAGTAACAAACAAGAAAGAGTTTTCAAATGACTAGTTTGTCTAACATGAACAGTTTTTTTTTTTGACGAGCTGTTAACTCCCTATTATTTAAAGTCCTCAGCGACTAGATGCCCACATCTGAAAAAGGTATGAATGAAACTCTAAGCTGAAGGGGGAGGTGGCACAAGGCTGCCTCCAAGGTACCACGCAACGTCAACATCCTAGCTGACAGTGCTTCAGCTGAATGGTTTTGCTAGCTTCTGAGTGGCAAGACTTGGTACAAAAGGAAAAGCTACAATTAAAACGTTTCTCTAGGGCTTCCCTGGTGGTCCAGTGGTTGAGAGTCCACCTGCCGATGCAGGGGACACGAGTTCGTGCCCTGGTCCGGGAAGATCCCACATGCCGCGGACCGGCTGGGCCTGTGAGCCATGGCCGCTGAGCCTGCGCGCCCGGAGCCTCCGCAACGGGAGAGGCCACAGCAGTGAGAGGCCCGCGTACCGCAAAACAAAACAAAACAAAAACCTTTCTCTAATACAAGAAACTGTGAAACGTACTACAAACAACATAAAAATTTCCTTTTTGCTTAGAATCTATAGGAAAAAAAATCTACTGATCTACTGACCTTATTAAATATCTGATTTTGGCAAAAGTGGAAGGAGGTGGAAGTAAGAGAATTTTTAGTTATTATATTTGCTCAATCACATGAATTCGCATGCCAACACACAATCAGAATGGTAGTGCTTCACAATATTAAAATAGTAATAATATTAATAATCGCAATAACAACAAACACAATCCCATATATAGTACTTATATGTGCCTAGCACTGTGGTAATATATTTATATCTATATAATATATATATATATCTGTATGATATATATAATAGTACCTACCTCATAGGGCTGTTGTGAGGATTGTACATCTGTCTATCTATCTATCTATCTATCTATCTATCTTCTGTTCTATATACCCTATGAGGTGTGTGTGTATCTGTCAATCTATCTATCTATCTATCTATCTAGGAAAACATTAGAATTTCCTTTGAGAAGAGAACACATACCTATGTTAATAACGTCCTTTGCACAAGGGCAAACTTTTAAAATACACATCACAGATTAAAAGAATAAATCAAGTCAAATACCTTTGGATAAAACCATATTTACAGAGACGACAAAAAACTGAAGCCATCATTAGATTAATTATGTACCTCTATTACAATATATACATTTTTTTTCTACCACAAAAATGCCATAAGGTTGTAGAACAAATGTCAATAGGAATTGGAGGTGGAAAATTTCCACATTTTCTGGGAAGAAAAAGCCATAAATATCTCAATTGATTAAGTATACTCTTCTGGGCATTTTTTCTTTTTTTTTTTTAAACAAAAAGGCACTGAACAAGACTACTGTGTTACAAAACAAAACTAATATATTTGTAGTTTAAAAATTCTTAATAATAAAACCATATTCTTTTTAACTAAAAATCTCAACCAAAGACTCTGACTGAAGCAGTGGTATTTGGGGTTTCACACAACAACAGGACACTGCCTCATGTCATTTTCACAATTTTTTAAAAACCAATTTCAGGGTTCATCATACTACATTTAAGTCACTGAATAAAGCATTATTCAGTGCTAATAATAAAGCATTATTCAATGAGTTCAAAATGATAAACATAATTTATCCCATGCTTTAACAGTTTTACTGTTCCCTAAAATATCAGAATATTTTTCTTTTGTAAAATAGCCTGCAAAATTACTATAATATAGATTTGTATTGAGCTTTAAGATATTCACTTTTAACAAGTTCTATTTATTGTTTTTTTTTTGTTGTTGTTGTTGTTTTTGCGGTATGCGGGCCTCTCACTTTTGGGGCCTCTCCCGTTGCGGAGCCCAGGCTCCGGATGCGCAGGCTCAGCAGCCATGGCCCACGGGCCCAGCCGCTCCGCGGCACGCGGGATCCCCCCGTACCGGGGCACGAACCCATGTCCTCTGCATCGGCAGGCGGACGGACTCTCAACCACTGCGCCACCAGGGAAGTCCTCTATTTATTGTTTTGCAGAATTAAAATCATTCTGTATAACTGTGTGAGAGCACAGGACACACATGACGTTTGTTACACTGTTCTTTTCCCTGGCCAAGTTCTGGAAGCCCATGGAGATGGGAGGTAAGAGAGGTGGACTCTGGGAAAAACAAAATGCCATGTATTTCCAGACATGATGGTCTTTCAAGCACCTTGGAGCAGAATCCTCCAGATAAAGCCACACAGGAACCTTTTTTTTCTTATGATGAGATGTTCTCCTCCTAAGACTGATGAATCCATTTATGCTATTTCATAATAATATGAAAAATGATCATAGAGAGGCAGTGAGCAAACTTTGGTAGGGAAACTCTGGACCTGGACAGGTGTGACCTTGGGCAAAGCAACTTCTCTAAGCCCACCTCACCTATAAAATCACAGAGGTAGTATTTATGCCACAGGCAATTATTATGAGGAACAAATAAGATAATGTATGTGAAATTCCTCTGACATCAATGAAATGCTACACAAAGGCAAGGTTTGAAGAGTAAGTGAGCACTGGGTTCATTGCAAACCTTACGTGTAACATTTTTTTTTTTTTTTTGCGGTACGCGGGCCTCTCACTGCTGTGGCCCCTCCCGTTGTGGAGCACAGGCTCCGGACGCGCAGGCTCAGCGGCCATGGCTCACGGGCCCAGCCGCTCCGCGGCACGTGGGATCTTCCCGCACCGGGGCACGAACCCGTGTCCCCTGCATCGGCAGGCGGACTCTCAACCACCGCGCCACCAGGGAAGCCCACGTGTAACATTTTTAATCATGTACCTGCCTTTAACTATAAACATTCATAGATTATTTTACATAGATTCATGAAGATGTTTTAAATATTTAAACGCTGTGATTATTAGTGAATAGGAAACATGCTTGTTTTGAAAAATGAATTTCCAAATCATCTTGACCATTTAAAATTCAGTCTATTCCCCTTAAAAGGAAAAAAGAAAAAAACATAAGACAGGTAAGGTATCATTTTTCTCGCCCTCTCTTCCACACATGAGTCTGTTAGGCTCGGTCTGGACGGTGTGTGGCCTCCTACTGAGAGTGAGATTTCAGAACTGATTTCAAGGCTCAACCTCTCAGCTAAGTACATTTATGAGTCTGTGCTGTGAACTACTATCCACAAAGACCTGAACATAACCAAACAACTCATTTCATACAAATTATCATGTCTGAATATATATGTATATTATATGTATAAATACCTCTAAACAAACACACACATATACAGTTTAATATATATAACTATATATTATATATATATGTAGTTTAGAGATATTTTCATTAAAAACATTTTACTACCATAATCAAAACTGACCTAAATTGTTGACTCTGTGGCTGAGCATTCAGGCAAAGTTATGCTTGCTACTTAAGAAACAGAGGTCAACCTTGTAGCTCACTATATGTAATTAAATGGAATAAATGTACAATTTAGTTTAATTTTTGAAAGTTAACTTATAAACTTTCATTAACATTTGATAGGTAGGGCATCTGAAGTTAGTAATATGGAATTATATTAAATTGAGGCTTAATTCCATAGGAAAAGCAAGCTTTGCTTCCTGGTTATCATGTCTTCTGAAGGAAAATTTAATGATTTATAAATAATCACTGATTCATCTATAACCTGACTCAAAAAGCTAATTTTTAATTTTAGTACTATATTCCAAAGAAAAACTTAATTCTATACATTGAAATTCAAAAAGCAAAACTGGGACCTTGAAGCTTTTTAGCAAACTCTGTACCAGAAATTCAACAAGCAAAACATACCATAGGCTGTAGATTGCAGCAATGAGCTACTCTTGCCTGTAGCTTTTTTAGGAGCGAATCAATAAATAGTAAGCTCTGCAATCTCATGACAAATGCAATGCTGGTTATTTAATTAAAAAGAATACTGTGGGACAAGAGCATGCATATCATGTAGGTAAACAGTCCTGGGGGTTACTTGAGGAATACATAAACTATGCCAGAGTGAATTTGGGTTTCTATTATTTTACTTGAGTCCATATCTTATACATTTCTTAAATCCTCCTCATGTCCAGGTTTTTCATCTGCTGATACCTGGGGATCAATTACCTTAAAACTACCATTACCACCGCCAACACCATCCACGTGACCCTAGATTCTTGACATCCTAACATGCATCTTGACACAAGATGAGATCAAAAGTCATTTATGATTTCTATCACTAGAACGTAAATCATAAAACTAGAAAACTACGTCAACTGAGAGCAATGACAATGAAACCAATGTATACCTCAGCCATGCCTTCCAGGCAGATTGCATCAGACTGGGGGCAAATGCAGGAATCAATGTATGGGGTGACGCTGTTACTCGGCCATGTAACTGTAATCATATCTGCAGGATTAACACCTCTTCCAGATGTAGGAGGGCTCGACGTTATGGTGCTATGGTATTTGTTAACACAGATTCTTGCTTTCCTCAAGAGAACAGTAATGAGAACTTGTTTTATTTACTTTTTTTGGTCACGCTGCATGGCTTGCAGGATCTTAGTTCCCTGACCAGGGATCGAACCTGTGCCCCCTGCAGTGGAAGTGTGAAGTCCTAACCACTGGACTGCTGGGGAAGTCCTGAGAACTTGTGTTATTTTTATTTATTTATTTATATAAATTTATTTATTTAATTTATTTATTTTTGACTGCATTGGAACTACTGAGCCTGCGCGTCTGGAGCCTGTGCTCCGCAACAAGAGAGGTCACGATAGTGAGAGGCCTGCGCACCGCGATGAAGAGTGGCCCCCGCTTGCCACAACTAGAGAAAGCCCTCACACAGAAACGAAGACCCAACACAGCAAAAATAAATAAATAAAATAATAAACTTCTACCCCCCAACATCTTCTTTAAAAAAAAAATTTTTTTTAATTAATTTTTATTGGAGTATAGTTGCTTTATCAAGAACTTGGTTTAAATGGTTATACCTATAAAACTTTCTTGAAAGAGTGAAGACTGCTTACCAGCTTAAAAAAAATCACAATAATCACTGTACTGGTTCAGCAAATAAATGATAAGACAGTCACTTACTAGACAATCACTATTTTTGAGACCAGAATTATGTTAGATTACAGAGTAATGCATACCATTTTCTGGATTTTTGTAAGACCAGAGCCTGCCTACAAATTCTCTCTTCTTTTTGTAGTATGTCTAAAGCACCTTGGGCAGCAGTATGGTAGTGAAGAGTACAGTGTGGAGTCAGTGGACTCAGGTGGAATCATGACTGTGAGATAGTCAACTGTGAACGCTGTTAGCTTATTCAATCTCTTCTCCATAAAATGAAGGGATTCAGAGACAGAATCTGATAGAACCACTTCATTCAAGTGCTTAGTGTGTGTCTTGAACAGAGTGCACAGTGAAAAACACGCGTACGATGGCATGCATCTGACAGAGATCACAGGACGTCAAAAGGCCTACAACTTTTCCTAACAGGTGCACACAAATCTCGTCAGGAGTGAAGATAAAAGGTAGCATAATTTCATTAGATCTAGAACAGGGAGACCTTCCATAGGGGGCACCATTGCACCATGCAGGAATCAATCTTCAGAGGTACATCTTTGGCTTTATTACTATCTGGTGGATAGGTAAGACCTTCATCAATCCAAAAAGTCAAGGACTTGGGGGAAAGAAAGGATCTACTCACCCGTAATCTTTAGTTAGGAGCACTGTAGACGTCACCGACCTATGTTACAGGCCCTGTGATCTCTACTGTTATCTCAGTAATTCTGTTTGAAAATTGAGGCGGCATGGCCTCCTTGCTATTTCAGAAAGGTGGTTAAGCACATCCAGGATCAATATTCTGTCTCATGTGTCATTGGGGAGGCTGAGTAGTGCCTGCAGACACTGCTTAGGAAACATGAGGGAATGTCTTCAGATGTACCAAATGAACAAATTACAGCTTTCTGAAAGATGAGACATCTTGACAAAAATCCTTAATTCTGTAAAAAATCAGCCTGTAGGATTAGTGAATGAGTTTGAAAATATCAATCTAAGGTAACGACAAAGACTTCTGACTTACTAAAAACCACATTCAACATCAACACAGAGGTGCCTCCCTTTTCATTCTCTTTTTAGAAAACTCATGCCTCTCCACTGTTTTTTTTTATGACAGGGAAAGAGACAGCATTCCCTTCAGCTCTACTTAAAACTGTTCCGTGGACTAAGCAGGCTCCTCTATGGGGACAGAAGGCTCAATCCTCCACATAAAGTCATACAGGCGCTCCCTGTGCATAAGTGGCTCCTGATATCACAAACTGAGAACAATAATTGAATCCAACCACCCTACCGTGCAAAGCATTTACCCACAGAACCAGCCTGGAGGGCATCTGTAGTTAGCTTTCTAGACTAAGAGTCAAAAGGTTACCCCAATTGAATCTTTGTTTCAACCCAGAGGCATTGAGGAGGTAACCATTTAATTAAAAATATACTTGGGGAGAAATAAGAGGAGCAAAGATGGGGTCAAATATGTCTTATGAATTAAAAGGAATATAGGCACAAACATCTGGCCCATCTTGGGTTATTCATTCATTCATTCAACGGTAGTTCAGCATATATTTATTGGGTACCCAGTATGTGGCAGGAACTGTGTTAGGCCCTCAGGGTATAACGGTGTGCAAAACCAGACTCGATTCCAGGCTTACAATTAACAACTGGTCTTCATCAACAATCTAAGTTTGCCGTAGCTTCCTGATAAATGTTAGGTATTATGCAGACATGTAATTTTTCAGGTCCCAGTAATTCAGAATGATGAATCTAAGGATGGGAGAGATTGCCCCAATAAATACTATTGTCATAAACCAAATAATGTTTTATATATAAAATTAGAGATTCAAGACCAATAAGCTAGGAATATATGATTTGAAGAAAAATAAAGAAGATTTATAACTGCCTAGAGGATTGAATTTAAAGAGTATCAATAGGGCTTCCCTGGTGGTACAGTGGTTAAGAATACACCTGCCAATGCAGGGGACACGGGTTTGAGCGCTGGTCGGGGAATATCCCACGTGCCGCGGAGCAACTAAGCCCATGTGCCACAACTACTGAGTCCGTGTGCCACAACTACTGAAGCCCACGTGCCTAGAGCCCGTGCTCCGCAACAACAGAAGCCACCACAATGAGAAGCCCGCACACCGCACCGAAGAGTAGCCCCTGCTCACCGCAACTAGAGAAAGCCGCGCACAGCAAACAAAGAACCAAAGCAGACAAAAAATAAATAAAATTTTAAAAAATAAAATAAAATAAAAAATAAAGAGTATCAGTAGTACTTGGGTGAACAACTTAGAGGGTGGCAATATTTTATGATGTCACAAAGAGGCTTATCATTTTTATCATTTAATAATTTTATTCATGGTCCACAAGGGACTAGAGATTATGATCATTAAATCTGTTGATGCCATTGAAGTGTGTGAGATTGTTAACACCTCAGAGAACAAGAATCTAATTTTAAAATAACATTAAGATATTAGTGGAATAGATCATCAGGGCAAGATGATAGTCACTGGGGACAAATGTAAAACAATACACTCAGAGACTTAAGGAGGAAAAGAACTAGCTTGATAATGGGGAATGAATGAATGAATGTCCAGAGGGTGACTGTTTTGCAAAAAGACTTGAGGGCTCATAATAAGGCACAACTCTTGGCTCAAGATACTGACTATTGCATGTAGAATTAATTTTTTATTTTATTTATTTTTAATTAATTAATTTTATTTGGCTGCGTTAGGTCTTTGTTGCTGTGCACGGGCTTTCTCTAGTTGCGGTGAGTGGGGGCTACTCTTCGTTGTGGTGTGTGGGCTTCTCCCTGCGGTGGCTTCTCTTATTGTGGAGCACGGGCTCTAGGCGTGCGGGCTTCAGTAGTTGTGGCTTGTGTGCTCTAGAGCACAGGCTCAGTAGTTGTGGCGCACGGGCTCAGTTGCTCCACGGCATGTGGGATCTTCCCAGGCCAGGGCTCGAACCCGTGTCCCCTGCATTGGCAGGCGGATTCTTAACCACTGTGCCACCAGGGAAGTCCTAGAATTTATTTTTGATTAAAAGTTTCACATGGTACAAAAGCTTCTTTGCTTTATTACAGACAGAAATTGATCAATGATTATTTTTCCATCATTGATAACTGTATTTTGAAGGAGATTTGTAATCAAAGCAGTGGTTGCAAAAACTGGCTTTAGTAAATTAATTGTTTTGAAAAAAAATTAAACAAAACCTATTCATTATTGCTGAAAAAAAAAGGAAACCCAAAACAAAAAATACCCCACTTTTCTGAAATGTGATTGCCAAAAGAAAAACAACTGGTTTTATCTGATTTTTTAAGGAAACAAGGAATGGAGGATTTAAAACTTTCAGATGGCTGTTCTGGCAGTGTCTTCCAGCACCCACCCCTCTGCTGTGGGTAGGTCATCAGATCAGCGCCTGCACTGCGGGCTCGGTGTACGACGTTTCTGTCTTCCTCAACTGTTCCCCAGCACCTCAACCACAACTTCAGCCCTCACAAAAAAATTCGCAGTGTAAAAAAAATCACATTTCCGAAAACAGACTTATGGTTACCAATGGGGAAGGGGTGGAGATAAATTAGGAGTTTGAGATGAACATGTATACAAAACTACATATAAAATAGATAACCAACAAGGACCTGTTGTACAGCACAGGGAACTATACTCAATATTTTGTAATAACGTATAAGGGAAAAGAATCTGAAAAAGAATATATATACATATATTCAATTAAATATATATAACTGAATCACTGTGCTGTACACCTGAAACTAACACATTGTAAATAAACTATACTTCAATCAAAAAAATCTTTAAAAAACCCCACATTTTCCAATGGTGTATTCCTTCTATCGCCATAGAAGCAAGCAATTCTTTAGGAGCCTAGAATTAAATGCTGGTTATGTCACTAAAAACATGAGTTCAGGAAAGTTATTTTTCAATTCTCAGTAGCTCAGGTTGTAATCTGGAAAAATTCCAATTCAAATCAGAGTCTACACTTCTAAAACAGACACCTTTCAGAAAAAAACCCTGCTCAGATGTATTACCTTAATGCCCTTATTTACATTTTTACACGTTGTCATTCAGTCTTTATCAAGCATATAAAATTTTATATAGCTGCATCCATATCATAATGGTATTTGGATTTTTTTCCTTTAAATTGTTTTATAAACATCTCATCTAATTGGACCCCAAGTCTTTAATGAAAAACGATGGGAGAGGGGAATGTCAATGCTTCTACATAGTCTCCATAATTATCACTAAAACAGAAATCCTAAGTGTTAGGACAGCTTCAAGAGGTTAGAAGAAATGAGAGATTGAGTGCATACAGTGATGCTGTTTGGAATACTTTACCAAAGGAGCTAATGCGAAGTCCCAGGGTAGGAGAAGGAGCATCTGCCCAAGAAAGGGGTACAGGGAAGAGGAAACACAGCAACATCTGGTCTCTAAATGTGCCAATGTGAAAAATTCTCAGAGCCAGTTAGCTAGGGTTATGGGAAAGAACAAGCAGGAAAAAATTGTCTGCCAAAAAAAAAAAGTGTCTGGCTTTGTCAGTAAACAAAGGACAGTAATACTTACAGAAAATTTCCTATACTATACTCAAGGTTCAAAAAAGAATTTTGGATTCAATAGGCAGCAAAATGGCTGAAGCAATCTATGGATAATAAATGAGAAGAAATGGCTAAAGGGCAAGCCTTGGAAAGGAAAGACTCTTTTTCTTCTTAAAGGGAAATGATGATATGTGATCATGCAAATGCAAATGTCTGTGGACAGCACAGTTTGCTGCTAGGAAGGGAATTTTAATGCGTACCCTATGCAAATGTGTTTTATAATAAAACAAAATGTGCAGGGCCTTCCGAGGGCAGGGAGGAAAGAGGAGGGCAGGGGCTCTAGACGCTGTGCCTGAGAGGCAGGGGAACGCACTACTCTGGGACCCTGAACAAATTCCAGGAGAGGGGGCATGGCAAAAACCCACTCCTTTCAAAAAACCTCTCTCACGTTTGACTGAGAACTGGATACCTGATAAATCAACACCTGCAAAATCTTTCTTTACCAAGGGCTTAACCTTGAGCAATTCTCTGTGCTTCGAGTGAACCTCAGTAAGAAGACATGAAAAACAACTTTCTTTTCTGTACTGAGTCGTGGGGAAAATTATATGAACTACACAGTCAAGACTGGAGATGGATACAAAGAAAGCTCCTGCAAACCATTTAGAGTCTTTGTGTCAAAATCAGCATGACTGTCAAAGCCCATGTAAGGCCCAGTCCTAGGCACTTGGGGAAGAATGAGCAGGAGGCCGGCCCACATGGCTGAGAGTCTGGTTTTGACCAAGTGATATTTATTCATATTTGCATGCCTGAAGCAATTATTAACAGGAAATTGAGAAAAAGTCTGTATCTCTGTGATGGAGATATTTAAGCCAGCCTTTTTGAAAGTGTTAAAAAATTAAAATTGTAGAAAGCCAAACCATAGGTGCCATGTTTTGCCTGAAGTGGTAAAAATACCATCTGCCTCAGTCTCTGAGCAGCATGCTTCTTTCAAGTAGCAGTAGGCTAAACTACCGGCATACGCTCAGCTCCAGCTGGGGAAATTACACAGACGTTTGTAGATGTTTTTCTAAGTAAGAGTAGGCAACATGCTCGTTTTCCTTCAGACATATATATTAGTTACCATAGCAAACCAAGAGTGCATGTGGCCTGAGAAACTTCTCCACTGGTCCTGACACACGCCCATGAATTTCAACAATTCAATAGGTGGCACTCTTCCCTGTAACACTGAACTCAATCTGCTTGGGGCCAGAAACCTAGGGAACATGGACTAGTTCCCTATTCCGTGAGAGATACACACTCAGGGCTGCAGACCAATCACCGTAATGAAGATCCCCATTGCATCGTGCATATGAGCAAAACCGTCGGCACCGGTTTTTTGGTCACAATTCACTTCTGGTAATTACATTCTGTCCAATAAAACTTCTGCAGCTTTAACTAGGTACGTAAGATACTTCTTGTTTTTTTCATTTTAGAAGCTGGGTAGAATTGCCTTACAGTTAAACAGCTTCCATTCCTGCCCAGCCCTGGGTGGATGAGCTTCAGGAGTAGGTAGAGTGCTCCTGTGCTGGTGTTAACCACCTTCCAGAGGCGGGAGAGACTTAATGAATGAATAGTTGCTGAGTGCTTTGATATCTTTAGATGATAAAGGCAGTGCAGCAGTGTAAAGCCTTCACATCCAGGCTTCATCGCCACAGGAACTCAATTAAGAAGTAATTCTTTTCTGAGTGTTTGAGGACAGACCACTGTTTTGCTGAATGTGACAGGCACTCTCGAGATCTAGCTGAGACTGATTTTGATCGTCACTTCTGCCCTCTCCCCTGCTTCCTTGCCATTCTGAGACTGACAAAATTGGAGAGCTGGTATACAAAGCCATAGAGCACATGGTCAAAATAATTTTCTATGGTTCTTAAAATCTGATTTTTCAGATAAAATTTGGCTTTTGAGAAAACACTCACCACTTGGAAATAAAGAAATCTCCAGCAATAAATAAATTTCATGACACTCTCCAGAAATGGCCATTGAGTTTTTCAAATGTAGTTTTACAGAGGGACGTCCCTGGTGGTCCAGTGGGTAAGATTCCACGCTCCCAATGCAGGGGGCCCGGGTTCAATCCCTGGTCGGGGAACTAGATCCCACATGCAAGCTGCAACTAGGAGTTCACATGTCGCAACTAAAGATCCCACATGCTGCAACTAAAGATCCCACAAGCCGCAACAAAGATCCTGCGTGCCCGCAACTAAGACCTGGCGCAGCCAAAAATTTAAAAAAAAAAAAAAAAAAAAGTAGTTTTACAGGTAAACCCACCAGGGGAGTCCTAAGCTGCCTAGCATGATGCCTGCATCAGTCAGCATGAGCACCAGGACCATATCGTGGACCCATGATATGCTACGTAAGAGACAATACCGTGAGCTGGACCCTGCAGATGTCTCCCCGACACTTGGTAGGGATGGATATAATTGTTTTTACCCATGATACTTGGATTTGGGTCTGTGTATGGATGATAGGTCTGGGTTAATCGCCTAGACCCCTTAAATACCAGCACAGCACCACATACCCTAGCAGGGTGGGTTTCTGTTTATTGGCATGAGAAATATTCTCACTGGGCACTTGGGAAGGCAACCTTAGGGCTACTGAACATAGGGATGGACTGTATTATATAGTCAATATACTCTTTAAATGGCTAATTTGAGTCTACAAACCCCAATTCCAGACCTCTTAGCTTCCTGCACTTCTCCTAGCATCGCACCAATGCAGCACTCATCCATACGCATTTGTCACCCCTATACGTAAGGTTGTGCTGGGTACAGACGATGCAACCATGGACAAGGCCATTGAAGGCCCTGCCTTCAGGGCTCTTACATTTTAGTGGAAGAAGACAGAAAAAACAAGCAACTAAATAAAAACGATAATTTTAGATTATGATAAATGTTAAAGAGAGAAAAAACAGGAAAAGGTGGACTTTCAATAGGAAGGTCTGAGTCAGTCCTGGTTGTGGCGGTAGTCAGCCCCAGCGCAGCACCTCGCCCACATTAAATATCAGATCCACAGTGCTTGGGCGTATGAAGCGGATGAAGGAATGAATCTGGACCGCAGTAGTACACAAGATAAGAATGTCCCCTCTCCCCCAAAAAGAACGTCTCCTCTCAAATTTGGGCCTAAAGAGTAGGCCCAAACTGCTCCTTTTATACTAAGGAAACTGAGGGAAGACCTAAAAGGTTAAGTGGCTGATAACAGATTTTGCAGGGAGTTGGTAACAGAGCCATTGCTCAGTTCAGGGTGTTCTATCTGTGCCCCATATTCTTTTCTTTTCTTCCAGTCTCTTCCACTATCAGGTGCTTCTGCAATAAGAAATCCTAAAGGAGTTCTCTGAGTCATAAATAAGCATCAATGATAAATGATCACTCTATTGCCAAATCATGATGTCATTTCCCTTACTTTTTCATTTATAAGTTATTTCCTTTACTATCCCAGTGAAATCCCAGCATTTATCTCCAAGCTAGTTTATTATAACCTTCCCAAGCAATCTTCTTATGCCTGCTGATACCTGCAACTTGTGTCAAAAGCTTTCCTTTCCTCTTTGACTGAAATAAAAAACCCTATACCAGAATATCTCCTGTAACTAACTTCATGGGTCTTCTATTTTCTTATGGCCTCACTCACTCACTCACCATTTACCAAGTGCCAAGCACTGTGTTGGGCACCAAGAATACAAATAAGATACTGTCTCTGGGGGGCTTCCCTGGTGGCGCAGTGGTTGGGAGTCCGCCTGCCGATGCAGGGGACGCGGGTTCGTGCCCTGGTCTGGGAGGATCCCGCGTGCCGCGGAGCGGCTGGGTCCGTGAGCCATGGCCGCTGAGCCTGCACATCTGGAGGCTCTGCTCAGCAACGGGAGAGGCCACAGCAGTGAGAGGCCCGCATACCGCAAAAAAAAAAAAAAAAAGATACTGTCTCTGCCCTCAAAGAGCTCACAGTCTATGATCTGTCTCATAAATGGTCATTATAAAATAACAGAGTTAAGTGCAATGACTGAGAGATGCACAGTGTGTTAGAGAATGGAGCACCTCATCCAGCCTAGAGAACCAGGAAGGACTTCCTCTTGGAGATGATCCTACATTAAGCCTTACAGAAGAGGCAGGGGTAGCCAGATTAAGGGGGACACTGCTGCATTCCAAGCAGAGGGGACAGCATGGGTCAAGGCACGGAGAATAGAAACTGTATGTTTTATGTAATTTGGTGCTGCTGGAGCACAGGGTAGGAGGGGACAAAGCTGGAGAGTCCCTCCAGGGGATGAGACCACAGTGCTTTATATGCCACTCTAGCAAGCTCTGAATTTGCCTTATAGACACATGGAGCCAAGGAAGGTTTTAAGCTGGAATGTGAAACTACCAGATTTGTGGTTTAGATAGACATTCTGGCTGGCGATGGATCTGTGGGGACAAAAGAGAGGCATAGAGACCAGTCAGTAGGCTTCCTAGTGGTTCAGATGAGGAGACTCACCATGAACAATGAAAGAGAGATCAAGAGGAGGGGCTGGATTCAAGAAAATGTAGGATATAAAACTGATGTGACTTGGTCATGGAACATAGCAGTGAGGGAGGGGTTAAGAGCATTTGAGAGTGACTTCTAAGTTTCTCACACGGTTGACTGGTGGGATGACAGTGCCAACATCAGGAGACAGAATGAGTAACAAGGACCAGAGATAAAACACTAAGACTGGACCCTAATGTCAATGATGGACTTTGGGTTATAAAAATGCATCAATGCAGGTTCACTGATTGTAGCAAAGGTACCACTCTGCAGCAGGATGCTGGTAGTGGGGAAGGCTGTGCCTGTGTGGGGTCAGGGGGTAATGGAAACTCTCTATACTTTTTTGCTCAATTTTGCTGTGAACTTAAAACTGCTCTGAAAAATAAAAGTCTATTAAAAAAAAAGGGTCCAGAGATGTTGGCAAGATGCTGAGTTCAGTTTAAGACACTTTGAGCTTCTTTGCCTGTGGGAGACCATTTGGGTATTAGGCTCAAGTAGACATCTAAGATACAGTGACAGATATAGAAGTCCTCAGTTTAGAGGTGCTCCTATTAATCTAATTTTCCTTGAAGAATGCAAAAGTTTGTGAGATAGAGAAAAGGAGGACCTGCATTTCAGGCAAGGAAAAGGCATGGAGCCAGGGGTGTGCGCTCTGGGGCTGTCAGGAGAGCACAAGGTTCTGGATCAGCCTTGGAGAGATCACTGAGGGTTTTGGTTGTCCCACTCCAAGCAGAGCCCTTACAGGTCCCACTTCTTCCTCCTTGTCTTTGGCGTGCAGGTGTGCTCACACTCTGGCTATTCTTGACCGTTGCGAAAACCAGATGGTTAGCATGTTCCTTTAGCCAAGCAGGTGTATGCATCCCATACACTTGCTAAAATATTCCATTTGTTCCTCAGGAGAAAACAGAATGTGACCCAAGTGTGTTCATAGGCTTGCACCGGTGCACTGAAATCTGAAATCCCACGGCAGTTTTTTTTTGTTTTATTTTTGCACTACGCGGGCCTCTCTCTGTTGTGGCCTCTCCCGTTGCGGAGCACAGGCTCCAGACGCGCAGGCTCAGCGGCCCAGCCGCTCTGCGGCATGTGGGATCTTCCCGGACTGGGGCACGAACCTGCATCCCCTGCATCGGCAGGCGGACTCTCAACCACTGCGCCACCAGGGAAGCCCCACAGCAGTTTTTGAACAAGGCTGTGTGTCAGAATTATCTGTGGAGCCTTTTTTCAAACCCTTCCATTCTGCCCCCGCCCTGCTCTGCCCACCAGTGGATTTTGACGTTGGTAGAAGAGGGTATTATGCTGTGGTAACCCAGGCATGTATGTCTTCAAAAGCCCCACAGGTGATATGAAAAATACTGCCTTTAGAAATCCAAATCTGCCCTGAATGGTGCTTCCCAGGTATTAGCTGATGATGCTAAAAGCTGTTTTCCATAGTCCAAAGGCATCTTTCCAGCAATGGTTGGTGCTTACCCAGTTTTTCTTCACAACACTTACCACCATTTGACGTTATATTATGCATCCATTTAGTTGTTTATTAGTTACCCATCTCCCCCACTAGCTTGTAAATGTCATGAAAGAAAGAGTTGATCTGGTTCACTCTTGTATTTCCAACACCTAACAGTGTCTGGAATGACGCAGGCATTCAGTAAATAAGCTTATCATTAAATGAATCCTATTTTACCTGCTAATCAGCTTTGAATGTGATGACTCTCTTTTGACCTTTCAAATATAAACAAAAACCAAGCATCAAATTGAAATGTATAAAACTGTGTAGAAGGTACAAAATCTACCTACCTTAGCATAGTCTAATCTTCCTTTCCGTTGAGCCTAAAACAGAAAAGAGGGGGAAATTAATTAGCTCTTTAAAAATCATTTAGTATTTCTATAACTTTTGCTTCTCAAAGAATGTCAACTCTCTCCCCCCTCACCTCTCCCCTTCTCTGTCTGTATATATGTATATAGTGATATATATACATGTATGTGTATACATATAAATAAAACTCTCAAACATATTGAAGAGTTGTAAGAACAGTACCACAAGCACACATATACACTCTAGGTTTGACAGTGGCAGACACCATGACCTCTCACCCCTTCGTGCTTCAGCACACAACTCATAAGCATAGGACATCTCATACACGATCACTTACAAATTAAAAAAACTAACAATAATGCCATTTCATCTGACATACAACCCATGTTCAAATTTCTCCTGCTGTCCCAAGAATATATTTTATTTTAGCTTTTTTTCTCAAACTAGAATTAATCAAGATTCACACATTGCACTTGGTTTTTATGTCTCTGTTTCGCCTTTTAAATCTAGACTAGCCCCTCCCCGTTTTTTAAGAAATGAAAATAAAAATCATTAACTTTTAAAATAATTGACTTTTTGAGGAGACCAGGGCAGCTGTCATATAAAATGTCTCTTTCTGGATTTGTCATATTATTTCTTCATTGTGCCATTTAACTTGTCTCTGTGTGCTTACAAACTGAAAGTTGGGTTTGAAGAAGCTTGCTTAGGTTTAGGTTAAACATTTTTGGCAAGAATATTTTACACGGAATATTATATACTTCATATTGCATCAATGTGGAAGGCACCAAATGTCAGACTGTCCTACTCTTAGTAATGCTATAAATTTGATCACTTGGTTAAAGTGGTGACTATCAGATGGTTCCACTGTAATGACATATTTCCTTCTCTACAATTAGTAATCTATGGGGTCAAGTTTTCCACTTGTTTTGGCATAATTTTTAATATGTTGTATCATGCCAAAAGACACCCACCTCCATCCCACTGTCACCAGGGATGAGGAAAGGGAAGAAAGCTGGAGGTAGGAGACATCCTGTATGAGGTCACATTTTATTTTAAATTATTTTTAGTTATTAAAGAACAACTTAAAATGAAAACATATACTCAAAAGTGTATGTATCAAATCTGAACATAATAGAGACAACCAATGTGTTAGTATTTGCTGGTAGGTAAGCTCATTTTTTGTGGACTTCAGAACAAACTTTTCCTGCCACCTCTGCACAGAGCAAGAGCCCTTCAACTTATGAACAGGCTAGGTCTTGAGACCATTTTGTTCCTGAATCCAAAATGACACTATACAGATAATTAATGTGGGTAGATTACTTTCAGGAGAGAAAATGAGATCTTTATAACATTAATCCTGACTCTTCTCGCTTCTTTATAATCTTTTAAAAATTTATCCAAAAGATGCCTGCATTTTGTGTTTCTTGTTTTCATAAAAAGCAACTTCTAATAAGACATTGCTCATGTATAGCTGTTGGCACTATCACAAACGACTCAGTTAAAACTGTGACTTGTACACTTGCAGTGAACCAAAAGGCCTCTGCAACCAATATACTATAAAAAAGAATTCGTGGTTTTCAATCTGCTCTTCAAAGATGTTTTGGGGATCTAGGAGTTTCAGTGAACTAAGAAGGGTTTGAATTAGTCCTGAGATGCAATATACCAACAGGAATGAGAATCGGTTCTTGCAGGTATTTTAAAACCAGGCTCATTCTTCTCTCTGCTCAGAGATTTCATATTTACTTGTTTGTTTGTCTATGGACATCTTTTCCCAAGATAAAACAGTTTTGTCTACACTGAAATCTCTCTCCCCACACTATAACTTCTGCAGGTGCAGTGTGGAGCCCCTGAGCACGTCTGCATAGTGCACTCATGACCTAGCTACTCACTTTCATATTGTGCAAATATGAATTGGCATGACCTAGCTACTCACTTTCATATTGTGCAAATATGAATTGGCATGACCTAGCTACTCACTTTCATATTGTGCAAATATGAATTGGCCTTGATCTCATGAATAATCCATGGCTTGTGACCAAAATTTCAGCAGCAGCATTTCACAATATGCTTAGTCTTTAAGTTCTCAAACTCTCAGCTGTCTCTCGAATTCATTTTAGGTTAAGGGATATCTGACATGGAGGCTGATCCTGTGGTCACCAGTTTTCCACCTTTTCAATTGTTCATCCTTTCCCTGTCTCTTGCTGATCAGCATGGGTTGCCCAGGCACAGCACTTTTCCAATGACGCACAAACTAGGAGCCCTGTGGAATTATTCCTACTGTCAAACAACTCATTCCTGAAACACATCTGCCATTTCCTCACTACTTTCAGTCTTGTTTCTGTTCTAACCACCTCTTCTTCATTCTTGCACTTTCAACATCCTCACCTTACAGTGTTTAACACAAAGGACATGGTAGAAGTGTTGAAAGTGGTATCTGTTGAAAGTTAGAAAGTTGAGTACCTTTCATATCTTGAGGTTGCAGTGTAAAGTGCAGAGAAACTATAATTTACAATGATGTAGGTGGACTTTTCCTTTTGGACGTATTGAGCCATTTCCCCAATTGTCTCAGGAAAAAAAATCAGTTTTTTCAGGTAGTAACAGTAACTAATAATGCTGTTTACAGATAAGGACATCTAGAGTAGTCTCATCACATACCTTGTTTATAAACTAATCATCTTAGAGAATTCTATTATTTTGAAGTACTTGTGCTTAATCAGTTACAAGCTATTTTCCTTTTTTAAAAAATTGAAGTATAGTTGATTTAAAATATTATTTTAGTTTCAGGTGTACAATATAGTGATTCAATATTTTTACAGAATCACAAGCTGTTTTCAAACCTTCTCACTTTATTTTTTATTTATGTATTTATTTATTTTTCTCACTTTATTTTGTATTACTAGCTTGGCCACCCCCTTTCACCCAGTGGAGATATACTTTGCCGGGGATGACGGCAAAGAAACGCCATGTATGTAAATCCCTATTTGTTCAACATCAGCTCTCACGGGCCCAGCCGCTCTGCGGCATGGGGGTTCTTCCCGGACCGGGGCAAGAAGCCGCGTCCTCTGCATCGGCAGGCGGACTCTCAACCACTGCGCCACCAGGGAAGTCCAGCTCTTAAACGTGTTGAAAGCTGAGACTAGAAGCCTACATAAAATGACAGCACGATTACCACGGCCATTACCACCCGAATAGGTTGTAACTGTTGATATGCTGCTCACCTGAATGTCCTTTTTATTTTATCACAACAAACATTCCAGTCCTGTGAAACCATTTCACCCTTGACTGCTTTAGCTTGTACATAAAAGTATAATTTATTTTATAAAACAAAATACTATAAATATTTAGATCTTTATAGGTATATAATATATATTTCCAGCTGTTATGTGAGTTAGTATCTATGTATGCCAGACGCAAGCCTGAAAGTACACACTGATATAAAAATTTTTTCACAAAAAGCTTTTAGAGTTTACAAAATACAGCAAATTAGAAACAAATGTAAATGATTAATCCCCTACGTAAGTAATATTTCTCATTGACCATTACCAAATTCTATTTCTTTTTGTAAAAAAGTTAATTTGGGAGGGGCTATAGTTTCTATTTCATCTGATGGTGCTCATTCACTCAGTAATTGTCCATTGTGCACCTACTATGTGTTAGGTATTGCTCGGGCACTGGAGACACAGCCAGGAACAGAACAAATAAAAATCTTCCTCTGGGGGTTGCATAGTCTTGTTTTCATACATACAATACATACAATCTCCCTCTAGAACTTAAGCTCCATGAGGGTATGGACATTTTCTCTCCTGATCATAACAGTATTCCATGTCTAGATCAGTGCTTGTAGATAGTAGATGGTCAATATCTGGTGAATGAATGGATAAATGCTTTTTCTTAATAAGTGTTGGTTATGTACCATTTATTCAGGAAACTTACAAAGCAAAGTTCCTGTTACTCTCTCCTAGTTCTAAGAAAGCTGGGTGTTTAGATTCAGTCAGTATGCAGTTGATGTGGAGCCACTACCTGGTGCCTTACAAATAATTTTTACTCGTATTGAACAGTACCATATTTTGACTTTATTACTCAACTTCTATTTAGAAGTAGACTGAAGAAGGGAATCTATAGAAAATAAATTCTAAGAATTCATTAAACTCAAACAACAAAAGGATAGAACAAAAGAATCATCTACCAGCCTTCTCACAGATGCAGCGGTTTAGAGTAATTGAGTGCCTCAATCTTGGTATCAGTGTATTGAAGAGAAAAGAGCCTGACTGGAGGGCAGGAGACCTCAGATTTCAAATGTACTCCCCCAAGCCTCAGGTGGTAAGTAGGCCCTGCTACGGAGGGAAACAGGTAGCCTAAGCTCTTAACTATGACCACTTTAAGAGGCACTGTGACCTCCTAGGAAATGGATATGCTGGGAGCCAGAAAATATGGTTTCTAGCCCATGATAGGTTAATACCTCAATTAATTTTACATTTTTACGTGGGTCTTCATTTTCTTATCTGTAAAGTAAGAGTACTGGGTCAGAAAAGGCATCCCCAAATGCTGGGCTGGCTGTATAAGAATCACCTGGGTAGCCTATTAAAAATGCAGATCCTTAATATTCTAGCCCTGAATTCTGAGGATCACTGGTGTGGACTATGTCTAACATCCTTTTCAATTTATGCTCTGTATGCATCAGTGTTTATTTCAAAGAGAACAACTATATAAGCTCCGTAAGTCTCAAGGAGAATGGAGTAACTTTACCCTCTTTTTCTGACATCTACCACTTACCATGTATATTTCTAGCAGAGCAAGATATTAAAATAACTTCCTCACTGGGGCCCAAAATAGGCTGATATAAAATAAATGCAGACTGTATTTCAATAGCCGGCAGTCCTGAACCTCTTCCTGCCACACTGTTCGTCTCCAGAAACCACTGTAAATTCTGCCACACACGGCGATTCCCTGAGGACTTCATTACTTGGGTCTTTAAAAGGGATTCACTCATCTTTTGCCTCCTGTAGGTGTGCTTCTTGTCAATCCAGGTCATGAGAAAAGAAAGTAATTTTTCCCAGTCTTTAGCAGTTCACAGAGAATGTGTGGTTCGAACCTTGTTTTATCTTAAAAAAATGTGAAAATAGACAAGCTAGTGTGCCAGTGCTCATGACATTGAAGGCCTCCTCTGACAGCTACAGTGAGCGTTGTAAAACAATATTCTACACCAAAGCAAACAAAGCCAGTGCTCTGATTGAGAGGATGCATAGAGGGATTAATTCCAAAGGTTTATATACCAGTCTCTGCAGACCAAAGGCAGATAGATTCTCTGTTGGTAAGTAATGGATGTACAATGTGGTCTTTTACTTTAAGAAACAAATGCTTTTTTATAAGTCAGGTAACAAAGAAGGATTGGATGACATAAATGAACTGCTTCCAATTTCTAACTACTGCTATCTGGACTTGAAAACTGGATATGGAAAAACCTTCTTCTAAAAGCAGAAAACTAATATTCCACAGCAGGGAGTGCAGAAATTTTCTAGAGACTGATCATCTCTTCTTATCATGTTATTCTTCCCCAATGCTACCAGCTATATTTTAGAATAACAATTTAAAAAATAAGATTCTCTTCTTCAGCCTTCAAGAAAAACTATCTTTCTTTCCAATTTTTTAGTTGAAAGAACATAATGAACACCCATTTGCCCTCCAACTAGATTAATTAGTTGCTAATATTTTGTCATCTTTGCTTTCTCTCTAGATGATCATTTGCTGACTATATGAGAGTAAATTATAAACATAATGATATCTCATCCCTAAATATGTCAGCATTTATCTCCTAAGAACAATGGTGTTCTCCTACATAACTACAAACCCATGACCACATCCAACAAGTTTAACGTTTACTATAGTATTTAAGATAATGTCTGTATTCAAAATTTCTGGTCCAACCAGTAGCGTCCTTTAGAGCTATGTTTATCCCAATCCAAGATCAAATTAAAAATCACACATTCCCTTTGGATGTCAGGGCTTTT
Organism: Neophocaena asiaeorientalis asiaeorientalis; assembly: GCF_003031525.2. NCBI lineage: Eukaryota > Metazoa > Chordata > Mammalia > Artiodactyla > Phocoenidae > Neophocaena > Neophocaena asiaeorientalis. Next base: position 2,684,472 of record NW_020172162.1, read on the forward strand.
TAATCTCTTCTAATCTACAACATTCTCCACACCACCACCTTTTCTTTTATAATATGGCATTTTTTAAAAGAATCCATGTCAGTTGCCCCGCAGAATGTCCCTTCTCCTGGACTTGTCTAATTGTTTTCACATGATTAGATTCAGGTTAAAATATTTTTGAAAAGACTCCTACAGAGATGATGCTGAACACTTCTCCATTACATCAGGAGTCATACAATATCAGTTGTCTCGTTACTGGTGAGACTAAGTTTGTTCGCTTCCTCCCTTTGTCTTCAATAAGTAATCTGTAGGGTGCTTTGAGTCCCTGTGAATATTCAGTTCCCTACTAACAATTCATCTAATTGTTTTAACCAATTATTCACTAATGATTCTTGTTTGAGTAAAATATTATATTGGTGGCTACAAAAATAATGATATTAAAAAAATGATATTTTAAAGGTCTGCCTTGGCACTGGAAGAAATATCATCAATTTCTTTAGAGGAAACATGTCTTACTGAAAACAAACTCTCCTTGCATTTGCATTGGTATTAAGAGGTGGAGTTTAGTATATATATGTAAGATTTGTTGGTGGACAGAGGAACAGAGAAAGGACACATCCCAAAATTGTTTGGGTATAGTGTATGAGGATTTTAAAAGGTCACAAATCAGATATCTACTAGATCTGCTAGCCCCCAAGTTGAAGCAGCCAGCTAGCTAAGTTTGGTTTGGGAGGAGAAGCAATCCTTGCTGGGCTCTCCAGTTACGGAGCTGGAAAGGTATCAGAATATAAAGGAACAGGGCAAGCCTTTTCTTTGCTATCTTGAGCATTCTTACCTATTAATAAGAGAGCACAGAAGGCATCTGCAAGGAAGTGAACACCCTTCAGAACTTGGGTACCTGATTTTACCATCTCCTTCACCGGGGAAAGCTAATTTTTGGAGGCAAATTTCAATCTCCATGGAATTAACTTTCTCATATTCTCTTCCTTTGGTTTGATGCGAGAAGAGGAAGAAATAGACAGATGCAGAAGGCTATGGTAACCCATTAAAAAAAGGGGAGGGGGCTTTTATCATTTACATGATAAATCTCTCTCTGTTCAGAAGTCCTGTTATCACTTTTCTTTTTAATTTTATTTATTTTTTTGTACAGCAGGTTCTTATTAGTTATCTATTTTATACATATTAGTGTATATATGTCAGTCTCAATCTCTCAATTCATCCCACCAGTACCACCCTCCCCCACCACTTTCCCCTCTTGGTGTCCATACATTTGTTCTCTACATCTGTGTCTCTATTTCTGCCCTGCAAACCAGTTCATCTGTACCATTTTTCACAGGCTTTTTTTCTCCATTGTATATTCTTGCCTCCTTTATCAAAAATAAGGTGACCAAAGGTGCGTGGGTTTATCTCTGGGCTTTCTATCCTGTTCCATTGATGTATATTTCTGTTTTTGTGCCAGTACCATATTGTCTTGATTACTGTGGCTTTGTAGTATAGTCTGAAGTCAGGGAGTCTGATTCCTCCAGCCCCGATTTTTTCCCTCAAGCAGAAGTCTTGTTATCACTTATAATCCATTTTCCTTACTATGCACTCTTGGAATCCAGAAGAGACGTGAAATATAAAATTACAGTTTGACTAAGAAAAAAAAATCTACCCAGATCTCAGAAAGCCATGAGCAAGGAAATGAGGCTGACAGGAGAACTGAGCTGTTTCCTCCTGTGGCCAGGTCCCAAGGTGATGTCCACCAACCCTGACGGTGTATCTCAAGCCACCATGTCAAAAACCAAACTTGTACCAATGTTCCCACTTCACTTTCCTGTTTTTATTTATGGCACAATTCTTTCTGTTATCCAAGTTCAAAATCCTCGTTTTGGCCTCTGACCACCCCTCCCCAGTAGACATCTGCCAGGTTCTCCCTATCATATCAGTTTTCAGGTCCTATATATTTTCTCTCTGAAGTGAATTTTATACCTAACCTCCTTACCTTCTCATGGCCAATACTCTGATTAGGACTTTTTCCCTGCACTTATGAACAGATTCCTCACAACCTCCTGACTGATCTCCTTTTCTATAGTATCTCCTTGTTCTTCTGATTCTATATAACGTAGTTAGGTATACCTCTCTAAAACACATTTCAAACCTCGACAATACCTGACTCAGAAACTTCAATTTCTGCTCCATGACTTCTGAATCAAGTTCATTTTCTAAAGACAAACATCCCAAAATCCTTTTTTTAAAATTGAGGTAAAATTCACATAACATAAATGTGAATTTATGTTACTCAGTGACATCTAATACATTCACAGTGTTGTGCAACCATCACCACTATCTAGTTCCAGAACATTCTTGTCACATTGTAACATGTATCAATACTTCATTCCTTTTTATGGCTGGATAATAATCCATTGCATGGATATACCATATTTTGTTTATCCATTCATCATTTGACGGACACTGGGTCGTTTCCACTTTTTGGCTTTTGTAAATATTGCTATACATGTTTTTGTTTGAACCAAAGTCTTTAAGTATAGTCATTATGTACTATTTTGGCAATTCTTCATCTATCCCTATATGCCCCATGTTTTTCATCTTCCATCCAAACCATAATACTTCTTTTTTCTTTGAATACACTGCATGCTTGCCCATCTGCAGCCCTTTTTCATGGTTTCTGTTGTGTAGGAAGCCCTTATTCCCATCTTTGTTGTCAAGATCTTCTTCAAGGACTATCTCAGATATCACTTACTTCACAAACCCTTTGTTGACTTTTCCAACTGGATTCAAACTCTTTTTCCTCTGAGCTGCCCCACTGGCATCGATTACAGTATTCCTTATATTTGTGTGCTTCTCTTAACAAGGCCAAGACAACCATCAGGCGATTTACTGCTGTATCTCCTACAGTCAAACACTTTGTTTCCTTAAGTGCTCAGAAAACCTTAAGAAATATTTTAACTTAGGAGATAGTTAGAGCCATTTCATAGTCTTTGTGGTCTCATATAGTCCTTTCAAATGCCCACACTCTACACCCTCTATGGTAGAGGATGTTGTCAGTATTATTCCTTTTGAAACAACTCAAAATAACTTAAATAATTAGAAAAATATCATGTGGCATTCACGAGGACTCTCTGAACGTGCACTTTCTCTTCTGTTTAAGAATATATATGTGTTATATTCACGCACATCAGCCTTGCCTAGCAATTTTTGCTTCACTTTTTGAATAAGAAGGAAAAGTAGGATATCTAGGGACAACTGAGTTATAGTTTAGCACTGGTAATATGTAGTTCACTTAAGGTATTTTATGGATGGTTATGACAGTGTCAGAATGTCACAAGCCTAAGTGACATTTCAATACTTTCAGAAATAGCCAAGAAAAAAATAATCATAATTCTTATTTCTTCAGGTGACTTATAATGGCAGCAGAAAACTAGAAGGATCATTAAAAATAAAGTTTGCTGACCTGCAATAGCCCCTGGACTCCCTGAGAGAGTCAGAGCTCTGTGGTTCTCTGAAGGATTCTACCTTCTTTTATTCGGAATCAAAATGATAGCTGAGTAATGACTTCACCTCCCTAGGGTGAATCACCCATTCACTATCAGTATTTTTAACCCGATCATTATTTTTCAGCAGCTATAAATTTAAATTTAAAATTGAGGTAGGAAGGGATCTGTAGAATTTAGTATGGAGACATTGCTTAACAAATACTTCTCATCTGTTTCTGGTCTGGCCTGGTGCTCTAAACTGCCTCTTACGGAAGTGCATAGTGTGTGTACACCTGAGGGTGCGATGGAAGACAGCTATCCGATCTTAAGATTTGGGGAGGACGGGGAAGTTGGAGGGGGTAGCAGGGCCTGATATGAAAAATTCCAGAGGTGCTGTGCTTCTTGGCTTCGCAGTGATGTTGAATGGGCGCTAAGGGTATGTGATCCCCTCTTCCCTTCCTTTCCGGTCATTAATTCTCACTCTCCCTAAGCAGGAAATCAAAAGGGAGATGGGACACAAACCTGTCTATAATTTTACATGTGATAATAGCAAATCATAGTTGTCTTCCGTCATTGGGAGCAAGACTTTTCTATTTCTAAGCGTCAAAGACAGTATTTAGCTTCTAACAGAGATAAATATTTTCTTATAATGCATCTCTTGCCTAAGAGATTATTTAAAGAAATTTCTTAGATTTATTTGAGAGCTGAAAGGGACCTTAGAAAGGATCTAGTTCAATGCCATCATTTTGCAAAAAAAATAATAGAAAGGATGTTAAAGAATGTGACCAAGGTAAACAGATGCTAGCAGAGCCCAAACTGGAATCCAGGTCTTCCAAATCCTGGTCCTCTATGGACCATTTCTGCTATACCAACTTGATTCTTTCTATTTAACAAAACAGGTTGCCACCAGTTTTGTCCCCCGAGGACCACACCACACACACTTTCTGACAAATACTAATTAGATGACTATTCCAAGTAAGTTACTATACAGGACTATTGGTAATTCAAAGGTAAATTCACTACGATCCTTAAGGATCTTACAATAAAATTCAAAACCTGGGAGAAGAAAGGTTTACAAAAATGCAGAGGAGAAAAATATCACAGAAAGTTGGAAAGAGAGCACTAGAACTAATTTCAGGATTAATAAGCAGCCCCCTTGAGATTCAGGATAGAATGTCCCTCTCAAGTGTTATGCAAATTGTGTTCCCTAACCCTGACTAGGCAGTGTTCACAGAACAAGATCATTATTATAGAGAGCTTTATATGAACATGAATAAAATTTAGAAAATTAAAATAAACTCAAGTAAGGAGTCTTTAATCTGAAAAATGTTGCCCCCTGCATGACAGAAACTGATTTCTTAAATTTCTTATTTGCTTCAGACAAATTCACCTTCTCTTCTTCTGTGACCCTGTTCATGACTCAGACATGTAGATATAAGGAGAAGGGCCCGAAGTCCATGGAGCAAATCACAGCAGTCTGGTGGGGCCTTGAGAGGTGGGCAATAAACTGCCAGTTCTTCCTGAAGGATGAGGATTTAGAGATGATCACAGGGGACCTAGGTTGGAGGATGTAACCTCGTCTGCTCATGGGTGTCATCTTGGCAGTTTACTGACCTCTGGACAAGATCTATTTAATTTACTGGAGATAATGCCTAAGGCATAGGCTGTTTGGAAAGGATATCCCTTTGAACTGAAAATCAAATTGAAGATAATGATTTGGGAATATTTCACCAGTTGTTTAGGAAATCCTGGACTCTCATGTAGTCTATATTTACAACTTTGCATGCTTGCAAAGACACTAAGAGTTAAATATGTTCCTTTTCTGTGAAGCTTCTTTAAAATTCATATCTATGCTGCTCATATATATATATATATATATATATATATACACACACACACTAACACACACACACACATATATATGTATATATGTGAATAGCCAACAAAGACTTGATAGCTTTCTTTTTTAAAAAAATTAATTAATTAATTTTTGGCTGTGTTGGGTCTTCGTTTCTCTGTGAGGGCTTTCTCTAGTTGTGGTGAGCAGAGGCCACTCTTCATTGCGGTGCACGGGCCTCTCACTGTCATGGGCTCTCTTGTTGCGGAGCACAGGCTCCAGATGCACAGGCTCAGTAGTTGTGGCTCATGGGCCCAGTTGCTCCGCGGCATGTGGGATCTTCCCAGACCAGGGCTCGAACCCGTGTCCCCTTCATTGGCAGGCAGATTCTCAACCACTGCGCCACCAGGGAAGCCCTGACAGCTTTCATTTAACGTATTTAGCTGGATCTTTTCAACCAAAATGTGTATCTGCAATGTATTCTAACGTAATCCAATTAGAGCCACTAACACCATCTGTATATACATTTTTGGTTCAGCTGTCAAAAAACACACAAATACAATGCTCATAATACAATATTCAACAGTTGTGTAATATTTTATAGTACTATACTTCATTTAACTTTTTTCTATTTTCAAATGGATCAATTTTCATTTTCTTCCTTTTATAATTAGTATTTTACTACATATTTTAATATGTAAATATTTGCCCACATCTCTGTTATTTTTCTTGGGATACGTTACTAGAAGTGCAATTATTATAGCAAAGTATATAAACTTTTAAACCAAAGGTTTAAATTATGTATAGTATTTAAAGAGTCTAATAACACAAGACTTCTAACAAAATATCCTAGCACTCTCCAGACTTTGTCTGTCTCATTTCCCTCACTTTAGCTGTTTCTTCTGTTTATCTTCAAATACTGTTTTCTTGATTTTTAAATTTTAAGACATTATCTATTGATCCTATGATAAAAGGAATAATTACATTTCTTACGTGACCAAAAACATTCCTTTCCCCTACCCTCTCCCCAGTGATTATACTTTTTGGTTTAAATCAGTATTTGGTATTTACATTTTTATGCTATATAAATATTATCCTCTAAGCCATGTTAAGTATTATGATTACATTTTCTTTCTTATACATTAAAAATTTATTCACTACAGCTAAGAACTGCCTCATTTCGTATCATATGTCTAATGTGGCTGCTTAAAAACGTGGGCCCCAAATTCTCTGAAATTGTTCCCAGTGGTAGGTGAGGTATACAGCCCCTCCCCTTGATTCTGGGTGGGCTTGTGACTATTTTGATAGGAGATCATGAAAATGGCGGGTGATTTCAGAGGCTGGTCATAAAAGAAGATGCAGCCTCTGCCTTGTTTGCTGGAAGGAACACTTGTGTTTGGAGTTCTGAGTTGGCAAGAAAGAAGTCTGACTACTCTGAGGCTGCCATGCTGTGAGGAAGCCAAGCCAAGTGGAGGAGCCATGTGTGAATACTCTGGATGTTAAGAAGCCTGGTCTTCTTGACAGCCCAGCCTAGGTGCCAGGTGTGAGTGGAGATTCCAAATGATTCCAGTCCCCAGCATCACTGAATCACCTCTAGCCTCTGGGTCTTTCCAGCTGAGGCCCCAGACATCATGGAGCAGTCATCCCTTCTGTGCATTGTCCAAATTCCTGACCCACAGAATCCATGAACATAATAAAATGATTATTTTAAGCAGCTAAGTTTTGGGGTAATTTGTTATGCAGCAGTGGTAACTGGTACTCTTACTCTTAACTGGTACTTTCTATGTTCCTGTTATTAATTTGTCCCTAAATTCTCAATATGGCCAAGTACGTTAGGGGATCATCAGTTCCATTGTTTCCTTGGAGATATTACTTCTGGAGATCTCTGTCCTCTTATCCCAATTGAGCCTGGATGCAGAGCCATCAGCCTAGGACTTGCATGGGTGAGAGACAATGTAGCAAGCTATTGTACTTACAGATGTGGGCCCTGTAGCCAGGCTGCCTGGGTTTGCATCCTGGCTCTACCACTTACCAGTGCTGTGTGACTGTGCTCAAGTTAATCTCTCTCTGCTTCAGGTTTCTCATTAGAACAGTGGTTGGCACAAAGTAAGTTCTCTTATGGTTGGCATTCTTGTTGTTGTTTATTATTCTTCCCTTCATATTGTCCTGGGAATTCCCATCATCTCACACCTATGTCTGATGCCCTAGTTCCTAAATTCCACATCTTTTTCTTTCTTGGTTATTCCCTTGATAGAATACATCACCAGCTCCCTAAAAGAAGATGCTTAGGAGGTAAGTTTTTTGAGACTTTATTTATGCTTTAATTGTCTTTAACATCACACTTGATAATATGACTGGCATAAAATTCTAATTTGGAAACAATTTCTCTTTGAATGTTGAAGTTATTACTTCATTGTCTTGAAGCTTTCAGTGTCACTACTAAGACAATGCTGATTCTTGATCCTTTGTATGTAGGTTTTTCTTTCTGGAAGTATTAAGATCTCTTCTTTATCCCCATTGTTTCAAAATTTGATAATGATGTCACTTGGTGTAGGTCTTTTAAAATTCACAATTTAGAGTGCCATTTCAATTTGGAGACACCTTCACGTCCTTCATTTCTTAGAATTTTTCTTTTCTTTTCATTCTTTATTAATTTTTCACCTCCATTTTCATTAAGTCTCTTTCTGGGACTCATAATAGATATAAGATCTCTCAGATTGGTCCTCTAATTTTCTTATCTTTTCTATTATCTTTTTAGTCAATTTTCTGGGAGATTCTTTTAATATCTTCCATTCTTCTGATTTTTTTAAAAAATAAATTTATTTATTTTATTTATTTATTTTTCGCTGTCTCAGGTCTTCATTGTTGCGTGACGGCTTCCTCTAGTTGCAGTGAGCGGGGGGCTATGCTTTGTTGCGGTGCATGGGCTTCTCACTGCGCTGGCTTCTCTTGTTGCAGAGCACGGGCTCTAGGTGCATGGGCTGCAGTAGTTGTGGCACACGCTCTAGAGCACAGGCTCAGCAGTTGTGGCGCACTGGCTTTGTTGCTCCGTAGCATGTGGGATCTTCCCGGTCCAGGGTTCGAACCTGTGTCCCCTGCATTGGCAAGCAGATTCTTAACCACTGCACCACCAGGGAGGCCCCTTCTTCTAATTTTTTTAAAAATTCTGCTTTCATATTTTTATACTTTATAATTCTGATTTCTTATTCTTGAATTGTCCTTTTTTACATATCACCTGTTCTTATTTCATGGATTTAATATCTTATCTCACTGAATATATTGATTGTAGTACATTTGGAAATATCTTTTTTCCCCCTTGCACTGCCTCTGTTTCCTCTAAGTTCCCTTTTTTTTTTTTTTTTTAAAATCAGTTTGATTTTGACTTGTTCTTTCACGGCAGAGGCTGCTTTCAAATGCCCAGTGGTCCTTTATTAGCTATTCTACTTCAGTTGGATGTTCTGTGCCCTTGGATACTCTGAGGCTTGTCAACTGGTGGACCTCACTGTAAGGCAGCTGGCCAGGGTTACGGCATGTTTACTGAGGGAGCCCCAAAAGTCCACATCTGCAGGGCTTTTCCTCTGGGTTTGACAGTTTCCCCAGAAAGGAATCCTCTCATTTTCTACCTGGTGAATATAACGGATTTTAAGCTGGCTGTAAGTATTTTGAGATCAATTAGGGAGGAGTGGTTGGAGAGGGAAAATCTTATCTTTCCAAAAGCAGAAAGCTCAGGCTCTCTCTACTTGAAGTGTGCCATCTACCTCCACCTCAGCTGTGCCTGCTTTCCCATGTCCAGTCTCAGATTAACCCAATCAATTAGAACCACCAAGTTAAATAAATTCCATGAAGTTTTGGATAGAAAGGCAAGAACTTTTTGTACCTGGATTTAAAAAAAAACAAAAAAGTTCCTGGATTTAAGAAAAACCTAAAAAAGCTCCCTCTCATCTTCCATACCTTCCCTCCCCCACAAAAAAGTAGAAAATTCACCCAAGTCCCTTTACCCCTCTTACTTAACCATACTTTTTTTTTTTTTCCTTTGATAATGCCTCAGAACTTGAGTACTCAGGATCCAAGTTTGTTTTAAAATAACCCAATGAAGTGACAGGCAGAACTCCTGGAATTCTGCAGCTTGTGCTAGAGTCTACATATGGGAAATTGCCGTCAGTTAAAGGGTGATGTTATTACCATAGCCCAATTTTTGAAAGCCTTTAGAAAAAAAAACTCTGAGTTAATTAGTATTTACCACAGGCACAGATTTTGTATTGCACTATTCTATGAATTCAGATAATAAGAAAACACAGTACTGCAGTCTCTAACTTTTAACTAACACTTACCTCTCAAAAATGTATATTATAAATTAAGAATTTTACCTGTTATATGAATAAGCTCTTATATGACTGATCTATATGCTTCATATGGCTGATCAGTCTTAGATCATCATAAAATATGAGTTATGTTTTAAAATCAACCAAATACTATTGGTACCTAAAATAAGAGTAATTTCATTTTACCTCTCTGATCTGCTTAATCCACAAATCTCTTCCAAGAAATTCCTGATGTAAGACTACAGGAGCTGAGTTTAGATTAAAAGTCAAGGAGTCACTGGTCTTTTCTTTAATAAAAGGCTGGAGATCAGAATTTATCTAGAAGGAGTAGTGAAAAGAGTTAAATCAGTGAAATGCATATACATTGGCATGTTTTAGTCATATTCAGAAAGCACCATTTACTACAGTGAAAAATTAAGCTTAAGGAACTCAGTTTTTAGATGTCCTTTAATAAGCAAAAGAACAGCTCATATGATTAACAATAATCTTAAAAAAACTTTTAAAATAGTTTTCCCCTAACATATTCCTTTTTTATTTGGCAGCAGCCTTTATTTTGCTTTTTAAGTTCAAGGTAAGGATCATAAATTATATTTATTTAATACATATAATCAAATAATAAATAAATTAATCAAAGATTTAATAAAGTACATAAAAACTCACCTGGAGATATTACATATTTTTGTATATATTTCCCCCTTCTTATGAGCTATTTAAATGGCATCTAAGAAATATGTACTAAATGGAATTTAAAATTACATATACATGGAGGCAACAAAATAACAGCTAATCTTGAGACATTTTATATTTCATTATGCCCATTCAAAAGAATCAGTTATTGGAATTAAAGCTTTCAACTTTGCTCCATATATTTCTAAATTTCATTAACTTTCCACGGTTTGTTTTACATAGGAACTATAAGGGAACTGTAACAAAAATGCAAATATTCTTCCATTTTGTGACTGGCAACATTACATGTTATTTAATAAATTGCAAGAGTTCTTTCAAGAACCCTTTCAGGTGGTAAGAAGAGACAAACATCACAACTATGGTTTAAGTAAGCTGTAGCTTTCTATCAAAATTATACAGTACTCACCAATCGTACTGTTTATATTATGTAATAACCACCACAAATGATAGATTTTATGTACTCAATAGACAGTTTTTGAGATATAAAAGCAGTTCATTAAATGGTAAAATGTTTCTTGTGTATCATTTTAGCTATTTAAATACAGAAAAAATAGAAAGGGTATGCAAATACCTTATGACTCATGGCCATGTGCTTCCCATACTGAAATGCCATATCCTGAACCTCAGCATCATGCTTTGCTAATTCCATTGCAGCTTGGCAGCTCTTTGCTAATAAGGCACCATGGGAGAGAAAAGTCTGCTTCTTCCAAGTTAATATTCCAATATCATCTGTGATATGATTTTCCTAAAAATTGCAACAAAAGCCAAGATTAAAAAGGTTTTAGGAGTAATTTGTTTCGGTTTTTGAAGAATAAGCATTAAAAAATGAACTATTCAAAACACTCAGGCTGTTGCAACAAGACAGAACTAAAAGATGCTGACCCTCACCTCTACCTAAAGAGAACTAAGGAGGTGGGAACTGCTTTTTTAGGGTAATTGGGAAAAAATGAAAGAAATGCTGAAGCAAATTTTATTTTGAGCTAGGGAACTTCTATTAAAATATAATTATAAGGCAAAATTAGAAACTTAGACCTTCAAACTAACTCTCTTCTAGATTCATATCAGTTCTTAATTAAGTGCTAGTATTCCAAAACATAAGAATCCTATTGTCTTTAACTTATGTTAAAATGTCAAGGGCATAGCGAAGGAACTGCATTCTCTTATAAGCAGGTAGATAGAAAAAATCAGAGAGAAGGTAACCCATTACAATGGAGTATGATTAGATCATACTATTCATCAAAGTTTATTCCCATAAGAAGAAACAAGATGATAAGGGAAGACATAACTGTAGTTTATTTAATTTCATCTTTTTACATTACGAAAATCACGGTAGTATCTTTAAGTAAGCATAAGCATACACATACCTACTGACTCTAGACCAGTGATGTCCAATGAAATTATAATGTAAGCCCCATATGCAATTAAAAATTTGCTAGTAGCTACATTAAAAAAGCAAAAAGAAACAGGTGACATTAATCTTAATGACATTTTATCTATCCCAATATATCTAAAGTATTACTATAATAAAATAAAACATATAATCAATATAAAATTATTAATAATATTTTACATTCTTTTTTTACACTAACTTTTCAAAATCAGTGTATATTTTACACTTACAGCACATCACTAGTGACATTTCAAGTACTCAATAGGTACAAGGAGCTGGTGGCTACCCTAGTGGACAGCTCTGCTTTAGGCAGTTAGCTCTCTGAGGACAAGAATGATGAAGCGATATACATAATGATGCTCATTTTACGGTGTTTCTTTGAAACCTCAAACTAACTAGAACCTATCCAGAAGGATTAATTAACTCAAACACTTTACTTCCTGCCACCCATACCACAATCCTTCTCCTTCCACCATTATTTGGGGACAAAATAAAAAATAATAAGAAAACTTAGACACCATTAAAAAATGATCTTAGATTTAGTCCCACCTCTTTCACCATGTTGAAGGGAATCTTCAACCCATTGGTCAGATCAAATTCTCAACTTAATCTTACGTGCTTTTAAACAAAAAGAGAGTTTCACTTATGGCAACAGTTACAAATATGCAACATAGTATTGTGTAATAATCAAAAAGCCACTTGGGGAGAAACGGTGCATAAACTGCTTCATAAAACATTGCGAATAAATGATAGCATTTAATTTTGGAAATCTGAGAATGGATTTTAAAATATGTGAAGTTAATATCATATTAATAAACCTAGATAAAAACCATATTATCTCTCCAGATATACTAAAGATGCATTTGACAAAATTCAACTCCTATTCTTTCTTTCTTTCTTTCTTTCTTTTGCGGTACGCGGGCCTCTCACTGTTGTGGCCTCTCCCGTTGCGAAGCACAGGCTCCGGACGCACAGGCTCAGCGGCCATGGCTCACGGGCCCAGCCGCTCCACAGCATGTGGGATATTCCCAGACCGGGGCACGAACCTGTGTCCTCTGCATCGACAGGCGGACTCTCAACCACTGCGCCACCAGGGAGGCCCTCAACTCCTATTCTTGATGGGAAAAAAGCACTGAATAAAACAGGAACAGATGCGTATTTCTTCTTTTTTTATAAATGTAATATATTGAAATTTTATTTCAATGGCCCAAACGAAGTTAGTGTGTAGGAAATTTATTTATATTTTTTTATTTTTATTTTATAATAACTTTATTTATTTATTTATATAGATATTTATATTAAAAAAATATATTTATTTGGTTGTGCCGGGTCTTAGTTGCGGTGGGTGGGCTCCTTAGCTGAGGCTCAAGGGCTCCTTAGTTGCGGCAGGCAGGCTCCTTGGTTGCAGCTCCAGGGCTCCTTAGTTGTGGCATGCAGGCTCCTTAGTTGTGGCATGTGAACTCTTAGTTGCGGCATGCATGTGGGATCTAGTTCCCTGACAAGGGATCAACCCAGGCCCCCTGAATTGGGAGTGCAGTCTTATCCACTGCGCCACCAGGGAAGTCCTGTGTCTAGGAAATTTAAATGAAACAGTATGGTAAAAATAGCAGAGAACCAAAAAATCTAAAAAGCAAGTACACCTAAAGCATGAGGATTCATTAGTGTTTCATCTTCAGTTATGACTGACACTTGATGCTTGCAAATTTTGAAATAAACTTTGAGATCATGATCACTATTCTGAAGAGATTTCAGCACCAGCACTAAGATTTGTACATTCAGTTGGTTTGCAGTTGACTTGTTAGCCATTTACATACTATAGTACAGGTTTGTCACAGGTCAGATCACAGTGTTGAAGGAAAGAAAGACCTTCCTGTAATTATACAGAAAGGATCCCCTAAACTGCACTCAGCTTAAGACATCCAATGTACAAGAGCACGAAAACCATCACAGTAATGTGGTTCCAAGGAACATAGTTTTGGTAAGGAAAATAACCTAAGCTCCTGTTTCCCATTTTAATTACTGAAATCTCTACCAATGACAAAAATGTCATATAGGACACTAAATGTATACAGTAATTCAAACTTCATGCAAAGAACATATTTAGCAATCTGGGATAATGCAGAATGACTGGAACTATAACGAATGTGATTCAACACTGGTTCTTTTTGTCATTTTACACAGACGTCATGTTAATATTAGACCAAAACACAAAATGTTTAGTGCATAAACCAGTTTCTTTTTTAAGATCTATCATTTTTATGGTAGTCTTTTATCTTACTTTGGACCACTTGTACCCCGTACTCTATCCTACTATAGGCTGTTTAACTTAATCAACAAAATCAAAAGTAATTTCTGACCAGATTTATGGGGGATATAAAAATTTATAACATCAAAGTGTCTGCATAACCAAAAGTACAATAATAAAGAAGAAAATGCCTCCCATTTCTTTTAGAAGATAGTACTTTGTAAGCTTGCTGCATCTTTAATGCTTTTACTATTGCATGACAATGAATAGTTGATAGAAAAAAAGAACTGTATACTTGAATTATGATAACTCATCCATCACAGATTAATCTAATAATGAAGTTTCTGAAGAAACAGGAACTATTTTAACAAGGAAAAAAAAATGCCCTCATTCCAGATGTATATTTCTTTAATATGACAGGTGCCTGTGTTTGTGTGTGTGTGTGCACAGCATGCATGATCACCCAAAAGTCAGCAAATACTTTATGGGGAAACACATGAGCCCTTCTTCCTAAAATCAGGAACAGGAAAGAGATGAACACAATACCATTGCTATTTGACAATGTAATAGAAGAGGCAAGAAAAGGATAGCTGTATAAAAATTAGAAAGGAAGAGTTTAACTATCACTATTTGAAGACAGTATAACTGTATATTGGGGAAGACCAATATACAAAACTCAACCAAAAAACTACTAAAACAAGAAGATAATTCAGTAAGGTAGCAGCATATAAAATCAATATAATTTATAATTAACATAATAGATGTAACCATAGCTTTCATACATAAAAACTAATCAGAAAGTATTGTAAATAGGGCCTTTTCTTACATTTTATCTATGAAAAAAAGATTTAAAAGCTGGGAATAAACTTAGAAATGTACAAAATTGATATAAAACAATGTTAAAATACTACTGAAGGAAAGCAAGTTAAATAAATATAAAGGCATATCATGTTTAAAGATAGTAAGATCCAACCTCATAAAGTTACTCCAATAAAATTAACACCACCCCTCCGCCCTCCCCCCCAACTTAGATAAGCTGATTCTAAAGTTCATATTGGAAACAGCATGAAGAATAACCAGAATAATCAGGAAGCCATGAAAAAGAAGAGCAGTGTAGGGTGAGGTGGGGGGAAGAAGGGTAGATGAGGAGAGCTAATGATGTCTAGCCCTACCAGATACTATATTATAAAGCCTCGGTAATTTAAAAAAAAAAAGCGCACTTTTTAGATAGACAAATGATGGAACGAAACAGAAAGTCCAGCAATCAATCAAACTATACACAGGAATTTACTATATTTTAGGGAAAAGTTGGACTTTTCAGTAAATGGTGCTGGTACAACTGAATAGATTTCTGGAAGAAAATTAAGACTGCTCTGCATTTCACACAATTTATCAGGATAAACTCTACATAGCAAAAAATAAAAGCAAAAGAACCACAAACAATAGAAGACAAAAGACAATAAGGAAAGGTATGTGCACTTTCTATCACAGATGAATGACAAATCTCCCTGTGGTAGGTTAATAATGGTCCCCCACAAAGATAGCCACATCTTAATCCCTAGAGTCTGTGAATGTTACCTTACATGGTAAAGGGGACTTTGCAGTTATGTTAATTCAGGATCTTGAGATGGAGGAATTATCCCAGATTAACTGGATGAGCCTAATGCAGTCAAAAGGGTCCTCATAAAAGGGAAGCAGCAGGGTCTGAAGATGGAGGATGAAGCCACAAACCAAGAAATGAAGGTGGAAACTAGAAAGGGCAAGGAAAGGGATTCTCCCCTAGAGCCTCCAGAAGGAATACAACCCTGACAACATCTTGATTTGGAGGCTTCTGACCAAACAAACAAACCACTTTCCACCGCCTTAAAGCATCACTCAGTGTTGGTGAGGCTGTGAAGAAACAGGCATCTCAAATATGACCGGTAGAGTCTGTCATACAGAGTGAAGTAAGTCAGAAAGAGAAAAATGAAATACTGTATGCTAACGTACATATATGGAATCTAAAAAAACGGTACTGATGAACCTAGTGGCGGGCAGGAATAAAGACGCAGATGTAGAGAATGGACTTGAGGACACGGGGCAGGGGGAGGGAAAGCTGGGGCAAAGTGAGAGAGTGGCATGGACAAATATACACTACCAAATATAAAATAGATAGCTAGTGGGAAGCAGCCGCATAGCACAGGGAGATCAGCTCAGTGCTTTGTGAGCACCTAGAGGGGTGGGATAGGGAGGGTGGGAGGGAGATGCAAGAGGGGGGAGATAAGGGAACATATGTATATGTATAACTGATTCACTTTGTTATAAAGCAGAAACTAACACACCATTGTAAAGCAATTATACTCCAATAAAGATGTAAAAAAATAAAATAAAATAAAAATAAAGTTCCTAAAAAAGGGTAATGAATATAAAATTTTACATTTCTTGGTCTCAAATGCTTAACATTTAAAAAAGTTATATGATTCTCAATTAACTTTTCGTGGTTTGTATACCATCCTCATGTATTCATATAACAAACATTTAGTTTCTATTATGGGTTAGGTTCTTTGTAAAGCAATATAGATAGGAATATATTTATTAATAATATTTATTAATGAATAGCCTGTCCTCAAGAAGCTTACAAAACAGGAATGACATCTATATCTATCTATATGTGGATATTAATATAATAGATAAATCAATACAGTTCTATCTCAGAATAATTCTTGGAAGATCTCCAATGGTCAAAGATTCAGTTTTATTATATTTTCCTTATTCTGATTAAGACATTTTATTATTCACCATTTCTACATTTTAATTCAATTAATACACGATCTCCGAAAACAAAATTAGAAAATTCAGATAGCCAAGAAACACTTAATATATAGTCCCTTGAAATCTGCTATCATAAGTTAATCAGGTCATAAGACAATAATTCTGTTCCTAAATTAATCTGAAAATGTATTACCTGAACATTAAATTATTACCTATCGTGACCTTGGTTACAAATGAAACAAAGTCCCTCTATTCATTTCTGTCAGCTTGCCATGTATACATTAATAGAGCATGCTTTATTACAAAGGAAAAGTTAATGTACAATTGTAAAATACCAAGAAACTAGTTTGATAACCACATCCAAATTAGTATCTTCAGACATCAGATATACAGAATTGGTGTGAAATGAATGAGAGCAGTCAGAGTAAATGAGATTCAGATATACTTACAGCATCAACTTACATCTGTACAGTTTATAGAAGGAGGATACATTCAGTGAACATTGACTTTTGATGGGATTTTCTCTTTTTCAGAAAGGTAATATACGTCAACATACCTATTGAAGGACTGTCAGACTGAAGGATATTAATTTTTAAAATGTAGGTCTCTCATTCACTGTAACATGACCTTTTTGCTCAAGCAAGGTTAGTTCAAAAAACACACAGGAAAAAAAACCTGAAGCTTGCAAGATGATGTTTCCCAAGACAGTGGCACTGGTGGTTGTACTCAGATATAATATTCTGTTCTGCTACTGAGCTGTCTGGGGAATGTGTACTTTGAGTTGCTTTCCTAATGGTGGTAATACATTTGTACATACCTATTTACATGAAACCAAAGTGTGTTTGTAAAGTGGCTGCTTGGGATTAAAGGTCTAGTCCATGGTCACAGAACAAAGGCAAACTAATTGATTCAGGAAGATGTTCAAGCCCCAACCGGAACCTGCCGAGCCAAACTTCTATTTTTCACGTTATCAGAGAAGAAGAGTGTTAAAAGTACTTTAAAGAAAGCATGCAAATATTTCCTGTTGTCATGCTTCTTTCAGATTCATATACTGAGCTGCTACCTTTATAATTTATCTTTAAAATATATATCTTTGTATATTTATGCAGCATAAATTTGGGTCTGATAAGAGATCAGATCTAATGCCACATTTCACCATTTTAAATGTTTGCTTTGAATTAGCCTTTTCAGCTATTTTGAGAAGCTAAACAACAGCCAAAATGTTTACCAGCTTTATTTTTTTTTTTAAAGTCAAGGAAAATTTCAAAAAGACTCCCTAAATTTAGGGATAAGAAGAAAGCAAGGGGGAGAATAGAATCTAATATTTCCTGGGAGTCAACAATATGTGATGACACTTTCATGTTCATTATTCTATTACCTCTCAAAAATCTTAATTATCATTATTCCCATTCAGTAGGTAAGGAGACTTGAAGGCTGTATTTCGATGATCAGACATTAGTAAATGGCAGAGATGGGTCTTAGCTGTATACCAGTCAGATTCTATTTTGCTTAATACATAGTAGAAATACTTAAAAATATCTTTTACAGTCTAAAAAGTAGGTTGTATTTAAGAGTAAATGACACATTTCATTTATATATCAACAAAGCATTTTAAACCTGTAAATTAAGTCTTTTAATAATATCCACTGAAAAGATCCAAGAATCTAGAGCATATAAGTAACAAGATTAGGAATAGTAGATGTCATAGTATTTTTTCAGGAATCCTGAGGAAGGGGGAAAGAGTATACCATTTTAACAGCATCATCTAATAGGATGAAATAATTTGCTTTGATTTATAATCCAGTCACACCGGAGACAGTAAAGTAGGTATCTATGTAAATCATGGGAGAGAAACTGATAAGATGTGATAAATGTATAACTAAAGTCTGTTTTTAAAAGTGCTTCTATATAATAAATAAAGCTATTAAAATTTTACTCACACATTAGAGAGAATGGTTGTCAGGGAATTTAAAAGTCAGGAATTCTTTGGTCTAGGGCTAGCCAGCCCCTTCCTGTACTCCCCACGAGTCAGTTCTTGCTGAGATATATGGGAATGATATGTCGAGGAGGGGTCAGGATGGAGAAGGGAAGACTGTTTTACAGCTCAAATCCTTCAGCAAGGGGTATCCTTGGGATGGGGAAAGCTTTGAACAGCTAGAGGGCAGCAGATAGTCTTCAGAGGGGTTGCACAGTAGGGGCAGTAGGGAACGCTGCTTAATTCTTTGAGATGAACAAACAGCACCAAAGGGAAACTTGGCTTGCTGTGAAACGTGCAGTGCATGTTAGTGCTTGATACACCATGTAAATGTGCAGTAGATGCAGTTCGATTAATTTTTGTGTGTGCTTACTACGCCAGGCACTACAGATTTGAGAATTAGGTTATTACTCCTTGACCTTCAGCAGAAGTTCAGTAAGGGAGAAAGACAGTACACAGGAACTAGTATGGTATGTGAAAAGAAGGCTATGCTTACAGCACAGAGAAGGGAGTGACTAGTTTTACCAAGGAAGGCTTCAGTTGAAGAACTGTTAGCTGAATCAGGTTCTGAATAATAAAATGGAATTAGCCAGGAAGATAAGGTATGAGATGACTTTGGGGCATCAATATTAGTTCCATATTGTCGAAGCAGACAGCGGGAAAGGTACATGAAGAAGGACAAGGCTAGTCAGGTAGGTGAGAGGTCCAGAGGGTTGGATCTTATTACTTAGGTGCTAGAAAACTGTCTTTAGCAGGAAGTTATATGACTACACATGCAATTAGATGGGTTGCTTCGGAGGCAGTTTGGACTGGAGGGGCAACAACTGGAAGATCCATTAGGGGTTAAGTTATATTCCAGGTAAGCAGGGATGACATATAGTGGTGGCCAGCGGGAACTGAGAGGCAAGAGCAATCTGAGCTGCTCAAAAAGTGAAACAAGGGCTTCCCTGGTGGCGCAGTGATTGGGAGTCCACCTGCCGTGCAGGGGACGCGGGTTCGTGCCCCGGTCTGGGAGGATCCCACACCCAACTGTGTACCCGATAGTCGCTCACCGAGGATCTACTTCCCTCTCTCTCTTTACTAACAAACCCTAATTTTGTTCAGGTAGTCACTGCTCTTGTCAATGATTAATTTAGGAATGGGCATGTAGTCCAATTCTAGGCAATAAGACATGAGGAAAGTATACTGCAGAGCTCCCAGAAAGAGATCCAGGCAAAAGTGGCACCTGTGGATGTTGCTCTGTCTTGATGAGTCACACCCAGGACTACTGTAGCCAAACTGCCACAAGCTTAGTAATAAAGAGGACACTAGGAAGCAGAACAGAGATATAGAGAAAACCTTGATATCTGGAGTTGTCACGTTAACTGTCCCTTGATGCCTGACTACCTCTGCATGCTCAGTTAGAGTAAAACATGTTTCCTTACTTTTATATCTATTTAATTGGATTTCCCATTTTTTGTAGCTGAAAGCATTTCAATGAATTAATTCATTCCTTAAGATGAGAAATGTTTATACTATATAAAGTCTGCATTGCCAACATTAGCAAACTACTAAAACATTTTAGGAAGAATTTCCTTAGGATGGAGTATTAGTTATCTATGCCACATAGCAAATTATCCACAAATGTAGCATCTTAAAACAACACACACTTATTATCTCAGAGTTTCTGAGGGTCAGGAGTCTAGGCATGGCTTAGCTGGCTGGTTACGGCTCAGGATGTCTCAGGAGACTGTGGTCAAGCTGTACGCTCAGGGAACAGCCACAAAAAGGGTCTGGAGAATACGCTCCTAAGCTCACTCGGGTGGTTGCTGGCAGCAGGTGTTAGTTCTTTGTCACGTGGGTCACTCTGCAGGGCTGCTCCCATGACATGGTAGCTGGCTTCCCCAGAGCAAGTGATCCAGTAGAATGAGGGAGAGCGAGAGCACACTCCGGGGGGAAGCGTCACAATCCTTCATAACCTAATCTTGGAAGTGACACACCATCATTTCTGCCGTATGCTATTGGTCACACAGACCAACCTAGTATATAGTATGGGAAGGAATTAGACTCAGAATACTAGGAGGTGGGGCTCATTGGGGGTCACCTTGGAAGCTGGCTACTAGAGATAGAGTCTATGATTAGAATTACTGGGACAATAGATTTGAACATTTTAAAGTTTCTTAAAATATTCTGCAAGTTGTTTTATAGAAAGGTTCTGATATGCACACTGACCAGCCAAGTTTGAGACTGTCTTGTCACTGAGTAGAATTATTGCTTTACTTGTGAATTTAACAGGTGAAAAGTGGCATTTCATTTAAATATGGGAAGTAATTTCATTGATTAACCATTTGTATTTCCTCCATTCATTCATTTGTTTATTTACTGAGTATCTTCTACAGACAAGGCATTGTTTTAGGTGTTCACACCAGTGAGAAAACCAGAGTCCTTGCATTCACAGTTCTTACAGTCTAGAAGGGAAGCCAGACAATCAGATAACCACACAGATAAATATGTAACTGCAAACTGAGATACTTCCAATGGGGAAAATGAACATACTTTTATGACAGCAGTAATAAAAGAACCTGACTGAGACTGGGGCTTTGGGGAGTAGTTTTCTTGAGGAAGTGACACTTGAGCTGACACAGGAAGGATGAATAAGGGATAAGTTAGTAAAGGTGAAGAAGTATGCAAGGATTGTAAATACAAAGGAGAATGCTTTGTCTGAGGAATGAGAGAAGGCTATTGGGGCTGATATGCAGACAGTGAGGGTAAAAATGGTACAAGGTGAGGTTGGAGGGACAGACTGGGTCGGATTATGCAGGGTCTTTTAGGTCACTGTCAGGATTTCGGTATTTATCCATGGAGTGATGAGATGTTACTGGGGGTTGAGATGAAGGAACAGCAGCATCAGATCCGCATTTTGAGATCTCTGGTGGTGTGGAAAAAGACTAGAAGATGGGAGGATTGAACACACGGGAGAAGGAAGAGGTTACTGGAATTGCTCAGGCAAGAGAGGATGGCATCTTGGACCATGCAAAAGGGGGAGGCATGGGGTAAAGCCAGGCCGCAGCCTGTGCCATCAATGGTGGGGGAGTGAGGGCATCAACAAGGTACTGCTCTTGACTACTGTTGTGGACCAAATGTATGTGTCCTTGCAAAATTCATATGTTGAAGCCCTAACTGCCAGTGTATTTATATTTACAGTAAGTATGTAAAGAAGGTTAAATTAGTCATAAGGGTAGGGATTAGTGTCCTTATAACAAGAGACACCAGAGGGCTTGCTCGGCTTTCTCTCCATTGTGTGAGTGCACAGTAAGAAGGCGGTCATCTGCAAACCAGGAAGACAGCTCTCACCAGAAACTGAATTGCTAGAACCTTCATCTTGGACTTCTCATCTCCAGAACTGCGAGAAAATAAATTTCTGTTGTTTAAATCACTCAGTCTATGGTATTTTGTTATGGCAGCCCGGGCTGAATAAAGTAACTACCTTCTCTATAAATCTTAGGATTCAATCAGTGATGTTTTGGAAGTATATTTATACTGTTTCTCCCAACATCTTTTCAGCATGGTCTTAACCAGCATGTTGGAAAGATCTATATTCTAGTTATCTATTTCTGTGTAACAAACTACCCCAAAACTCACGGGCAAAAAAACCACCACCATTTTATCATGATCACAGATTCTGTGGGTCAGGAACTCAGGAAGGGAACAGAGAAGACAGCTTGTCTCTGTTCCATGATGTCTGGGGCCTCAGGTGGGAAGGCCTAAAAAGCTAGGGATGATTCAGAGGGCTGGGGCTGCAAGAACTGAACTGCTAGAGGTCCACTTCCAATGAACTGGCTGAGTCCCCCACACATCAGGCCCATCTGGGATGGGGGGCTGGAGCACCTACCCATGGTCTCTCACTTCATGGTGGTTAAATTCTGAGAGGTGGCAGAGACAGGGAGCGTTTCAAGAGAGTGAGCAATTCTAAGAGACCCTTTTATGGCCCAGCCTGAGAATTCAGGTAGTGTCACTTCTACCCTATTCTATCAGTTGAGGGGACCACAAGCCCACTGAGGTTCAAGGGTCATATATCCTCACCACTCGATAGGAGACAATGGGAGGAGAGTTAAAGAATTTGTGGCCTTTTTTTGGTTTGTTTTTAACCACCACAGTCTACTACTGAAGAGAGTGCTGAGGAAAGCAACTTGCCTTCTCTGCTCCCTCTCAGTTATGCTTCTGGCTAAGGTGGTGATACAGAAGATGGAGTAAGGCAGCCATGGGGCTAACTAAGCCTGGTGAAGGGCAGAAGTATTAAGGATGACTCGTAAGTTTTTGACTTGAGAGCCTGGATGAATGGTGGTGCTCTTCATGAAGACAGAGGACAAGGGAATGGGTTTGGAGAGAAAGGTCATACATCTGGTCTTATAAGTACTGAGTCTGAGATGCCTGTGATACCACCAGGTGGAAATATTGAATAAGCAGCAAAATATTCACTAGTGATCTGGGATGGGGATTAAATCGGGACTTACTGGCATATAGACAGATGGTAATTGAGGTCTTGGGCTTCATTTTCTGAATGGTCTATTCTTGTCCTGTGATCAAAATGGTATTCTATTAAACAATTTACAAGCTTAATAGTGATGCTTCATCTCTCAGGCAAATAAACTGCCTTTTAAGATGCTTTGCTGCGATAGCTGACAGTGAGTGACCTGGAGTACCTCTAAATGGCGTACAAATTCAATTTAAACATTTATCAAATAAAAACATTCACCAACCATACCCACTCTAAACTTGAGGGCCTGCTTAATCGAAAGGGCTATTATACACACTTAGCTTTCTCAGTCACCAAGGGCTTTTCTGCCTTCTTCATATCTGTATCAACCTTTGCTTTCTCACCTTTGCATATCTAATATAATATTTCTATATTTGATCTCTAATAAGCTTACTTCACAATACATTTTCTGTTTTTTCTTTTAAATAAAAACATTTTGTGGATTAAAAAAATATAGACAGCATTATTTCTTAAATGTGGTAGTGGGCACCTAGGTGTTTTATTTTATTTTCAGTCTTTAAACTGTATAGATCTGTCATATACACTCTTTTGTATGCTTGATATATTTCATAATAAAAAAACATTTAAACCATACTCAATAGCTTTTAAGTCTGAATAAACTCAACAGTTTTATTTGCAACGAATGACTTAAGACTGTGTCTACTTTATGAAAAAAGGATGTTAGTAAAATTATAGGTATTTATTATCACCACCACCAGCATCTTTGAAATCTTGGATATGTGAGTGATACAAGATTGAACAGATGCCCAGCAAACAATAAAACATGACATGGCATGTTTTATTAGCTCATTAATACATGCCTTGGGTACAATGAGAGAGACAGGTTGTGAGTAAATGTACCAATGAAATACACCCCAGAGTATCTTAATGCTTTTATACTGTACTCACTGTTTCACTTTCAAACCTCTTAAAATAGGTTTTCTTTTAAAGGTACTTTTTACATGTATGTATACTTGGGATATTTTTTACTTCAAAGAATGGAAAATGAAATTTTCCTATTTCTAACCTATAAAAGAAAATTTTCAGTATGAGTTCCATTCCACTTTAATAAGGTTAATTAGCTTCTTTGAACTCAAATGCACTTATTTCCTTTCTCTAGTCAACCTCCCCTGGCCACCTTCACCCATTTTTATGGGAATAGTCTGCAAAGCTCTGAATTTTCCATCACTATCCCATGCTTCTGTTTTCACACTGCACAATAATGTCTCCATATAAAACACTGTAGTCCTCTCCGGCTGCTGAGGACTGACTGCCATCATGAACAACAAACATGGTATAAATCCTAACCAGGGAGTGCATGACCAACCAACTACTTCAGTGGAAACAAATGATCACTGATGACCTTCATCCCGGGAAGGAAGGCAACAGTGCCTTAGACAGAAATTTGGGAAAAACTTGCTAAAATGTACAAAACCACACTTGATGTCATCTTTGAATTTGGCTTAAAAAAACCCATTTTGGTAGTGGCAAGACACCTGGCTTCAGCATGATTTACAATTCATGGAGCCAAACACAGACTTGCAAGACATGGTCTTTATGAGAAGAAAAAGATCTCAAGAAAACAGTGAAAAGAACACAAAAACAGACTGAAGGAAGTTGGTGCTGGCAAAAAGAAGGTACAGATTTTGCAATGGCTTTATTTGTGGTGATTATGCAGATTTTTCATAAGAGAATTAATAAACTATGGAAACGTAAGGAAAAGCACAAAAAAACCCCACTGTAGGTGCTTTGTGAACAGTCTTGACATGGATTTTCTGAAATTCCAAATACCAAACCTCTGCTCTCTCCAGCCAGGGGGCAGTTGGCAGCATTCCAGTTACTAAGTGGGTCCTAGCCCTAGAAGGCAAGGCTTCGGTACTCAGGCTAGAAGCCTCCAATTAACTCCTCAAATCAGAACCCTAATTAAGGGCTTGGCCTAGACCTTCAGGTTCCCATGGATTCTCTGACTCCATCTGACTCCAGTTCACTCGTGGTAAAGCTACCCCCAGACTCAGTTGATTCAAACAATAATCATTTATTATTGCTCATGTGTCTGTGGACCAGCTGGGATTCAGCTAATCTAGATTGGTGGCTCTGCTTCTCACTGCATGTCTCTGGGTTGGGTGGAGAGGTTCTGCTCCAAGTGTCTCCCATTCTTCTTGGACCAGCAGTCTAGCCAGGACATGTTTTTCTCATGGTGATGGCAGAGGCCCAAGAGAGCCTCCTATTAGCCAAAGCAAATCAAATGGCTAAGCTCAGGGTTACAGGGAATATAAGAACACCCTGTTCACATGCATCACAATTATATGGCAAAGGACATGGATGAGTATATTATCTACTGCTGCATAATAACTTACCCCAAACGTAGCGGCTTAAAACAATAACAGGGGCTTCCCTGGTGGCGCAGTGGTTGAGAGTCCGCCTGCCGATGCAGGGGACACAGGTTTGAGCCCTGGTCCGGGAAGATGGCACATGCCGCGGAGCGGCTGGGCCCGTGAGCCATGGACGCTGAGCCTGCGCGTCCAGAGCCTGTGCTCCGCGACGGGAGAGGCCACAACAGTGAGAGGCCTGTGTACCGCAAAAAGAAACCCAAAAAACAATAATAAACTTTCATTGTGTTTCACAATTGCTTTGGGTCAGGAATTCAGAAGTGGCTCAGCTGGGTGGTCCTAGCTTGGGGCTTCTCATGAAAGACTAGTAATGCTATATTTTGCAGACAAAGAGACTGAAATGAACCTGTACAAATACCCTATATTTCTAATTATTGTCTATCACTTTTTTTTTTTTTTCTTTGCAGCCATATCAATGAAGGCAAACACTCTTTAATGAGGTAGATAGTTGTGGACTCTGATGATTGTAAAGTAGCCTCAAATAGCCTCCTTATTCCTTTTAGGGATGAAGTTTTTTTTTTCCCCTGCACAGTCATGCTGTTCTTTTGCCAGTGACTCATTTGTCCATTTTATCTCTTATGAAACACACACACATGCACACACAGAACACACTATGAACAGTATTTCTTAAATCACCACAGGTACTAGTACCAAGCATGTAAATATAGGTAAAAAGCAGATTGGGACATTGATATCAAGGTAACAGTAGTGGTTTTTTTTTAAATTACACACATGTCTATAAACCTAATAAATAGGTTTTTTCTATTTATTTATTTATTTTTATACAGCAGGTTCTTATTAGTCATCCATTATATACACATTAGTGTATACATGTCAATCCCAATCTCCCAATTCATCCCACCACGATCCCCACCCCCCGGCGACTTTACCCCCTTGGTGTCCATACGTTTGTTCTCTACATCTGTGTCTCAATTTCTGCCCTGCAAACCGGTTCATCTGTACCATTTTTCTAGGTTCCACATATATGTGTTAATATATGATACTTGTTTTTATCTTTCTGACTTACTTCACTCTGTATGACAGTCTCTAGATCCATCCACGTCTCAACAAACGACCCAATTTCGTTCCTTATTATGGCTGAGTAATATTCCATTGTATGTATATACCACATCTTCTTTCTCCATTCGTCTGTCAATGGGCATTTAGGTTGCTTCCACGACCTGGCTATTGTAAATAGTGCTGCAATGAACGTTGGGGTGCATGTGCCTTTTTGAATTGTGGTTTTCTCTGGGTATATGCCCAGTAGTGGGATTGCTGGGTCATATGGTAATTCTATTTTTAGTTCTTTAAGGAATCTCCATACTGTTCTCCATAGTGGCTGTAACAGTTTACATTCCCACCAACAGTGCAAGACAGTTCCCTTTTCTCCACACCCTCTCCAGCATTCGTTGATACTTTCCTTTAGCATTGGTTGTAGAGCTGGTTTGGTGGTGCTGAATTCTCTTAGCTTTTGCTTCTTAGCTTTTGATTTCTCCATTGAATCAGAATGAGATCCTTGCCGGGTAGAGTAATCTTGGTTGTAGATTCTTGCCTTTCATCACTTCAAATATATCATGCCACTCCCTTCTGGCTTGTAGAGTGTCTGCTGAGAAATCAGCTGTTGACCTTATGAGAGTTCCCTTGTATGATATTTATCATTTTTCCCTTGCTGCTTTCAATAATTTTTCTTTTTCTTTAATTTTTCCCAGTTTGATTACTATGTGTCTCGGTGTGTTTCTCCTTGGGTTTATCCTGTATGGGACTTGCTGTGCTTCCTGGACTTGGGTGGCTATTTCCTTTCCCATGTTAAGGAAGTTTTTGACTACAATCTCTGCAAATATTTTCTGAGGTCCTCTCTCTCTCTCTTCTCCTTCTGGGACCCCTATAATGCGAATGTTGTTGCGTTTAATGTTGTCCCAGAGGTCTCTTAGGCTGTCTTCATTTCTTTTCATTCTTCTGTTCTGCAGCAGTGAATTCCACCATTCTATCTTCCAGGTCAGTTATCCGTTCTTCTGCCTCAGTTATTCTGCTATTGATTCCTTCTAGTTTAGTTTTCATTTTAGTTATTGTATTGTGCATCTCTGTTTGTTTGTTCTTTAATTCTTCCAGGTCTTTGTTAAACATTTCTTGGTCTTTGTTAAACATTTCTTGCATCTTCTCCATCTTTGCCTCCATTGTTTTTCCAAGGTCCTGGATCATCTTCACTATCATTATTCTGAATTCTTTTTCTGGAAGGTTGCCTATCTCCACTTCATTTAGTTGTTTTTCTGGGGTTTTATCTTGTTCCTTCACCTGGTACATAGCCCTCTGCCTTTTCATCTTGTCTATCTTTCTGTAAATGTGGTTTTTGTTCCACAGGCTACAGGATTGTAGTTCATCTCGTTTCTGCTGTTTGCCCTCTGATGGATGAGGCTATCTAAGAGGCTTGTGCAGGTTTCCTGATGGGAGGGACTGATGGTGGGTAGAGCTGGGTGTTGCTCTGGTGGGCAGAGGTCAGGAAAACTTTAATCTGCTTGACTGCTGATGGGTGGGGCTGGGTTCCCTCCCTGTTGGTTGTTTGGCCTGAGGCAACCCAATACTGGAGCCTACCTGGGCTCTTTGGTAGGGCTAATGGCAGACTCTAGGAGGGTGCATGCCAAGGAATACTTCCCAGAACTTCTGCTGCCAGTGTTCTTATCCCCATGGTGAGCCACAGCCAACCCCCGCCTCTGCAGGAGACCCTCCAACACTAGCAGGTAGGTCTGGTTCAGTCTCCCCTGGGTTCAGTGCTACTTCCCCGGGTCCTGATGCGCACACTACTTTGTGTGTGCCCTCCAGGAGTGGAGTCTCTGTTTCCCCAGTCCTGTCAAAGTCCCGCAATCAAATCCCAATAGCCTTCAAAGTCTGATTCTCTAGGAATTCCTCCTCCCGTTGCCAGACCCCAGGTTGGGAAGCCTGACGTGGGGCTCAGAACCTTCACTCCAGTGGGTGGACTTATATGGTATAATTGTTCTCCAGTCTGTGAGTCACCCACCCAGCAGTTATGGGATTTGATTTTACTGTGATTGCGCCCCTCCTACCGTCTCATTGTGGCTTCTCCTTTGTCTTTGGATGCGGGGTATCTTTTTTGGTGAATTCCAGTGTCTTCCTGTCGATGATTGTCCAGCAGCTAGTTGTGATTCTGGTGTTCTCACAAGAGGGAGTGAGAGCACGTCCTTCTACTCCACCACCTTGGTTCATGCTCGTCTATTACTTTTTAAAACATAGTTTTGTGCAATGCACTTTATGGGAAAATGCTGTTTAGAGAGTTCTTAGCACCAAAATAAAGTCTGTGATGTGTAAGGAACAGGTTAAAAGATGGTGAACGTTGACTCAATTCCACGAAATACATAGCAAGAGAGTAATAAAACAGGAGACATAAATTGCAAATCACTTTAAAAGTTGAGAGATAGGATACATGTGGAATTCCTGGGCCCTTGCCCTATGCTTGTTTCCACTGCTAACAGTCTTGTCTGTTGCTTCACACCTGTGTTATTTCAACACTCTTCCAGCTGATACCTCTGCTTCTAATTCCTCTGGCTTCTCTATTCACAGCTTCTACAATAATCTTTATCAAAGATCTTCTCTTTGTGTAAGATTCTATGGTACTTTCCTTCTACTTACTATTTTAAATCCAAACTCCCCAATACAAATGTTCAAGATCTATCCATTGATTCATTGATTCCTTTTAAAATGATCACCCATCCCTAGCAAATGCCCTTTGCTCCAGATCTGACTATAGCTTTGTCTCTATCTCAGCTCTCAATACACACGCTCCAGATTTGTCTAGCACAGCTGCTAGTGCATAATAGGTACTCATTAACATCTGTTGAATGAGCAGACCTAGAAAATAACTAGGTAACCCTAAAACAAAATTATAAGTTTCTCTTCTCAGTTTTATTTGAACCTGTGTTCAAAGCACCTCCATGATTGAGTCACATATATTGTCATAATACCTGTCTGCCTTTCTAACCTTACCTCCAATCACTCTTGTTCATCTACCATGTTTCAGCTGAGTGGGCCTTCTATTTTTTGGATACATTAAGCTGGTTGCTCTCTCAGGACCTTGCCTGAGTTGCTTGCTGCTTTTTGTTACTCAGATCTCAGCTTAGAAGTTATTTCCTCAGGACTTTCAAGAACATTCACTCCAAAGTAACTCACTTAATCCTTCACTATCACTTCTCCCTATACAATTCTATGTTATGCAGTATCAGTTATTTCTCTTATTCATTTATTTATGTGATTAATTGTTTATAGTTGGCCTCTCCATTAGGATGTAAGCTCCATGAGAACAAAGATGTCTTATTCACCGAGCTCTTATACCACTAATGTCTGCCACACAGCAGATGCTCAAAGAATATGTTAAATGAATGAATAAACAAATCTGACCTCCCAGACAATGCTGATTCCAACAAACCTCAACAACTTCTCCTAATTCTACTATACTTTCTAAGACTCAACTTAAAAGAAAATTAGCTCCTCCAAGAAGCTTCCCCTGAAATACTTCTATTTATTCTTAATGTTGCACGCTCGCATAAATATTTAGCCTGTATCATATAATTTGACATGTGGTCTCATGGGTAAACTGCTATCCAGTGGTTTCATGCACGCTTTTCTTCTGACCTATATGTATCATCAGATCCCTGAGAGAAGGTTTGTGTTTTTTGTTGTAGCTTTGTTTTCAGTGCTCTGGTAGTACTCAGTGTGCTGCTGTAGATAGAGAAGCAATTCAATACAAGTTTGCTAATAAGCACTTTATCCAAATGGCCTAATTCAACGCTATGGCTAAATGCAGAATTCATGATAACAAACAAGTCAACCAGAATCCAATGAGAAACACTTTATCTAGATTTCCAAAATTCAATCTCTTTATTATGTGAAAGTATCAGGAGACAGAATCTTACTCTCCCAGTTTTCCATCACAAGAAATATCTTCAATGAGATATAAATTACTACATATCCTCCGATTTCTGAGTAGATGCTGGTAGAATGCACTGTTTGCAATTTTATGTTGAAGGTACTATTCATTATGTTTGCCAATATCCCTTACATAGGGGTCCATCACATATATCCCTATTTGTTTAAGTTTAGGAGAAAATTTCTATATAAAAATTATTTGTAGCATTAGTCATCAAATAATAAATTCAGAACACAACATATTTCTCTTTCAGTCTTAGTTGGGAAGAAGTAGTGTCAAATTCAAAAGCCACTTACAGTGCATCCTGGTAGTACTGATTGCCATACCTACCTCCTTTGTATTCTCCATTCTATTTTTATTTTTCTAAACTTTTTTGTTTCTTTCTCTACCAAAACTCATTTACCTATAAGTTTACAAAGCGAATTTCCCACATTGCCTCTCTGGAGCTCTTGACTCTCTCTTTCATCTAGAGAGTCTGCCAGCAGCTCAACATTAATCTGATATCAACTAAACTCATTCACTTCTCTTTATAACCTACTCTCTTCTATGTGAAATCTACCATCATTTTTCTGGTCAACCAGGTGAAAAACATTGGAGCCATTGTTGATTTCTTATGTTCATGGATGAAGTACCCAACAGACACACTAAAATAAGTATTTTAGGGTACCAACACCCTGAAATTTATAGGCGGAAAATTTTATACTTGTTATTTTTTTAAAAGTTATTGTAATGTACACTAAAAAATAAAATTATGAAGACTGGTGCTTCCAGCAAAATGGAGCAATAGGATTTCTCACACCTGAAACAATTAAAATATTGCACAAAATATATGAAACAAGAGCTTTTAAGTCATTTAAAATCAGTCAACAGAGGACAGTGATCTCTGAGAGACAGGAAATAAATGAGTCTTACAATTGTTCCAGCTTACTGTCTGGAGAAAATGCCAGGTTGCACTAGAGCCTTAATAGTTTCCTTGAGTTGAGGAGATGGACCTGGATGTCTAGAGAGCACAAAGGGGTTTGAGTTAGGTGCCAGAGTTCACAGGAGAGTACTCAAGAAAAGAGAGCTGCACAAAGCTCTGGAGGGGTATAGAGGGTCTCTTGAAAGTCTTTAGCTGAGTATTCCCAGTGCATGGGTGCAAAGAAACTACCAAAGTCTGGGGAAAGAATCATTCAGAACGTATGGAGGGAACAATCCCTAGAGCTCACACAGGGCTGGGAATAGTTCCTGTTCCTACCAGATGGAGGGGGAAAACTCATAATGCACAGGGTATCAGTAAAGTACTTGGAAGGGTTTGCCTTAGCAGTGGGGAAAATTAGCCCTAGACTAAATGCCACTCTGGTCCTGAGTAACAAAGCTTAAAGGTAAGACCTGAAAGGATCAAACTGTTTCCAGTAATTTAACTGCATTCCAGAAGAAAGCTCAAGAATATTTATAGAGACACAAAAATACATAGCATCCAACAAAATAAAATTCACAGTGTCTGGCATCCAATCAAAAATAACCAAGCATGCAAAAAAAAAAAAAAAAGGGCAGGAAAAAACAATGCATAATGAGGAATAAAATCAGTCAATTGAAATCTACTTAGAAATGACACAGATGATAGAGTTAGTAGATAGGGATATTAAAACAGTTTTCATAACTGTATTCCATATGGTCTAGGAGAGCTAGAAGAAACATTGAGTATGTTAAGTAGAAACATGGAAGATATAAATTGGTGAACTTGAATGCACACCAACAGAAATTATCCAAAATGAAATGCAGAGAGAAAAATATGGGGAAAAAAAAAAGACTACAGCACAGTGGGCTCTGCAATAACTTCAAGCAGCCTGGTGTCCCTGTGACAGAGGAGAAAGGAGGAAAGATCAAAAAAATATTTAAAGAAATAATAACCAAATTTTTCCAAAATTTGATAAAAACAATGAAGTCACAGATCCAAGAAGCTCAATGAATCACAAGCACAAGAAACATGAAAGAAAAAAAATGACAGTAAGGCATCATAATCCAATTGCTCAAAACCAGTGGTAAAAAGAAAATCAGAAAAACAGCCAGAGAAATTTAGACATGCTATGTACAGAGGAACAAAGATAAGAATAACAGCAGCTTTCTTGTTGGATACAATGTAAGTGAAAAGACCGTGAAGCAATATCTTTAAAACATTGAAAGAAAACAATAATCAATCTTGAATGCTATATCCAGTGAATATACCTTTCAAAAGCAAGGTTGAAATAAAGACTTTTTCAGACACACAAAAGTTGAAAGAATTAATCACCAGCAGGCCTGCACTATAAGCAATGTTAAAAGAAATCTTTTAGGAAGAAATAAAAAAATACCACAAGGAAATTTGGATCAACATAAAGAAATGAAAAGCACTGAAGATATTAACCATGTGGGTAAATATAAAAGACTTGAAACATGAAATCACTTGAAAATATAATTGAATGTTTAAGGCAAAAATAATAATTTATTGTGGGATTTTTAATATATACGGAAGTAAAATGTATGACAATGATAACACAAAACCTGAGAGGGAAGAAACAGAAATAAACTTTCATAAGGTTCTTATACTATAAGTAAAGGTATACTATCACTTGAAGGTAGACTGTGGTAAGTTAAAGATCTATATATTATAAACTCAATAGCAACCACTAAAAAAATGTATCAAAGATTTATAGTTAATAAGTTAAAAAAGGAGAAAAAATAGCATCATGTAAAATAATCTAAGAGAAGGCAGAAAAAGAAGAAAAAGGAAAAAGAAAAAATGAGACAAATAAATAAATAACAAGATGGTATTATAAATTTAAACTGAACCATACTAATAAATGCATCTGGTGTAAATGATCTAAATACACAAATTAAAAGGTAGAGATTGTCATATTGGATAAAAGAGCAAAATTCTTCATACAAGAAGCTCATTATAAATATATAAAAAGTAAAAGGATGGAAATATATATATATACCATGATAATTTTAATCAAAAGGATAGAGTTGTTATATTAATATCAGATTAAGTACATATTGAAAAAAATATAAAGAATATTACCAGAGATTACAAAGGTCAGTTAACAATAAAGGGATGAATCGTCAAGATAACATAATGATCCTAAAAATAATATATTAATCCTAAAGGTTAATGTACCTAAAGCAAAGCTTCAAGATACATGAAGGAAAAACTGATAGAACTGCAGGAAGAAATAGAAAAATCCACAGTCACAGTCAGAGACTTTAACACCTTTCTCTCAGTAACTGACAGAATAAGCAGAATGAAAATAATAACAAATATAGAAGACTTTAATGATACTATCAAATTGACTTAATTGGTATTTAAAGAACACTCTAAGAAATAATAGCAGAATACATATTCTTTTTTTTAAACATCTTTACTGGAGTATAATTGCTTTACAATGGTGTGTTAGTTTCTGCTTTATATAAAAGTCAATCAGTTATACAGATACATATATCCCCATAGCCCTACCCTCTTGCGTCTCCCTCCCTCCCACCCTCCCTTATCCCACCCCTCTAGGTGGTCACAAAGCACCAAGCTGATCTCCCTGTGCTATGCAGCTGCTTCCCACTAGCTATCTATTTTACATTTGGTAGTGTATATATGTCCATGTCACTCTCTCACTTTGTCCCAGCTTACCCTTCCCTCTCCCCATATCCTCAAGTCCATTCTCTAGTAGGTCTGTGTCTTTATTCCTGTCTTGCCCCTAGGTTCTTCATGACCTTTTTTTTTTTTTTAGATTCCATATATATGTGTTAGCATAAGGTATTTGTTTTTCTCTTTCTGACTTACTTCACTCTGTATGACAGACTCTAGGTCCATCCACCTCACTACAAATAGCTCAATTTCGTTTCTTTTTATGGCTGAGTAATATTCCATTGTATGTATGTGGCACTTCTTCTTTACCCATTAATCTGTTGATGGACACTTAGGTTGCTTCCATGTCCTGGCTATTGTAAACAGAGCTGCAATGAACATTGTGGTACATGACTCTTTTTGAATTATGGTTTTCTCAGAGTATAATGCCCAGTAGTGGGATTGCTCGGTCATATGGCAGTTTTATTTTTAGTTTTTTAAGGAACCTCCATACTGTTCTCCATAGTGGCTGTATCAATTTACATTCCCACCAACAGTACAAGAGTGTTCCCTTTTCTCCACACCCTCTCCAGCATTTATTGTTTGTAGATTTTTGGATGATGGCCCTTCTGACTGGTGTGAGATGATATCTCATTGTACTTTTGAATTGCATTTCTCTAATCATTAATGATGTTGAGCATATAGATTTTTCTTCCTTAGTGTATAGGAATGCAAGAGATTTCTGTGCATTAATTTTGTACCCTGCTACTTTACCAAATTCATTGATTAGCTCTAGTAGTTTTCTGTTGGCATCTTTAGGATTCTCTATGTATAGTTTCATGTCATCTACATATTCTTTTTAAGTGAATATAAAACATTTACCAGGATAGTTCATATCTGGGCCATAAAACAACTCTCAATAAATTTAAAATACTTCAAACCATATAAAATGTTCCCGGGGCTTCCCTGGTGGCGCAGTGGTTGAGAGTCCGCCTGCTGATGCAGGGGACACGAGTTCGTGCCCTGGTCCGGGAAGATGCCACATGCCGAGGAGCGGCTAGACCCATGAGCCATGGCGGCTAAGCCTGCGCGTCTGGAGCCTGGGCTCCGCAACGGGAGAGGCCACAACAGTGAGAGGCCTGCGTACCGCAAAAAAAAAAAGAAAAAAAAAAAGTTCCCTAGTCACAATGGTATTATAAATCAATAACAGAAAGACATCTGTAAAATCCCCAAATATTTGGAAACTAAATAACAAACTGTAAAATAATCCATGAGTCTAAGGAAAAGAGAAATTAGTAAGTGGCTTGAACTGAATGGAAATGAAAAACAACATAATGGAAATTTGTGGGATGCCACTAAAGTAGCACTTAGATGGAAATTCATTGCACTAAATACCATATTAGAAAAGAAATCAGAGTTCAAATACATGATTTCAGCTTAAAAGAATAAAAATAGAAGAGGAAATAAAACCAAAGCAATCAAAAGAAAAGAGATTGTAAAACTCAGAGTGAAAAATCAATGTAAAAGAAAGGAGAAAAAATAAAGTCAATGAAACCAAAAGCTGGTGCTCTGAAATCAATAATATTGTTAAGCCTCTAGGAAAATTAGAGAGAAGATAAAAATTACCAGTATCAGAAATGAGAGAAGTGACATTACTGCAAATTCTACAGATATTAAACGGATAATATGGGAATATTATGAAGAACTTTAGGCCAATAATTTGACAACTTAGTGTTTCACTGCAGCGAACAAACTACCAAAATCTACTCACGAAGAAATACATAACCTAAATAGTATGATATTTTAAGCAACTGAATTTGTAGTAGGAAAAAACAAAACAAAAAAACTTTCCCATAAAGAAAGATCCAGATGGTTTCATTAGTGAATTCTATCAAATATGTAAGGAAGAAACAGTACTAATTCTACACAAAACCTTTCAAAAAATCAAAGAGGAAATACTTCCCAATTCATTTTGAGGCCAGCATTATCTTGATATTGACGAAAGACAAAGACATTACAAAGAACTGAAAAAACACACCTTATTCCTCACGAATAAAAATGTAAACATTAACAAAATTTTAGAGTATCAAATCCAACAATATAGAAAAGGGTGACTGCATCATGATCAAGTGAGGTTTATTCCAGGAATGCAAGGCTGATTTAACATTTGAAAATCAATCAATTAAGTCACCATATTAACAGACTAAAAAAGAAAATCTCAAAAGAGAAGAAAACTAAAAAACAACAACAACAACAAATATATATATATATGATCACCTCAGTAGCTCCAGAAATAAAAATGGTCAAAACCTAACATTAATTTCTGGTAAAAAACTCTCAGGAAATTAAGAATATAAGGGAACATATTCACTAATCAGGAGCCTCTATCAACACCAAAACCAAAACCAAAACCAAAACCTGCAGCTAACATCATACTTAATAGTGGTCAAATATTGAATGTTTTCTTCCTAGCATCAGGAGAAAAGCAAGGATGTCCATTCTCACCACTTCAACATTATACTGGAGGGTCTAGTTGTTGGATCTGGGATTTGCTTTTATCCTACATACATACAACCTAGTGAGTTAGTCTGTTACTGTTTTGCTCTTTTGTGGATGCTAACAGAAGACATAAGACTCCTGGTTCAGAGATAAAGGACTTTATTATTTATGGCATGGGAAGAATCATGTGCATTAGCATATTTGTGTTGGTTACCCTTTACCCCAAATCCTGCAGGGGCAATGCAATGGGCTCAGACGGATGCTATGCCTTCAGTGGACTTATATTACAGCTAACGAACACTGAGTTTGGGGGATCCACTGCTTTTGCAGCAAGAAGTGATGTATATATTTATTATCTTGATTGTGATGATAGCTTTACTGGTGCACACGTATATCAAAACATATCAGATAGTGTACTTTAAATATTTGCAGCTGACTTACATCAATAAAGCTGTCAGAAAAATGGGAAAAATCTTCCATTCCAAGCACTCTAGGCCTTTCTATATCATTAATTTAACAAATATTTTTGGGCTACTACTAATGTGCTAGGCACTGTGCTGATATTGGGATTACTGTGGTAAACAAAATCCTTCCTCCCGTGGAGTTTATATTCTTGTAGGAGGAGACTGAAAGTAAACAATAAGAAAAACAGCAGATGGTGGCTATTGTGATTAAGATAAAGAGAATTAAGTAGGGTGGCTACTTTAGATTGGGGGTGGGTCATCTCTCTGAGAAGATGATACCGATGTAGAGATATGAATATCAAGAAGGGGCCAACCACATCGAAGTGGGAGAAGAGCACCTCTGACCTTCATCATTATTTTGGCTTTCTAACTGTTCTCATTTCCCTCCAATCTCCTGTAAGCCACGCTGAATTAGCTTCCCCGAAGGTTAGTATGATCGTGTAATTACTGTGTTTAAAAACCTTCATTCTCTCTCTTATCTCAATTACTAAAAAGGATATTAGCTCTACATTCCAGCATTATGAGTCTTCTTGCATATGACAAAATGTACTTTTCCAGTCTTCTCACTATTCCTTTATTCTAACATGGAGAAAGCCCTGATCTTACGTATGCTTCCCTACTTTTGATCATGCTGTTTCTTCTGCTTGAAATGCCATCCTTCTCCTCAAGGATGCCATCAGTAGACACCCTTCCTATCCTTAAATGTCTGTCTCAAATATCACATTCTCCATAATATCTTTTCTGATTTTCCCAGCCAGATGTAATTTTTGTTCACAAGTCCCTCCTGTTATATTTCTCAGTGGGAAAAACTCAGCTTGCTCATTTTTTATTATATTTTAGATGGTGGCATAGGGCTTTGCAGATAGGACATAATCCATAACTTCCTAGTGGACTGAATTATCTTATTTTTGTTTTACTTGAAAGCTGCATGAGAGCCAAAAAAAAAAAAAAGATAAACATAAAGATAAAAACAGGGACTTCCCGTGGATGTCCAGTGGTTAAGACTTCGCCTTCCAGTGCAGGGGGTGCAGGTTCAATCCCTGGTCAGGGAGCTATGATCATATATGCCTCACGGCCAAAAAACCAAAATATAAGACAGAAGCAATATTGTAACAAATTCAAGGCCTATGGATTCAAAGCAAATTTTGCTAAAATGTAAAATATTCAGCATGCACAGTAATATGAATACAATGACTAGGGAACTCTTAGGATGGCAAACGACCATTTAAAGTGCATTTTTTCTATCTGATGTGCTTCTTTCTTCAATTAGCTAACAAAAAAAGAAAAAGCAGGTAAAGTGAAGGGAGATATAAACACTAAAGAAAGCACAATGGCTAATTTTTATTTCAAGGAAGAAATGGTTCGCAAACTAGCAAATGCAAAAATAAAAATGTTATTTTTCAATGGACAGAACAAGGATGAATTTCCTAAATAACACTGAATCCCAATTTACGTACAATCTGTTAAGTATTACAAACATAAGTCACATACACTTTCATAGTTTTAAGGAGGATGAGGTAATTACTCTACAAACTTCCAGAGAAGGTGATTCCTAACATATTCAGTTACGATTCCCCTCCATTTGCTTTAATGCATCTACCCTAGTCACAGAGATACTACTCCACAGAAAGCTATTTTTATACTACCCAGCTTCTCCATCACTGTAGTACGTAGCCATATAGAAAACAGACCACTATTGTATCCTCTTATCCCTGGAGAGATGAAATGGTTTGCAGCTTATTTTAAATCACAAAGCAATTCTTTTGTGTACTGAATTGGCCCCAGGCTACGGAGGTTGTGCAACTCACTTCCCACATGACCTCCACTTGTGGCTGCTTCCCAATCTTGTCAGAACATGAAAACCTTGAAGGCACTCCATGTGGGGGGCAGTGCTCTCTCTGTCTCTGAAATGATTCCTGGGCCAAGTTAGAAAAACCAGATTCTGAACAGCCACTGTAATGGCAAGCACACGCAGAAGGGGAAAAAAAAGCTCAGAATTTTTCTGGTTAGGAAGGGAAATGTGGTTAACCTAAATTGGACCCAAAGAGCAAATGAAGGCATCAAGGAAGCACTCCCACTGCTTCAGTTCAACTATGCATTTTTGTTTCCGTTATAAAAAAAGAACAGCTCTTTAAATGGTTTGGCTATATTCAGAAATGTAACTGCTTAAAAAAGTTCTCAAGTGTTTGAAAGGACTGTGTTTGGGAAGGTGGTGGGAAAGAGGGCAGATGACAAAGCATTGCTAGAGTCTTTTGAGTAAAACTTAAATTAGATAATCAAAGTCAGCAACTGGTGCTTGCTAAGTGATGGTTCATGTATGATCAACAGTCCTTCAAAGACTTTGCTGCTGCCTCTCTTCTCTTTCCCAGGAAGAAAGAGATTATATAGGACTTGGAGTCAATAAACCTGGGTTCAGATCATGTCACTGTCAAACATGCATTAACAATTTCCAGACACTATGCTTTCTTGGCATTTGTCATCTCTGAATTTTAGGCTTTTCCTCTATAAAATGGGTACCAACAAATGTCACCCTTTTCATAGGTGATTATGTAGAAAGTATAAGCAAACTGTGAAGTGCTAAGCATTTTTATTGTTGCTGCTAGTAGGTCTGCTTGAAATATAAAAAGTACTTAACAAATGTTCACAAAATTATTAATAAACTGGAGTAATTATAGTGGACAAATGATAAGAGTAAGTCAAGAACCTTAAAATCAACAATAAAACTTTCACTTAAAACTTAACAGATATTTAACTATAAAACATTAATATCTTATATGGAACTAAATTGAACACCTTAGAAATATCCCGGGGGGAAAACAATGCTTCAGCTGCCAGAAGAGGTCACTGTAATCATCATATATGGTAGGATCTCAGGTATGGCAGAGGCATGCTAGCAAATCAGGTTTCATTAAGGTTACAGAGGCAGTGAATGAGAGGTGAAGAGCCTGAGGTCTGAAGTTCAATCTCAACTAACAAGTTGTATGACTATGGGCACATTAATCTTTTCTAAGCCTCAGTTTTCACAGATGTAAAATGGGGAGAGCAGCAGTCTCTGCTAGCAAGGATTACTGTGAAGACTTTAAGGAAGAAACAGGTGAATTACTTACCACAGTGTTATTTGCTTACCCACCATCGTCTTCATCATACTATATACAAGGGGTCTTTTTATAAGTGGAACTAGACCAGGAGCCCTCCATTTTACAATCTCCTATTAACCTTCAGCCATGGTAGAGAACTATGGTATGTTTTTGTTTTGTTTTGCTTTGTTTGTTTTTTGTTTTGTTTTTTTTGTTTTGTTTTGTTTTGTTTTTTGTTTTTTGTTTTTGCGGTACGCGGGCCTCTCCCGTTGCGGAACACAGGCTCCGGACGCGCAGGCTCAGCGGCCATGGCTCACGAGCCCAGCCCCTCCGCGGCATGTGGGATCTTCCCAGACCGGGGCACGAACCCGCGTCCCCTGCATCGGCAGGCGGACTCTCAACCACCGCGCCACCAGGGAAGCCTGCTTTGTTTGTTTTTTGCGGTACGCGGGCCTCTCACTGTTGTGGCCTCTCCCGTTGTGGAGCACAGGCTCCGGACGCGCAGGCTCAGCGGCCATGGCTCATGGGGCCAGCCGCTCTGCGGCATGTGGGATCTTCCCGGACCGGGGCACGAACCCGTGTCCCCTGCATCGGCAGGCGGACTCTCAACCACTGTGCCACCAGGGAAGCCCTATGGTATGTTTTTGAAAAACACAGGAAAGGGGGTCTACTGTGGTCATATACCCTGCCAGGTCCCCACACAGTACTATGCTGCTTAGGTGAAGTTCGATATGCCTGCCAGGAACTATGGTTCCCTGAACCAAATGATAGCAGATGTTCAAGGTGTAATTCTTCATATTTCACTAACCACTCTCTGAACCATCCAGAATCCCTGGGTTATACTTTTAATTTTTAAATTTCATATCCAAGTTGCTCATGCCCTATGTTTCACTTCCAGTAAAATCTGTCTTTCTTTTTTCACATGGAAATGTCAAAAAGCTTAAGATGTGCATACATGCATATTTTTTTCTAATTTGCAGTGAGTGAAATCTTGCTAATGCAGAAGCTGAAGAAGTTAGAATAATGAAACACTTATATAGGAATCCCTTATAATATTTTATAACATGTTAACTGATGGTGGTGGTCAATGAAGCAATTGCTTCACATCCAATATCCTGCTGAAATGAAATAACTGCATTTTAAGGAAATAAAACGTAACCCTTTTTGAGATGTCCTGCTAAATGAGTCAAAAATCCTTAATTCTAGATCTATAAAATTAATCAAAATAATCCAACTGTGCAATCATCTTACGTCTTATCACAGAGAATTTAATAATGCAGTAAATTCTGGTTCTTGGATATAGAAGACATTCCTCCCTCATGCCCCCAACAGTCACCTTCTTGGGACCATGTCCACTCTTTTGGGACATGGAAAGCCCCTTCTTCTGAGGAAAGGCTGGGTCCAGCCACCTCAGCGTGAGCTGCTTCTCCAGCCTGCCTGCCTTTTTGACAGTGCTACCTGCCAGCCAGAAGCATCCTGGTGTCTTTTGGGCTGCTGCAGATTGAACAGACTTTGAATCCAGCCAGAGGATAAGAGGTTGTTTTAATTGGCTAAATCTGCTATGTGCAAAGCATATGACCATGAATTTGTAGCCAAAACACTAATCTAAAAAAAGTCACGAACAATTTAAACACAAAACAAGAATGATGTTTTTGCTTGTCAATTCTACTTTTGCCACGAGGGTTTTTAACCTAACATTTTATAATGACTACCAAATCTTTACCTTTGCTGAAGTAGAATTTTCATGGTATACTCCTTGTACCAAATCCATAAGAGCACTTGCTAAAAGTTCCACAACCTAAAAAACAAGAAAAAAATCAAAAGAAACAATTAAAAAAATGTATCCCTATTTTTACCTCAGAATGCTTCACAAGGCTTAGTAGCAAGGCAGTATTCTGCTTGATAGAAAAAAAAAAAATGGGGTTATGTGCAAAGATCCTGGCAAATGGCATTGCCCACCTGGATATTAGAGCTGTGATCCAATATCTCCGGTCATAATTCAAGCAAAAAAAAAAATCTTGTAAGCATAGCATTTAATATATGTGAAAATCCAGTAATAGCCATATTGAACATAAGCTTAAATTTCAGATAACTAATGAAATTTTTTTTTAATTAATTTATTTTTGGCCGCGTTGGGTCTCCGTTGCTGCGT
Source organism: Neophocaena asiaeorientalis asiaeorientalis (assembly GCF_003031525.2). Lineage (NCBI taxonomy): Eukaryota > Metazoa > Chordata > Mammalia > Artiodactyla > Phocoenidae > Neophocaena > Neophocaena asiaeorientalis. Next base: position 2,726,748 of record NW_020172162.1, read on the forward strand.
GTGGGCTTTCTCTAGTTGCAGCTAAAGGGGGCTACTCTTCGTTGTGGTGCGCGGTCTTCTCATTGTGGTGGCTTCTCTTGTTGTGTTGCACGGGCTCTAGGTGCGCGGGCTTCAGTAGTTGTGGCACGCGGGCTCTAGGGTGCAGGCTCAGTAGTTGTGGCACATGGGCTTAGCTACTCCACGGGATCTTCCCGGACCAGGGATCGAACTCGTGTGCCCTGCAATGGCAGGCGGATTCTTAACCACTGCGCTACCAGGGAAGTCCCTCAGATAACTAATGAAATCTTAACCCTATTAATTTGCTGAATGTTTATTTCTGTCAGGTGGATACTTTTTCAATACCCCCATTCTGGGAGGCATCACAGTGCTAATTTTCATACGTAATACAGAGAGAAAAGCAACCTTTCTAACGTGTTCATTCTGTTGTACTAAAAATGCACTGTGGATATATTTGGTGTAGGGCCCCTGGGTCAAATGTACCATAAACACTGAAAATTTTTACAGAATTGTAATATTGAAATTGTATCATCAAACCTGTATTATTTTCAAGGCCCAGGCTATTAAAAAAAATCAAACAAAATCAAAAGCTTTGAACTTGTTCCAGAATGTAAAACAAGCAGAAAATAGTAAATGGTCTCTTTGGAACTACTGTACAATTTAGAGTTGTTTGCATAAACCATCTTAATTCAAGAGGATAAAACAGTGGTATTTATTATAATGTTCAGTGCAGCCATTTCAAACAAGAATTCCTCAAGGCAACCCTACCCGCTTCTTAAGAAGTCTTAGTATCTTATATACTTAGCTTCCTATGTTATGCAGTCCTGTATCAGATTTCCACTCTTTGCTTCCTAAAATTTAGCTCAGTTTTGACTGAATTAAAGGATTTTGTTTCAGCTTTTATCATTCTTGTAATTGAAGACATTATTAAGCCAAAGGATACAGACCCAAACAACAAGATACTTCAATCTCAGGTACCTTGGATTTAATAAACATTTTCTTAGAGGCAAATTATATGAATTTTTAGAAAGATATGCTTTAAAATTTTAACACATAAGCATTTATCTCCAAATTTATATTTACATGCATCCTGCACAACACACACAAGGCTGCCGATATGGAAATTTTGCTGATTAAAGGGATTATTTTTTTCTAGCTCTGCAGATGGGTTAATTTGTAAGACCTATACAAAGTCTTTTTTTTTTTTTTTAATCGCATTGCCCTTTAGGTAACCAAATACTTAAGAAATATTGTAGCAATATGAGCTGCAGAGGAACTGCGAGGACAATGATCCTACAGTGTTACCAGATGTGTTGAGTTATTTAAGTGGGGAAAGAGAGAAAAATGAATGGATTTTTTTCCCCCCTGAAGGTATCAGATAAGCTCTATTCCCAAATCCAGGAGGATAGAGTATTGCCAATAGGTCTATGAAAGACTGTAACTAAATGCACAGTATCAGATTGGATTACAGTTTACACAAGCAACATCCCAAGATCCCTCTGATGGTTGGACACATAATACAGATCAATCAGTCACTAAGAAATGTTATGGTTTTGAAACAGTTTGAGGTCTGAGACCAGCACTGGTAAAGTGAAGAGGGATTTACAAAAAGAAAGTCCGACACTAATTTTAACAATGGATCTGGTTTTGGGTAAACAGAGTGTTCCTTTATTTCCCTGAAATTCCAGACCAGGACAAAGCAACAAAACCTTTTTATTCTCCAATTCTTTTTCTGTTAATGCAATTAGCAAATATATGTAGATCTGTACTTACAAGTTTATAATTTATAAATGACCTGTACTTCCAAACGGCCATCCTTGCTTAAGCAGAATACACCTCCACTGCCAACAGCAACCATCAAGGAAAAAGATTTGGACTTCCTTAGGTTAACAAGTCCAGGAAGGCAAGAGAGTATAAAAAGCAGTCTAGCCTAGGGGAGTTGAATATGTCCCAGGCAAAAGTGACTTATCCAGCACACACTTAAATATCTTTCCACTGCCTGAAGTGTTTACTTTTAAAATTATACCAAAAAGAGATGTGTTTAAGTATTATCCTCCTTTAAAATTGCAAATATTTCTAGGAAGACCACAGGGCTAACAGCCCATACATATGTTAACAAGACCATTTAATGATCTCATCTTTTTTTTTCATCACATGGTTTACTACCACAGGCATTCACCTGTTTAGATAACTACTGTACTTAAATACAAGAAGGCACCTACTGGGACTCCCCTGGTGGCTCAGTGGTTAAGAATCCGCCTGCCAATGCAGGGGACACGGGTTTGAGCGCTGGTCCAGGAAGATCCCACATGCCGCGGAGCAACTCAGCCCGTGCGCCACAACTATTGAGCCTGCGCTCTAGAGCCTGTGAGCCACAACTACTGAGCCCGTACGCCACAACTACTGAAGCCCGCATGCTCTAGGGCCCACGTGCCACAACTACTGGGCCTGTGTGCTGCAACTAATGAAGCCTGCGCACCTAGAGCCCATGCTCCTCAATAAGAGAAGCCACTGCAATGAGAGAGGCCCGCGCACTGCAATGAAGAGTAGCCCCTGCTTGCCGCAACTAGAGAAAAGTCCACGTACAGCAACAAAAACCCAATGCAGCCAAAAGATAAATTAAAAAAAAAAAAAAAAAAGAAAAGCACTTGCTTAATGAGCTCCTCCCTTCCCTCAGATTACTGAGGAATGATTTGTTCAAGCAACCTAAAACGGTAGCAAGGATAACGTCAGCCAGAAGAGAATCTAGAGCTCAACTGCCAGACTGTCTGAGACTAAGAGTCCCCGTCCCAGACTTTTTGGTGCTCCAGAGAAAGACCAAGGACTTCTGTTCCAAGCCCAGGGGGACAAGCAAACACTTTCTACTAGAAAAAGTGGGTTTTAATTCAACAACAGAACACATGAGAAGAGTATTTTAACCAAAATCAGAGGTCTCTGTAACACTGACTTGTTGCATCCTGAAACATTATTTCAGATTATATGACTGTCACCAACACTATTATAAAGTTTAGTTTACCTGCCTAGAGAGTAATCAAATAGGAGATATGTTTCTTCATTTCTGCATTTCTGGAGGTTGTGAGAATAGCAGAATTGCTTACCTGTACATGCAAATGCAAATATGCTTTTTTCTTTGATTTGTGTCGTGTTTAACGATACAGCAATGTCATACACTATCTCCCAATCTTCTAAGTAACACCTTAGATTTCAGTGAGCCAGAAGTCGTAACCATTCACAATGTCAGTGTTATGAGCTGGTTTCTCGTGCCACCTCGTTTTTGGCTACCAGAGAGGAGGTTGCATAGGAAAGGAAGTGGACATCAAATTGCTGTTCTCAAGCAAACAATCTCTGTTACCTCTCCCATTTTAATCACTACCCTCTCATCAAAGATAAGGAATAGGTAGTATTCAGATCTGTCTGAACCTTAGCACAATTACAGATCCAATATAACTGACCTTTGGAATGAATTTCTTAAATGGTTAATTTACAGGACAAATTTTACCAACTGCAAGGGAATATGTAATTGCTTCCTTCTTTATCTTTTGGCAAGGGTAACTAAAATTCAGTGATTTTTTTTTTAAACTGAAAAACTAAAGTGATGCATACCCTTACAAAAGGTGTTGTAATTATTATATAATACAATTATAATTATATATTAATATAATTGTACA
>NW_020172162.1:2730460-2761516 GCF_003031525.2 Neophocaena asiaeorientalis asiaeorientalis
TACAAAGATGTCTATAACATATTCTTAAGGAAACGAAAAAGAAAAGCTGGGTACAAAACAGAACAACATGATAGGTATTTTTAAAACAAAAATGAGGTCAATCTATGTTTTCATATATGCTGAGAAAAAAGTCTGAAACAGCAAAATAATAATTTAATAAATAATTTATAATTATTTATTAAATAATAAATAATTTATTTAATATAAAAAATAATTTAATATATTTAATATAGCTGAATGAAATGATAATAATGATAATCTGTAAGTGGTAAGAGTCTAGATTTTTTTTTTTTTTTTTTTTTTGGGATGGCCTCTCCTGATGTGGAGCGCAGGCTCGGCGGCCTTGGCTCACAGGCCCAGCCGCTCCGCGGCACGTGGGATCCTCCCAGACCGGGGCACGAACCCGTGTCCCCTGCATCAGCAGGCGGACTCTCAACCACTGCGCCACCAGGGAAGCCCTAGATGTTTTTAATTAAAATTTTTTCTTCAACTTTTCTGAATTGCTTAAATGTATAATTGCTTAGTATATAATGTACTATATTTTCTCTCCTTTTATTAGCTTGCTTTCATAATCAGATAAAATAAACCTACTTCTAGGGGGTGGGATGGGAAGAAGCATACCCTGTTTCAGTCTCAGAAAGGCTTCAAGCTAAGCTGTGTCCACAAATTGATTTATGGAATATAACAATCAATAGTCTCTTGATTAGCAAAAATAAGATCTGTAAGTGGTGATAAGCATTCTGTGCAGAAAACTTGTGCCTTTCTCAATAAATGTGATTCAGGAGTACTGTCAGTCAGCATTTGACAGATGGAATAGACTCAACAGAGCTGTACATGTTTCACTAGTAAACCAGACCACTTCGGTTTGAGCAAAGGAGCGCCTATACTAAATTTAAAGTAAAATGCAACTAAATCTTTAGAAAAATGTTAATTATAAACTAATGTGACCCAACTGAAACTCAAGTCAGCATAAGCTGAGTTGATGTCATAAGGTAGTATAGTTGTATTTTAATTCACTTTTAAAAGGTTGCTATGTACTTAATTTGTTTGGTATACTAAAACTGTGGAGGCTACTACAGATTTATAATCATCTTTCAAAAACTTGCACTGGGAAGGTTACTTTAATGACATTTTTTACTACAGTGTGGAATGAAAGGACAACGTGTGATCCATCACTCTATTTGGGAGGCAAATGAACCCACAGCCCCTCAGCCTTTAGTACTCTTAACAGCTGCTAGCAAAGGAAACAGTCATGTGTGTGCACGCATCTGCAGTTCTGATGGCATTAATTACACACGAATCTATGGCACTCCTCCCCCAATCCCCAGGAACAAATAGCAACGCATGAAGCAGTAGCAAAGGTAAAACACCCTTGAGGGAAAATTAATTCTAATATACATCTTGGGAGGAACAAAAGACAGATTTAGTGTAAATATGTTCTTTTCAAAGTGCTTTGGCATTTGAAGGGATACTGTCAAGATTTTTTTTTTAAGTCACAAAAACTATATTGTCAGTGAAAATATTTTACAGAAAAATACTTTTATAGATAAAGGATGCTGAATAGCCTGCTAATGGTAACCAGAGTGGTTAGCTTCACTCTTCCGTTCCTCTTCATGCAAATGGAGCACAAAGTATCTGAGAGTTGCTTTTAAAGAAGAAAGATTTACCTACATTACCAAGGTGAGATAGAGAAGGACTGGTAAAGGAGTAGCGCTCTCCCATAGAGGCCAATAATATCTAACATTTGTAAAGCACTTTATCATTTACAAACTGGGTTTAAGCAAACTATCTGGTTCCAGGTAGAGTCCTCAGCGCCTAGCCAGATCTTCCAGGTTGGCAGCCTCGTTGGAGAAGCAACCTCTGAAGAACACGGGGAGCAGAAGCAGTGGCCAAATAAGGGGTGAATCTACTCACCCACCACCTGGGCACACACAACCCAGATGAGCCCTAATCTGCATGCTGATTAATATAAATGAGTGGCTTTAATAAGCCACTGATGAAGTCGGTGAAAGAATGGTTCTCTCCACTCCTTCCTACCAGACAAGGACCAGGTTTAATGAAGACAATGATGAGAGGTCTGTTGCAGTAAACATACCACTAACTCACAGGAGTTCTGGAAGAAGCTTCTAACTCAGCTTTTTGAAGGGAGCCTCTTCAATGCTGCCAAATATGTAAGGCCGTGCTTATTTGTGGGAGGGATGGCAATCTGTTCTAGTGAGCTGGGAACTTCTTTCTGGCTAAGGGCGAAGAGCAGAGAGAGAAATGGCACTACCAGTAGGACAGGTGCAGCAAAAACTAAGCAAATTGGTAATCTTAATTTTTAATTTAGAACAGCTGATACATTGGTTTATAAAATAACTACTGGTAACATTTGTCAAAATGGTTCACGAAAATTCAGTGAACTCCAGAAAAGTAAAATCACAGCTGATAAAACTTAAATAGTCCACAAGTTCAGGAAAATGGCTTGAGTACGAAGTGTTGAAATTTAACATTATATTGGCTGGTGCACTCATTTCAGAAACATTTGCTGATAGCCTACTATGTACCTGGCACTGTACTAGTGAGACTAGTGATGGCCATATAAAGGCCATTTATTTGTCTTTGATCACCTAGAGGATTAATACACAGATGAGCTGCATGACCTTGGGCCAGCACATCACTTCTTTGGGCCTCAGTCTGCATATCTAGGTAAGAGGTATCTGTGCTTTATCAACAGTAAGCCCCATGATCAGAAACACCTAAATGTGAAGCTGCACACATTTTTTATTCATAACAATTGTAAGGAATGGTCAATTTGCCAAAAATGTGGATTTCTTTTACTAGCAATACAAAAGTAATCCAAAAAAGTTGTTCACTTTTTGAATGGCGGTGCATGACTCTTGGCCTTATTTGTCACTTAACAATGAAAAATATAATTTATTTATTTAAACAATGATTAGGTTCCTGAAAAGTGGCAGATAATTTAAAATGCTGACATCAAGATGAAACTTTTCAGAAGAAATAAAGAAAAAGGAGATGCTTTCCAGTAGGTTAAAAAATGGTTCTGCCAAGTACCTTGCATTGCTACAAAAACTGTAAATAGTTGCTGAGGATTGCATGCTTAGTCATGAAACAAAGCAATTCTGTCTGTCATTATCATATAGCAGCCAGCTGCTTTATTTTCCACCTTCTCCAACATGAGAATTCCTGCACATGAAGTGTGCTGGACTCAGGATGGTCCACGTTAATATGCTCTTTACTTAAGGGTACTGTTACACCATGTTTTGACTGGACTTTCTCTGAAGAGAATCATGCCTGCCATTTCAATGATCTGTACACTTTTCCCCACGTAGCCGATAACCTACATTTTGCTTTCACTGCTTCTTCATTTGAGGGTCCTCTCAGTGATGTTAACTAAGGCTTTCCAAGTATGATTTTACTGAAAAGTTAATCCCACTTTTGAGACGTTTACAATGTGAATCTTCAGAACACCAGAATCATAGTACAGTATTTCATGCAACTGAAAGGATGCTGCTGGCTAGAACACTGCCTAGTAGTACCAGCTTTCAAAATTTTTAAACTGTAACCCAGAGTAAGAACTATATTTTACATCATGACACAGTATATGCATACATGCATATGCACAAAAATGAGTGAAAAGTTCTATAAAACAAAAGTTTCATTATTATTTTCTTTTGCATTTCATTAAAAAAAAAAGTGTTGACAGTGATTTACTAAAACGATTTCACCACCCACCAATAAACAGGATGTGATCTGTGGTTTGAACCATTATCTTACATCATGCTGATATACGTCACGTATAGCTCATACTTTGGTCAGCCATCTGAATTGCAAACAAAGTCCTCAAATTTTCGCCATGCAGTTTAAACACTGTTATTCTGAAATATATTTGTAAAGGTGTTAACTTCTTTATCACTTTATATCAAAAACATGTAAATTAACTGAGTGTAAAGAGGCAGGATAAAACAGAATCATTCTTGGGTACTATGGGATATATGCTGTTAGAGTGCATATCAATCTTGTTGGTTTACATTAACTGATGTTGACTATTAGCTTCAAACTTATTAGATTCATGAAAACAAATTGGTTTAGACCACATCGGCCAAAGAGTTAAATATTTCAGGATTTTTCTGGAATTCACACATACATCTTGCAAATTCCAGGGATACCATGTCCTTTGGGTAACACAGTTCACCTTTCAGCACAATCAGTTCCTCTTCAAATTGCCACACTGAAAAGCAGATGTTTGTAATTTACAGACATCCCAAGGTCGGCACTTCAAAGGCAGTCACAGAAATAAAAGCATGACTCATATGCATTAAAATCCATGCATCTTGTCTAAATTGTATTTCTTCCAAATACCTTCACAGCTCTTCAAAATCTGTGATTCAATGAAATTCTAAAAACAACTGGCCCTACTAATACTGCATTCTAGAAAATTAGATAATCCATTTTCCCCTCCTTTAAAAAAATTAGGTAGTAGAAACTTGAGACTAGCTGCATTGCCCCTTGAATCAAATAATGGATACCCTTGGGTTCGAAATTCTCAAATCTATAAAGATGTACAATTGACTTTCAAACTGTTATCTCTAATGCTTAGCACATGCACACAAAAATTTTCGTTGAATTACCAGTACTCTTCTAATATTTGAATTCACTGTATAAATCTTAACTATTTAAAAATAAATTTGCACAGTTACCACTTTGTCCAAACACTATTTTCAGAAATTTACATCTGCATATCACCTTATGGCTTAAAGTATTGATAAAATAAAGCCTAAGTTTCTCATCACAAATCTGCCATAAAGATGAGTTCACTAATTTGGGGTATTACTTTATTTATTTATTTTTAAACATCTTTACTGGAGTGTAATTGCTTTACAATGGTGTGTTAGTTTCTGCTTTATAACAAAGTGAATCATCTATGGGGCGGATATTACTTTAGATTGCTGAAATATGCATGTCAATCTTAAGATCTCTGACATTTATAAAATATTTTGGCTTCTCTATTACACCTTTGATTTTTTTTTTTTTTTTTTTGCGATACGCGGTCCTCTCGCTGCTGTGGCCTCTCCCGCTGCGGAGCACAGCCTCCGGACACGCAGGCTCAGCGGCCATGGCTCACGGGCCCAGCTGCTCCGCGGCATGTGGGATCCTCCCAGACCGGGGCACGAACCCGTGTCCCCTGCATCAGCAGGCGGACTCTCAACCAATTCCCCCCAAGGGAAGCCCTCATCTTTGATTTTTATTAACAATTTTTCTTGATTTCTTTGTTTCTCTTCATATTTAATGCCCTTGTCAGAATCTGGTTATATATTGTACCTTTACAGTCTTTCCTACAACACTCAGAACTGTAGACTATTGGCACTGGCAAGGAGGTAGGGGATGGAAATAATGCTGCCTTTATTTTATAGATGAGGAAACTAAGAAAACAAGTTGCCTTTGCTTAGTAGTTATTTCTCTAAAATGTTTTATAAAGCCCTATTGATGTTTGTATTGTTTATTCCAATATTTAAAAACGACTAGTTGTTTAAGATATTATAAATTCCTGTATCTGTAACTGCAAAACTGCTGGCAAAAAAGGCATCATGGTTCTTTGTTGGTTTGTCTTCTACTTTAGTTAAGCACGAGGATTTCAGAGCCGGACTGCCTGGATTCAGCTCTACCATTTATTACCACGAGGAAATTATTTAACCCTTTCCTCTGTCTCAGGAGAGATTAAATGGGTTAATACACAAAAAACACAACAGTGCCTGCTACACAGTAAATACTCAAAAATATAAGGTGTTTTTTTTTAATGTTTGGTAGTAATTTTAATAACTATTAAATATTCTACATTATGAAGTTTCTAATTTCATTTCGAAAATGGAGTATTAACACATTAGATAAACAATCTGGAGGAAAAGATCTCAACTGGAATTCTAAGAGATAAAATGAGCTGTCCAATGTTAAATGGCAAATTAAAAAAAAAAGGTAGGGATAGGAACTAGGTCTACAGACTTCTACTTCAGGGCTATTTCCATGACTCTTTGTAGCTTTATACGTCATCACTGAGGAATATAAAATAGGTAAGTGCTATAAAGCTCAACATATGATGAAAACAAAAGTGATCCACAAGAGTGTAGCTGCTTAGTAATGAAGTAGTTAATCTGATATTCTAAACAGAGAAACTGTCCTTTAAAAACTAAAGACTGAACACAGACACACAGTATAGTTTTGATGTTTACTGATATCTGACTGACCTGAACAAAGAACAAAGACGATTAAGCCACATGAATAACAACAAACAACTTAATGCATTTTCCAAAATTCTTAAAAACAAAGTTCCTTGGCATAGCCATACTTTCTAACAAACCCACTTTAATGTTTTCACAGTTTACAATATCTGAAATGACCTCAGGGTCAGGCATTTGTCAGTTAATGACCTGCTGGGCTAATGGCCTTCAGCTTTGCCTTGGGCACACAAGTCCTCCAGTAGGTCATTAGCTGCCAGAAAAGGGCTCTTCCCCAATCACTATTGCTAAATAAATAAAATTTGCTCCTGGGTTAAGGCCCTGTAAGCCAACTTTGGCTTAGAGTGAATTTTTTCGTTGAGTATTTACAACTCAGAGGAAAATGATGGAAATGCTAAAACCAAAGCTATATCAATAAAAGTAATGAAAAGTAGTCATGTGGATCCTTTGGATGCTCTTAAATTTTCTTTTGCTTATGGTGTTCAAATTCAGTCTTAATTTAATATAGCAGGCACCAGATTACAAATGCACTGCATTTTGGAATTTCATCTATAAGTAAATTTTTTTGGAGCTTATACTACATTTTCCTAAAATAAAAGGCTATAAATGATGGCTAGGTTCCCAGAGAAGCCCACAAAAGCTTAGTTAGCCCATAATATTAGAAATACCATATACTTGTAATTAAAAATAGGATTGAAAACCACAATCTTATAATACTTGCAACTAAACAAAATTGGAAAACAAAACTAAATAGGAAACATTTAAAAAATGATCTTTAAGTGTTGATGGTTGCAGGGAAATTTGGTTTAATAGGAGAATAAGGGTAGAGACACTGGTTCTTTCCTATGCCTATTTCATTTCTAATTATAATTTTCCTTTTTCTTAACACAAGAGTACACCAAGCTTTACTCTGTGTTCTTCAACTCCAAGTTTCTTGGTTTATTTTTCCTCTTGAAAAAAGCAAAGAGAAGGCAAAATGGTGGATGGCAATTTTTCTTTAAAAAAAATTTTTTTTTTTGGGCAATTTTTCTGAAACAACAGGTAAAAGAATAAAAATCTGGAGGAAAACAGCTGAAGAGGATGTGTATACATTTTGGAGACTGTCTAAGGTGAAATGAACTGAGTTGTGAACAGTAAGAGACAAAGAAAGGGGCACTGTGTACAAGTCTACTGGGTGAAGAAATGATGGTTGGAGAAGAGACTGGGGTCAGGTGGCTGAGGATGAAGAGGAAGTAATCAGCTGTTCATCTGCCTAGTACTTTGTAAACTCTGAACGCAGGAAATTCCTTGAGTAAAATCATTAGAAAGGCAAAAGAAGAGTACTGACTCAAGCTGGAAAATACATTTTTTTCTCTCTCTGGATTTGGAGAAATAGCAATTTATGTCAGTGAAATTGGAGGGGGAAAAAAAGCTGGTTTAATTAATTTTACTTCTAGAAAGTGGGAAAAGGGATTTACAAAAATTGAGGTTGCCAAAGTATACAATGAGATTGCCATAATCAGTATGTTTCTACCTCTCATGGCCAACCACGGTGTGGGGTTCAACTGTACCCATGTCAGAGGGTGTATTTTTGTAGAACACAGACTTTTTTTTTTGCGGTACGCGGGCCTCTCACTGCTGTGGCCTCTCCTGTTGCGGAGCACAGGCTCCGGACGTGCAGGCTCAGCGGCCATGGCTCACGGGCCCAGCCGCTCTGCGACACGTGGGATCTTCCCGAACCGGGGCACGAACCCATGTCCCCCGCATCGGCAGGCAGACTCTCAACCACTGTGCCACTAGGGAAGCCCAGAACACAGACTTTTTAAAAAATGGGTTTCTTTAAATGCCAGGCATATGGAAGAAATGCTTCTCTTGCTCTTTTTTTCTTGTCTTCAGGTTTCTGGTTTGACACAGACACTAAGAGAAGTGTCCATTTTGCATGATGGCATTTGACCTCCCTATGACAAAAAGATACTTCATTCCATTGTTTTATAGCACCACAAGGGTAAAGTTCAAGGTTTTAATGAGATAATACATATTAAAAGAACATAATATTTTGCCTTTTTAAAAAATTTATTGATTTAAGGCTGCGTTGGGTCTCCGTTGCTGCGTGTGGGCTTTAGCTGCGGAGAGCGGAGCTGCTCTTCATTGTGGTGTGCGGGCTTCTCATTGCAGTGGCTTCCCTTGTTGCAGGGCATGGGCTCTAGGCGCATGGGCTTCAATAGTTGCGGCACGCAGGCTCAGTAGTTGTGGCACACAGGCTTAGTTGCTCTACGGCATGTGGGATCTTCTTGGACCAGGGCTTGAATCCAAGTCCCCTGCACTGGCAGGCATACTCTTAACCACTGCACCACCAGGGAAGTCCCTGTCTTCTTATTTCTAGCACACATCTCAAACATTTATCACTTTCACTTTAAATACAAGGAAGCAGACTCAGAATATAAATACAGTGTCTGTTTAATATGTGGCTATGTTAGCATGTGATAAGAAAAAAGCTGGAAAAATTATTTTGGGGATTTTGAAATTGTAATTTTATAATAGCATTTTGACTTCTCTGATATGGAGATAGTTTCCTTTATCATTATAACATATGACACCCCACTAACGTTCTGCACATATTTTTCTAGTCATGAAAATCTACCCTTGACTGGGTCATATGAAGAAAAGAACATTAATCATGGGTGTCAAACTAAAGAGGATGAAAGCAATTAATTCAATAATTTCCACAGGTAAAATACTTATGACAAGACTGTAAACACACAAGGTCACAATAATGTCTATTTTAAATGAATATGACAGAGAAAAACTTAAATTTCATATGACATAGCATGTTTCTAGGTTTCACTTTTCAACATGAACTTGAAAGTAAACAATATAACAGATAAGAAAAACACCAAATAACCAATAGCAGCTGCTTTATTAAAATATATAGATGGTATAAAAGGAGATTTATATGCATAAATTGAGCATATTTATACAAACAAAATTATTCCTTGTAAACAACATATTTATGCCTTTTGGAAAACAAAGTTAACATAAGAGAATACATCAGTTATGCAAGGACTACATCTGTGCCACTGGTTATTTAGAAATATAAATCACTAATGCTTAATAGAATGGCTCCCAGAAGTGACATCATGACAATGTTCTGGGATGTTTAGACAAGACCCCAGAACTAACTAACTCACAGATGTATAATCATAGGTCCATTAAATGAAAATCACTACAAAGATTAAAAAAAATAACATGGTGAATTAAATTCTTTAGATACTAGGGTCATCACTGTACATATAAAACACTGTTTTTTTTTAAAAAAAGATGACATAATAATATGCACAGTCTTATTTACATTGTGGCTTAATCTTAAAATACAAATCCAGTCTACAAGTAAACACAGAGACGAGGAAAAAGCTGTAATGGTCAGCCAGATTTCTAAATTATAGTGCTTTTCCATGTTATGATTTTTCCCCAGTTATTCAGTGTGTCTCACTGATAGCTTGATGCTCAAACACTAAAATTTTAGATTCTGGCATGACCCCATCATTTCAGCATTCAGTGATGTTCTACATGAACATAACATAGAGCAATTTATTTCAATGGAGTCAGGGAATTTACAGCTTAAAAAGAGGCATCTGAGGTCTCTTAGTTCAGGGTCTTTATGTAGTGAAGTACTAAAATAAAAAGTTGCCCTTAGGTCCCATAATTGAAAATGAATGATAACTCAAGCATTAATTTTTAAACTCACTACTGAATTCAAAATCTTGTTAATTCACACGTACGTGACTACAGCTATAACAGTAAGAAGACAATTATCAGAGGATTAATATACCAATTTCTATACTCAGAGATATTTAAAAATCTAAGTGTTACCTAAGGCAATTACCTTGAAGACCCCTAATATCTTCAGGGAAAAGCCAAAGGGAGAATAATTGACTTTGCTAATTTTACCCTTGGCAATTATAAAACAGCTCTGAATTTCATATGACTGCAGAATACTTCATCTAATGGCCTGTCCCAGCAGAAGTACAGTGATAAACACATAATATAGAAATTCAGACAAGAATTCAGTAGCAAAAGAAAATGGGAAATTGGTAGAATAAGTCATAAAAAATTAAAGTTGCTACAAATATGCTAATTTTAATTACCATGTTAAATATACACCCTCAAAGAAAAAGCAGACAGTTACTGTGGAGAAACAGAAAACTATACACAACAATTCTGTGTTATGTTCTATCTGCTTCCTTATTTCTGTGGCCTCTATTTATGTTGCTATTGCCGACAATTTTTCTTTCTTATAAAAGAAAATTAAAACATCATTAAATAGAATCTAACTTTACCAAGATATTAACCATATGAAGAGAGCTTATTTATCACCACCTCTTCTTCCCCTTCAAAACCCCCCTTTTAGTAGTTAGTATTATACTTAACTTAAGCTTCTGGGAATTCATTTAATAAAATTATTCCTCTTCTGAGATAAAACTTTACTTTCCTTAAAAAAAATATTCTAAGGGGAATATTGCCATGTATTTAAATGAAAGGAACTGGCTCTGAATATGGGAGATTTGCTTTATCAAAGAAAATTCTTTGATAAAGCATTTTAGTTACCCCTTACAATCTACTCAGTTTAAAATACTGTTCACATGATTTGAAAATCATCTATTATGATTAAAAGAGGGCTACAAAAAGCCTAGATTTGTAGAAGATCAATTATGGACCCCTGGACATGGTAGTCAAGGTCTTTCACAAAAAGTGAGCCAGTGAAGCATCTTTTGAAATTGACCTTGTAGAGCTTTCAATGACCCTTTGAAGAACAATGTGCAAAAGATCCATGTTTTGGATGAACGGGGTTGTGTAGAATAAAGGCTTCAATTTAACACACAACTATCAAAGTCAGAAAAAAACATACCATGGTTTAAAAAGGAAAAAAAATTCCTCATCAGACAAAGGTTGATAAAATGCAAATCTAAAGGTGCAAACCTGTGCACAGACCGTGAAGGTACAGGGCTCACTGGAGGGGAAGGGAATGCCTGATCATTCTTATTCCAAGGAGAAGCTTCAGGCTGAACCGTTGCTTGGATATTCTAAGCTTTTTTGGGGGGGTGGGGGGAGTAAATCAAGTAGTGCTACTGAAATCCAGTGCCTAATGGAGCAGATGGTGGAGGTCTTAGACTCTGGAACATTTATAGTGATGCTTCTGAATGCAAAACACCAGGAGTGGATTTCACCGGCTGTGAATCTGATTTGATTTTGATGGGAACAAAGCCTCCATTTTCTCTGAACTTGAACCACACTGAAAGGAAGAATGTGTGAATGATACAAGCTAGCTAAGAAAAAGGAACATATTAAATATTATTCCCATAAAGTGGTTAACACAACTGAATACTTGTTTGTGTCATTATAGCATGTTAATAATATTTGTACTTAATATTTGTACCATCATCTTAACCTTATATAACATTTCATCGGAATAGCTTAAGTGAGTTAGATCTGATGATCAGAGCAAACAGATATAAATTTGTCTGAAGGCAATAAGCTTTTTTTTTTTTTCTTTTTTAATGGTAGGGGCCAGGCTGAGGGCTAATTACTGAAATGTGGACCTAGTTAGTATGTCCGTAACATCTCTTCCTCTCAGGTATGTGGGTCTAAACCATGAGTGGCCAGTGTGTGTGGCTAGTCATCTGCAGCTCAAGGCACCCAGAAACAATACCAGACCTGTACTTTCTGAGGCTTCCTCCTTCTCCAAGACCCAAAGTTCAACATAGACCATAGCAGGTATGGTGAAGAGGGAAGTTGGACAATGCAGTCAGAGAGTGGCTCCCAAGTCAACTGAGATTATTTATTATTCCATTCTATTTTATTTTTTATTTTTTTTGCGGTACGTGGGCCTCTCACTGTTGTGGCCTCTCCCGTTGCGGAGCACAGGCTTCGGACATGCAGGCTCAGCGGCCATTGCTCACGGGCCCAGCCGCTCTGCGGCATGTGGTATCTTCCTGGACCGGGGCACGAACCCGTGTCCCCTGCATCGGCAGGTGGACTCTCAACCACTGTGCCACAGGGGAAGCCCCTATTATTCCATTTTATACGGCCAATTCTTTCTTTCTTTAGCTTCCTTTTCAGATGAATATAAACTATATATTAAAGGTACCATACTATTTTCTCCCTAAAACCAGCAGGTCTATCTTATGAAAATATGTGCTAGCCAAAAGTGGGATGGGAAGGTAGGGCAGAATGCTACTTGTCTCCCAGTATCTATTCTCTCCATCTTCCGGATTTTTGGTTGGGCACATGGCAACCTCACAATCAAGTTTACATTTCTTAGTCTCCCTGACATCTAGGTGTGACCATATCATTAAATTCTAGCCAATAGGATGTAAGCAGAAGGATTTCAAATAACTTCTGAGAAACGTCTTTAAAGTGGTGACACTATACAATTTATCATCCGAACTGGGCCATGTGAGAGTAAAAGGGAGTGCTAAAATAATTAAAATTTTGTACTTTTTGAAACTGGTATTTATTAACTAACAATTGATTTTATTATACTGGGGGACTTTTTAACTAGTTCTATTCAAAAACCATTTTCAAAAATAAAATTTCAAAAGAAATAAAAATAACATATATCTATGTACATTAAAATAAAAAAGAACTTCTTTATATTGATAATCTGAATATTAAAAAATAGAATAATTATTCTTGGTACATATTCACATATTTGTTTCTTAGCAATATCTGTCTCTAATATTGTGTCACTGGCATTTTTCTGAAGGATGTGTCTGTAAAAATATGGCATTTAAAAATAAAACTGCTAGCAATATTCTTCACAGTTGCATTTTATAATTAATTAATTTGAAATTACTGATATTTTAATTGATTCTTATTGGTAGACCATAATATTTTTAATTGAGAAAGATGCTCTTTCTACAGGTTCTGAGTTATTTGGTAAGCTCAGAGCAAATTTTCTAAATGGAAGAGACACTCAATTCTAATTTTTTTTTTTCACATTGAAAAGTGTAACTATTCCACCCAAATATTTTCAAGGTACTGTCTTCTTGCTTCCTTCAGAGTACTTTCCTTTGACAAATATTTTTAAAAGATAAAACTTGTCAAATAAATTGACTCTATGATTCTTTTGAATGTTTTGCCAAAATTAGATGCTGCAAAGTCTAGGCCTTCTCAATTTCATTTCATTCATGTATGTGTATAATTTATTCAAAATAGGAGCACCACCAAAAGATTCTTCCTGCAAGATGAAATATTCCCAATCAGAAGTACAGAATTGCAAATTTTAATCTTGTAGAGCATTTGAGTTCTTACCATTTATGTTGTTCAATTCCTTCTTTCCTTCTGTAGGGAAAAATTCCAATGGAAATTTTGTTTTCATTAATTGCAGTTCTATAAAAGCTTCATTGGGTGTTTCAGTTGTTGAACACTTGATTTCAGATTTCCACTTGATTTTGAACAAAATGTCACCAAAACTTTGAAGAGCCATTTACAACAAAGTTCAATACCATTGTTGGGTATAGAGATTTCTAAAATCTGATTGATGACAGGCAACAAAGAGAGAAGGCACATATTGTGGTACTGAACTATATAGTTTTATACTCAACATCAGCTATATCCCCCAAATCTTGTAGTCCAGAGACTCTGACTATAAAGATATTTGTAAATTTTTGTAACAATAGCTTCTTTTTCAATTAGTAGAATGTTGATGTTTGTTTCGATGCAATTATGAATTATGGGTGTGCCTCAACCAGTTCCAAGTCCTCCATAGATTTCTCAAGATAGTAAGACGGTCATTTTTATCACAACACTGTATGTGTTTCACCTAAATTTGTACTTGTATTAATATTGTAAACTAACAATTTTATCTTTCATGTTCAACTTTTTTTTAAAGTCTCTATTGAATTTATTACAATATTGCTTCTGTTTTACGTTTTGGTTTTTTGGCCGTGAGGCATGTGACATCTTAGTTCCCTGACCAGGGATTGAACCCACACCCCCTTCACTGGAAGGCGAAGTCTTAATCACTGGACCACCAGGGAAGTCCCTCATATTCAACTTTTTTTTTTTTTTGCTGTACACGGGCCTCTCACCGTTGTGGCCTCTCCCGTTGCGGAGCACAGGCTCCGGACGCGCAGGCTCAGCGGCCATGGCTCACGGGCCCAGCCGCTCCGCGGCATGTGGGATCTTCCCGGACCGGGGTACGAACCCGTGTCCCCTGCATCAGCAGGCGGACTCTCAACCACTGCGCCACCAGGGAAGCCCCCCTCATATTCAACTTTTAAACTGAATTTCCAATCTCACTCAAAATGTCTTTACCTTTGGTAGATATACTTCCAAAAGCTTTACCTTGATTCCACGAATGGGTGGAAAAAGAAAACATTTTTAGAATTAACTAAAATGATTTAATTACTTGAAGTACCTGATAACATTCAACTGAAACTGGAATTATTTAACTGTTTGCGAAGTTCTTCCATCATTGGAGACAACAAACATAAAGCTATTGCTCGTATCCAAAAATGAGTGAAATCAATTTACAAGAATAGTTATTTATCTAAACAAAAGTTAGGCTTTACAGAGTTGTATGTATACTTTCTTCAGCTACATGGCTTAAACCATTTAAGCCTCCCTAAAGTAACTACTAATTTTGGAACTAGATCCTGACACTTTTTCAGCAAATTCGACTCTTCTTGTTTTCATGAGGTCAGCGATACCACTACGGTCTCTGTAGTGGACAGTAAACGTCAATAAACATTTTATGCAAGTTACACATTCCTTATTAACTTTTTTGAGAAACAAAAATCCAGCACTTTTTAAACATAAAATATATACTTTTATTTTTTTGAGCTGTTGCCAAAAGGTTTATTGCAAAAACAAAGTACTGCCAGGGACTTCCCTGGTAGTCCAGTGGGTTAAGACTCCACGCTTCCAGTGCCGGTGGCCCAGGTTTGATCCCTGGTAGGGGAACTAGATCCCACACGCATGCTGCAACTAAGAGTCTGCAGGCTGCAACTAAAAAGCCCACATGCCGCAACTAAGATCCGGTACAGCCAAAATAAATAAACAAAAAAACAAATAAATAATAAAAACAAAACAAAGTACTGCCAGATAATATAATAGTACCGGTTTACAGCATACAAGCAAGTGTGCTCAGTTTATTCCTTTTTTTTTTAATTGGAGTATAATTGCTTTACAATGTTGTATTAGTTTCTGCTGTACAATGAAGTGAATCAGCTATATGTATACCTGTATCCCCTCCCTCTTGGACCTCTCTCCCTCCCCCACCCCCATCCCACCCATCTAGGTCACCACACTCAGTCTACACAGAACTGATCAGCCTCGATTTCCCACATGTCTATTTCATAGACAATGGACCTCTAACTTACTATATTTCCCACTGAGCTTTTGGACTGGTACCTGGTGGTTTTATGACTCCTGAAGGCCAGACTTGGGCCATACAATTGGGTGATACACCAAATGGCCAGCTGGGGCAGAAGTGTCAAATACTTCTACCACCTGAGACAGAAAGGAGTTAACTGTCTCTAGACATTCAGTGTACTTTGTTATATTAACAATTGCCCTGCATTCTGTCCTTGATTGGGAGGTGTCTGAAAGCACTGGGAAGAGAGAGGCATTATTGCTGGTTGTCTTTCAGATTTAATAATAACTTAACATGAGAACTCCCCCTACTGTACATGGATCTCACATATTATTGGCCTACGTTAGACAAAAATTGAGGCAGAGGCTGGGAGTAGAAAGCGGAGCTCTATCAAACCCATGCTGGCTTATTCTAATGTAATTATTAGTAACCATCTCTGTTAAAAACAAAAAATTCAGGACAAATGCTAAGTCAGATGGGATTCTGGGACAGCAGACTTACACTGAGACTGTCCTTGGTGTCCAGGATGTACATTTACTTGATCTTCAATGGAGGAGATCTGCCCTTCTTTGCCCTTCCTCCTTCTTCCTTCCTATTGACTGGAGTGAAGACATGATGGCAACTATCTTGGGCCACAAAGTGGTAAGATAAGAATAGCAGAGCAGTAAGATAGAAGGAGCCTAGGTTCCTGACTTTAGAATCACCATATCAACCTTGGACTGCCTACTCCCAGATAGTAAAAATATGTGAAAAATAAATTCTTATCTTGTTTTGGTCACTATTATTTTATAGTCATACCTAATCCTAACTGATAAATAAGGACTACCTCTACAATCTTTCTAGAAAGCAGCTTGGCAATATTATATCAAGAATACTAAAGATGTTTAAACACTTTGAATCCTTCTAGGAATTTATCTTAAAGAAATAATCTGGAATGAGGAAAAACTGATGTGTAAAGATGTTTACTGAAAATCTATTTATGATAGTAAAAAATCAGAAGCAACCTAAATGTCCAAAAATAAGGAACTTCTTTTTTTTTTTTTTGCGGTATGTGGGCCTCTCACTGTTGTGGCCTCTCCCATTGCGGAGCACAGGCTCCGGACGCGCAGGCTCAGCGGCCATGGCTCACGGGCCCAGCCGCTCCACGGCACGTGGGATCTTCCCAAACCGGGGCACGAACCCGTGTCCCCTGCATCAGCAGGTGTACTCTCAACCACTGCGCCACCAGGGAAGCCCAAGGAACTTCTTAAATAAACAATATTGCATCTAAATAATTGAATATTGTGCAACCATTAGAAAGTTTATGAAAAAAGTTAATGACATGGGAAAATGCCCACATCATATATGCCATGAGAGAAAATAGGCAAGATTAAAAAAAATCTTGCACATGTAAGTTCTCACTTATGTTACCCCCAAATCCACATATATAAATGTATGAATAAACAAACAAAAAAAGACTGAAAGGAAATACATGAAAATATTAACCAACAGTGATTATTTCTGGATAGTGAGATGATAAGTAATATTTATTTATATCTTTATATTGAATATTTAACACTACCCTATAATTAACAAATAATCCCATCTGTAATCAGAAAAAAATAGAAATTAATTTCAAAACTCTTTCCTAGCATTTACCAGTTTTAACTGGTGCTGACACTGCCATCATCGTCATTATCATCATCACAATTTTACTGAGCATCTATGTGTGGGGAGTTGAGGCAGCAGGGTGTCCAGACCTCTGTGGCTCCTGCAGTCAACCAAAGGCCATCCAGATACAAGCAAACCCTGCCCAGTTTTACCTTGGTGTTCTGTAGCAGAGCTAGTCCATTGCAGGCATTTGCTAGAAGGAAGTCTCCACTCAGGATAGCTATTTTATTTCCAAACTGCATGTCTTTCAGTGGCCCATCAGAAGATTGCAATTCATCTAAATTTACTATCCCACGATGTACAAGGAGGGCAGTATGGATAAGTTCTGTGATCTCTGCCAAACTTCTTTGACTAAAACATAAAGGTAAGACTTGTCTGAGTATAAAGACAACCAACTTATCACTAATGTCAGACTTCAGTTTTCAACAACAAAATATTTTATAGATTAGTGTCTCTTTTTTTAATTATTCCTTTTTCATGAAGTTTTTTTCTATTGAGATATAATTGACATATAACATTATATTAGTTTCAGGTGTACAACATAATGATTTGGTATTTGTACATACAGTTGACCTTTGAACAACACAGGATTGAACTGTGTGAGTCCATTTACATGAGGATCTTTTCAATAAATACTTAGGTATTATACAATCTGAGGTTGGTTGAATTTGCAGATGTGGAACCACAGATATGGAGGACTGGCTATGGGCCTTGAGCATCCGTGGATTTTGGTATCTGAAGTGGGTCCTGGAACCAATCCCCCGTGGATATCAAGGGAGGGTTGCATTGCAAAATGAACACCATCGTAAGCCTAGTTAACATCTGTCACCACATACAGTCACAAATTTTTTTTTCTTGTGATGAGAAGATCTACTGTCTTAGCAACTTACAAATACACAATACAGTATTATTAACCACAGTCACCATTTATGCATTATATCCCCAGTACATTATATCTTCATGTCTTTTCTTTTTAAAATAACTAGAAGTTCATGCCTTTTGACCACCTTCACCCATTTTGTCTCCCTTCCCACCCTCCACCCGCCCCCCCGACCCCAACCTCTGACAGCCACCAATCTGTTCTCTGTATCTATGGGTTCAGTTTTTGGCTTTCTTTTGTTTTTTTTATATCCCACATATAAGTGAAACCATACAGTATTTGTCTTTCTCTGACTTATTTCACTTAGCATTTTGAAGCTTCGTGGAGTTTCTTTTTGAAGGTTTCAAATGCACTTTTTTTCAATCATGCCATACTTTAATGGGTACATGGTACTTTTACTTGGCATCAATTATGAGTTGGTTTTGAAGCAATTCAGTATTATACCAGCTGGATGACTGATGATCACTGATCTCTCCATTCTTTTGGGGTGACTCTGCTAGCAGGGGACAGGTTCCACAGTATTCCAATTTGTGTTCCTGCATATACCCATATAGCAACACAAAGTGGCCCCACTAGTATTACCAGTTTGTCATGGAAATCAGGTGTACGTTTCTGGTGTCTCTGCCTTGCCATTGTTAGCTGAATGCTTCAAACTCAGGGAAACATCATGAAGCTGAAGACAGAAACTGCGGCAAATGCAGCTGAGGGTTTGGTGTAACTTCATATCAAGCACCCTCGCAAAGACACTTGAATGAAGTTTTTATTAGAGGCCTTTCCACCAAGTAGTTTGTGATCCATAAGCAGATCCTGACACCTTTCTTCTCTCTACCATTCCCCATTCTCTATCCCATGAGTCACCAGGATTCCCCAGAGAGAAGCTGACCAGTAAGGGCCACCCTCTACAGTTCCATTTAGATACTTTGTTCTCAGTATAACTTTAAGATTTATGAGAATTCTTACTGGTATCTAATAAAACTCCAATTTGAGTGGGAATATAACTTGTGCCAGACATTAGGTTAAGCACTTTTATGCATTATTACTTTTAATCCTAAATGCAAAGCTGTGGGATTTACAGACATGAATAGAATGTGGTCTCTTCCTTCAAGGACCTTATCTTTCAGAACAAGAACCAAGATACATATCTACAGCAGTAATTAAAACAGAGAAGGCCCTTGAGGAGCTTATAGTGTAGTGCTGTATCAGACAGGATTTCAAGAGATGTTTGTTTTCTTTTTTATACTTTTCTATAGTTTGTACCTTTTCTATAACAAAAGTATTACTTTTATAATCATAAAATATCAACAATTACTATAAAATTTAAACCTCATAACCACCCTATGATAGGTATTACTAACCTCTTTTTATAGGTGAGAAAATTGATGTACACAGTTTAATGACTTGCCCAAAGGCACACAGTAATACAGAGCTAGAAATCCATTGAAATCTGTTACAAATGGCCCCATGTGGATCATGCCACTTTGCTTCCACGCTCCTGTGTAGTCCCCTCCACCCTAACTTTGGGCTTCACCATGTGACTTACTTTGGTCAAAAAGACATTAGCACACGTGACATAAGTAAAGCCTTCTAAGTGTTTATGCATTAAGGCTTGTCCAGTGCAGTCACACGAGTGACCCCAGAATGTAAGAAATAAAATGGCTGTTTCAAGTCACTAAATCTTAGGATAGTTTGCTATGAAGCAATAGCTATCTGATACAGAAACTGGTATATCTAGGAGTGGGTGCTGTTGCAACAAAAGGCTAAAATATGTGTCAATGGCTTTGAGTCTGAATGTTTGGGGCTAGAGGTAAAGGCTGAAGAAATGGCAAAGTCTTAGTAGAATCTGGAAAGGCAGTGAGGAAACTGTTATTGGGGGATTGAGCAAAAACATATGGTGTTATAAGGTAGGGAAACAACTTGCAAAACTTTTATCTGTGGTAACTTGAAAAATAGAAAATATACCTAAATATTAAAAAGTAGGTAGTGAAAGTGGAGAGATCAGTGGAGGAAGCTGTAACAAAGGCCCAAGTCACAAAAGGGTTTGACGTAAAGGTCAAATTTAAGCATTTGACCTAGAATAACAGCCTTAGACAAGGAGACAAATAAATATAAAACAATCTGATGATAAATATAAGAGACCCTTCTCTCAAAAAAATGTAGTACTTGTTTAACAACTACAGTACAGTAATTACATAAAGATGCAATAAAATAAAGGAGCCAAAATACTTGGCATATACAAAAGAAAAATTACGTTTCTGATTTACTCCCCTTGCTTCAAAAAAAAAAAAAGTAAAAGAATATGTAAAAATGACCCCGTGTACATACAGTATCTGACTACAAATTGGGGGTGTAGGAGAAGATGAACCAGTGAGTTAAACAGCTTCTGAAAAGAGTAAATTCATGGTTTAGATTAAAACCTCACTACATCCCAAAGAAAATCACCAAGGATGGAGCCTTATAAGACTATTGAGAAGTTAACGGAAAACATTTTTGAAAAGGGAGCTAAAATTTAAAACTATCCTTTAAAAGAGTGACTAAAAGGAATAAAAATATATTTTATTAGTACCCTGCAAATGTATTCTAGCTTACGAAAAAGTTCGCTGCTACATTTCACAAAAATTGCACAATGAGATTATGAGCAAGTATAAAACTCAAGAAGGGTTAAGCACTGGATAAATCTCTCATGCAGTTCAGCTTATGAAAGAAAGTAATAACTAGGGAAGCAGAAGTTGTAGATGTTTTGAATTACCCTAAGGATGAAAATTGGGAGCTTTTAATAAAGACATCTATAATCATAAAACTGCATTCATTAAACAAATGGCAATCTTTAAATGCCACATGGCCAGAAACAACAAAAACAGTGGTAATAATAAAAGTGAAAAACCATAATATGTACAGTACCCACCATTCGCAAAGAACTTTCACTTATATTATCTACTTGTGATTCTAATTACAGCAGGTCTGGGAGGTTAAAGACCTGGTCGGAACATTCAGTTTATGAAGGACAAAGCTGGAACTCAGAGTCACCTTGTCATAGGGACCAATCATAATTTAAAATGTTTATTTGCCTAATGAATAGCAAATGGTGGTAGGGGGCCAAAGTCACCAATGTTACCAAGATTGGTATATGCCCACCACAAACTTGTCCAATTTTCATCCTTAGTTCTAAGCACTACAGAAGACAATATTTCTAGGAGAAAGTATATTATGACTAGACTTGACTCTTTTTGTTCATAGTAGCTAGGGAAAGTAATCAAGTTGCTTCTAAATCATTTGGTTAGAATCAAATCAAGTGATTTAACTCAATCAGGAATCTGGATAACAGTTCTACCTCTACCTATAACAGACAGGTCATGGGCAAATCCCTTAAACTCTCAGGCCCTTGGTCTTCTGAACACTGAAAGGAGGGGAACTGGAGAAACAGTCTCTTCCAGTTCTAAGGTTCAGGGATTTCAGTCCTAAAATTTAAGATTCAGCTCTAAAATTCTAAGATTCGACTTAGACTGGTAGTTAATAGTTAAAAAGAGACAAAATTATTGCTATTATTGGTACCTACTTTTCTACAAGAAATAGAAATGAACTGATTGGTCATCTTGAAATCTGTCCTGCAAGTATGATGCTCTCAACTTCTAAGATTTTACCATTAGATAAACAACTTCAGGCCACATTACACAAGAGTTAATTTAGCATACAGCAGAGAAACAGTGACGATATGAAAGAATCTGGGAATTTTTCCTTTTCATTATCTTATTCCTATTTTAGCCACCCAAAGCAATCTAGTAAACTTTCAATGTACTGGATTTTTAAAATTATCTTATATAAAAGTCTTCATGCGATCTTATGTATATATGTTTTAGTACTTGGGTATTTTTCATGCTAAATCTTGATTGGAAAAGAGTCACAAATGAATACTGCTTATGTTAAGTAATCAGAGTAAGGAAGTAATTACTACATTGAATGTAACCCCGAGGATTAATCAATGTTTTTACATGAATTTTCACCAAATTACTTTCTTTCAGTTATATGTTAAACAACTTAACCTGCTTTGATCCATATTCTTCCAACCATTCTCCAATTTTTAGCATCCTAAGCTTTAGAAATAAGATGGCAGACATTGCTAGTTACCTCTTCACTCTCTCCTTCCTCACTACTAACATACCTGTAGTTATAGCTGGAGAGACAATGTACTCATTTAAAAATACTCACCTCAAGATCCCTTGAGGCTAGAGGGGATTGTGTAGCACAGTCTGGCCAATGAATGTAAGCAGAGGTCCACTAGGTGGAGTTTCTGAGAAATCTACTGAGTTTGTGATATAAGGGAACAGATTCAGATGGCATGCCTTTGGCATTTTGAGCTTACCCCTTCCTCCTGTTTGGTTATGGCCCAGCTGCCTGGGGGCACAATAGAAACTTAAAGGATCCTAAGAGGGCCCCCAACCTAAGGATGGTACAGCAGGAAGAAATGAGAAGCCTGGACCCCTGATGACTTCTTAGGGCTGCACCAGCTCTGACATGCCCATCTCTACACTTCTTGTTATCTGAGACAAATAAACACTGCATTCCTTTAAGCTACTGTTTGCTGGAGTCAAACACCTAAAAGATATGGTCAATAAAAACTATACCACAGGGGCTTCCCTGGTGGCACAGTGGTTAGGAACCCACCTGCCAATGGAGGGGACACGGGTTCGAGCCCTGGTCTGGGAAGATCCCACATGCCATGGAGCAACTAAGCCTGTGCGCCACAACTACTGAGCCTGCGCTCTAGAGCCCACAAGCCACGACTACTGAAGCCTGCGTGCCACAACTACTGAAGCCCACACGCCTAGAGCCCATGCTCTGCAACAAGAGAAGCCACCACAATGAGAAGCCCGTGCACTGCAACGAAGAGTAGCCCCCGCTCACCACAAATGGAGAAAGCCTGCGTGGAGCAACGAAGACAAAACAAAACAAAACAAGCAACGAAGACAAAACAAAACAAAACAAACAAACAGCTATACCACAAAAATGGTAAAGAAGACATTTTACGTTCATATTTCTGCACTCTGGTTTTATTCACCTAATATTATCTCTTGGAGATAGTTCCACATTATTTACAAATAAAGGATCGCCTAGTTCTCTTTAACATCTCTTCAGAGGTCCATTGTATAGATGTGCCATACTTTTGCTGCTATACGGTGAATGATAAATTTTTGTTTAAACAATTTTTAAGAATCAGTCCATGCGTCACTCCTCTGAAGTCTTCCCTCATTTCCCCAAAGTTAACTCCTTCTGTGCTTGAAAGCCTTCGAACATAGCTCAGTCATTTGTTGTACTATGTTGTAATTATTACTTTAAAAAAAATTACTTATTTTATTTATTTATTTATTTTTGGGCTGTGTTGGGTCTTCATTTCTGTGTGAGGGCTTTCTCTAGTTGTGGCGAGCGGGGGCCACTCTTCATCGTGGTGTGCGTGCCTCTCACTGTCGCGGCCTCTCGTTGCAGAGCACAGGCTCCAGATGCGCAGGCTCTGTAGTTGTGGCTCACAGGCCTAGTTGCTCCGTGGCATGTGGGATCTTCCCAGACCAGGGCTCGAACCTGTGTCCCCTGCACTGGCAGGCAGATTCTCAACCACTGTGCCACCAGGGAAGCCCCTGTAATTATTTCGTTAGCCATATTTCTTCCTGCTCTCTCTCTCCCTCACAACACTGTAAATGATACTATCCTATTTCCCTAGCCTGCCTATAAACATTTGTTAAATGAATAGCTCTTTACTTAGCAATCAATTTTATAAAGGTAGAGGGAACAGCTATCACTCTGAGTTTCAAAAGGTGAGGAATGATATAAACTAAAAAGTCAGATTTATAGAATCAGAGTTGGAAATGACCCATAGGTCAATTAAGCTCAATTAGCCCCTTCCAGGGATGAGTAATCACAAATTACACAGGAGTCAGGTCTGCTGATGAACAGTTTTAATTATCAGAAATTGCTCCTAATATTAACTTGAAATTTCTTAAAATGTTTTACATGTTTAAGTTGGTGTTAAAATAATACAAGAGTCAATAGTGTTTCACCACACAGGCAAAGGAGATAAAAGATAATAGTCTTCTTTCTCTCTTATTCTATTTTTTCTTTTTTTACCCTCCTTCCTTCTTTGCTTTCCTTTTAAAAGACGTATTTCTTGAAAACACTTTTTATTTTGGGAATTTTCAAACATAACAAAAGTAGAAAATATAGCATAAAGAACCTCTGTGGACCCTAATCTTGTTTTAGATACACCTTTCACTCTCCTTCCAGATTTTCTTCCTTCCAGATTATTTTGAAGCAAATGTCAGACATCATGTCATTTCATCTGAAAATACTTCAAATATCCTATTTTTTAAAATACCTAACAGCAGAAATGGCTCCCACTTACTAAATTACTTTAAGCCAATTAGTTACTGTATGCCAAGCAAGTTTATATAATTTTGCAAGCATAATAATAATTCAATTAACAGATTAATAAATAAAATAATGTAAAACTCACAGCAGCTCTCTGAGGTAAGCATTATCTCTATTGTATAGAAGGAAGCTGGGTGGGCAGGCTAAGTAACTTGCTCAAGTCTAGCTGGTAAACTGCAGAGATGGAGTTGAAGCCCAGGGTTCTCTGATTCTAAAACCCCAAACACAAAATATACAAAATTCCGGGTGTTTCTGAAAGTATTAAAATGGTAGGCAAGAGTCATTTATTTAAAATCATTTTACTTGAGCCCTAAAAGGTTGGTTTTTTTTAAGTTGGAAAATTGACTTTTATGTTCATGTGGGAAGAATAAATTTGAAAATTACAAAGAAAATTTTGGAAGAGGCCTGTCATTCTAGATTTTAAAACTTATTATGAAGCTATTGCAATTTTTAAAAGAATAGTGATATCACAAGAACAAACTAATAGATTAGTGGAATGAACTCCAGAAAGAGATCCAAATATATTTGGAAAATTGTTTATGGTAAAGATAACACTTGAAATTGTTAGGGAAAAAATGGAATATTCTTACAAAAACTGTTGGGGCAACCGGCTATCGATTAAAGGAAAAAAAATAATGAAGTTAGATACTTACTGTACTCCGAGGATAAAAATATATTTAGCTGGATCAAATATATAAATGTGAAAAACGAAACTATAACTTTAGGAAAACATTCTTAGGACCCTGGGCTGAGAAAGCCTTGAAAAATAAAATGGGAAGTCATAAAGAAAATAATGGATAAAATTGAGTGAAATATACAAAAATGTTTATATAATAAAATATAGGCTAATTTGAAATAACAGATTTGAAATAACATATTTGCAACACATACAACAGACAGAAGATTATATTCAAAATACGTGTGGAGCTTGTCCAAGCTGGACAAGAAATTAATAAGAAAAAGATAAACAGCGCAAGAGCAAAATGGGAAAGGAAATGAAGAGGTAATTCCAAAAGAAACAGAAATGGTCAAAACCATATAAAATGACGCTTAACTAATAATTTGGAAAAGGAGTATTATAATAATAATGAGATAATATTTTTAGTCCATTAGCTTTGCAAAAATGAAAAGATTAGAAATGAGGCAAGCAGGAAGATGAAGAAACAATGAAGTCCACCACTTTGCTCCTTTGTTCAAAACCCTCCAATGGCTCCCCATCTCACTCAGGGTAAAAGCCAAAGTTCCGAGGCCCAAGGATTCCATTCCAAGGGCCAATGGATTCCAAGGCCCAACACAATCTGCCCCTGCTCCTCTAACCCCTTAACTCTCTGACTTCATTTGCTACTCTCTTCCCCCTTGCTCACTCTCCTCCAGCTACATTAGCTTCCTTGGTATTCCCTGGACGACCCAAGCCTGTTCCTACCACAGGGCCTTTGTCCCTTCCTCTGTCTGGACTAATCTGCCCCTATATATTTGCAAGGTTTCGTTACTTGCTTCCTTCAGATCCCTTCAAAGTGCACCTGATCAGGAGGGCCTTCTCTGACTACTCCACTTACAAGAGCAACCTTCCCCTTCCTGCCGGCACTCTATATCTCTACTTCCTGCTTTTTTTTCCCCTCCATAGCACTTATTGTCATCTGACACCCTAGTTATTTCATCTGTGTTTTGCTTCTCTCTCCAGGGTCCCATAGAAAGAAAGCTCCATAAGAGCAAAGAATGGAGAAAGTAGAGGGGAAAGCTGATATGAGCAATAGAGTTCCTAAAATATACTTCAAAAATACTAAGATAGCAATAATAAAAAGGAAAAGTATATGCTTTTAACGCCAGGTGAAAGAAACTTTCATGGTGATAACTTTGTCAAATATTACTTTTTAATAAGTAAGCTAGGCCCAAAGTCCTAAGACATTTATTCAATTCATTGTAAAAATTATAGAAACATAGTGATTCTCCTATTTTGTCACTTACTCGCACTGATATCTTTGAATTTTAGGTTTGCCACGACTACAGCATTCAAAACTAAACTTGCTTCATTCCTTCATTTGGCAATGAGAATTGTGATTTTAAAAACAGTGACTAAACCCAAAATCTCAAAGCTGTAGGTTGCAGTAATGGTAACTTCCAAATAGAGATCAAGTCACAGAGTCAAGGGCTGAAACATTGCCCAGGTCTTACTTCCAGCTCTTACCACACACACTAAGCAATCACTCAAAAGGACTGAGGGCTCTGCATCTCTTTTAGAAAAGCTCACCTGACATTCTAAGTTAGAATATATAGAAAAGAGGCAGAAAGCAAGAAGTCTTTGCATCTGGTCTCATTCAAAGAGATTAGATATCCAAGCAATGTTAGAATCTTGCCATGCTATGAAAACACACGGTCTGGAAGTGAGGGGGAAGAAAAGACAAAAAAAAACCAGGGAAGTCCCGACAGTTCAGTATTGATGGATTCTGTAATTAGTTCCCTCCATACCTGCCAACCAATCTACAGAGAGATGAGCTGCCTTCAGTGGTGGTATTCATACTTGAGAAAGCAGAGGATGTTGGGACTCAGCAAGGAATCACAATAGTTATTACTAGAAATTAGCCAAACAAAACAAGATTTGTGGGACTTCCCTAGTGGCACAGTGACTAAGAATGTGCCTGCTGGGAAGAACTTCAAGATTGCAGAGGAGTAAGACATGGAGATCACCTTCCTCCCCACAAATACATCAGAAATACATTTACATGTGGAGCAACTTGTGCAGAACACCTACTAATCCATGGCAGAAGACCTCACACATCCCAAAAGGCAAGAAACTCCCCACGTACCTGGGTAGGGCAAAAGAAGAAAGAAAAAACAGACAAAAGAATAGGGACAGGGCCTGCACCTCAGGGAGGAAGCTGTGAAGGAGGAAAATTTTACGCACACTAGGAGGCCCCTTCACTGCTGGATATGGGGGGTGGCATGGGGGAAGCTTCAGAGCCACAGAGGAGAGCGCAGCAACAGGGGTGCGGAGGGCAAAGCGGAGAGATCCCCACACAGAGGATCGGTGTCGACCAGCACTCACCAGCCGGAGAGGATTGAGTGCTCACCCGCCAGGGCGGGCGGAGTCTAGGAGCTGAGGCTCGGGCTTTGGAGGTCGGATCCCAGGGAGCGGACTGGGGCTGGCGGCGTGAACACAGCTTGAAGGGGAGTAGTGCACCACGGCTAGCCGGGAGGGAGTCCGGGGAAAAGTCTGGACCTGCCTAAGAGGCAAGAGACCATTGTTTCTGGGTGTGCGAGGAGAGGGGATTCAGAGCACCGCCTAAACGAGCTCCAGAGACAGGCGTGAGCTGCGACTATCAGCGCGGACCCCACAGACGGGCATGGGACGCTAAGGCTGCTGTTGTCGCCACCAAGAAGCCTGTGTGCGAGCACAGGTCACTATCCACACCTCCCCTCCTGGGAGCCTGTGCAACCCGCCACTACCAGGGTCCCGTGATCCAGGGACAACTTCCCCTGGAGAACACACGACGTGCCTCAGACTGCTGCAACATCATCCTGGCCTCTGCCGCCACAGGCTCACCACACATTCCGTAGCCCTCCCTCCCGCCGGCCTGAGTGAGCCAGAGCCCCCCAGTCAGCTGCTACTTCAACCCCGTCCTGTCTGGGCCATGAATAAATGCCCTCAGGAGACCTACACACAGAAGCGGGGGCAATCCGAAGCTGAACCCCAGGAACTGAGCGAACAAAGAAGAGAAAGGGAAATCTCTCCCAGCAGCCTCAGGAGCAGCGGATTAAACCCCCACAATCAACCTGATGTACGCTGCATCTGTGGAATACCTGAATAGACAACAAATCATCCCAAAATTGAGGCGGCAGACTTTGGGGGCTACTGTAGACTTGGGGTTTGCTGTATGCGACTGACTGGTTTCTGGTTTTATGTTTATTCTTAGTTTAGTATTTAGAGTTTATTAACATTGGTAGATTTGTTTATTGATTTTGTTGCTCTCTTCCTTTTTTTATATATATAGATATATACATACATTTTTCCATTTTCTCTTTTTGTGAGTGTGTATGTGTATGCTTCTTTGTGTGATTTTGTCTGTATAGCTTTGCTTTAACCATCTGTCCTAGGGTTCTGTCTCTCCGTTTTTGTTTTTTTTTCGGTTTTTTTTGCGGTACGCGGGCCTCTCACTGCTGTGGCCTCTCCCGTTGCGGAGCACAGTTTCCGGATGCGCAGGCTCAGCGGCCATGGCTCACGGACCCAGCTGCTCTGCGGCATGTGGCATCTTCCTGGACCGGGGCACAAACCCGTGTCCCCTGCATCGGCAGGCAGACTCTCAACCACTGCGCCACCAGGGAAACCCCGTTTTTTTTTTTTCGTATAGTTCTTAGCACTTGTTATCATTGGTGGATTTGTTTTTTGGTTTGGTTGCTCTCTTCCTTCTTTCTTTTTTTTTTTACTTTTAAAAATTTTTAATAATTTTAAACTTTATTTATTTATTACTTTAATAACTTTATTTCTTCTTATTTTATTTTTTTCTCCCTTTTCTTCTGAGCCATGTGGCTGACAGGGTCTTGGCGCTCAGGTCGGGTGTCAGGCCTGTGCCTCTGAGGTGGGAGAGCCAAATTCAGGAAACTGGTCCACCAGACACGTCCCAGCTCCACGTAATATCAAATGGCGAAAGCTCTCGGACAGATCTCCATCTCAACACTGAGACCCAGCTCCACTCAATGACCAGCAAGCTACAGTGCTGGACACCTTATGCCAAGCAACTAGCAAGACAGGAACAGAACCCCAACCATTAGCAGAGAGGCTGCCTAAAATCATATAAGGTCACAGACACCCCCAAATACCAGCAGATGCGGTCCTGCCCACCAGCAAGACAAGATCCAGCCTCATCCACCAGAGCACAGGCACTAGTCCCCTCCACCAGGAAGCCTACACAGCCCACTGAACCAACCTTAGCCACTGGGGGCAGACACCAAAAACAATGGGAACTACAAACCTGCAGCCTGCGAAAAGGAGACCCCAAACACAGTAAGTTAAGCAAAATGAGAAGACAGAGAAACACACAGCAGATGAAGGAGCGAGGTAAAAACCCATCAGACAAAACAAATGAAGAGGAGAAAAACGCCAAGACACACATTAATCAAACTATCAAAAATTAAATACAAAGAAAAAATATTAAAAGCAGCAAGGGAAAAACAACAAATAACATACAAAAGAATCCCCATAAGGTTAACAGCTGATTTTCAGCAGAAACTCTGCAAGCCAGAAGGGAGTGGCAGGACATATTTAAAGTGATGAAAGGGAAAAACTTACAACCAAGATTACTCTACCCAGCAAGGATCTCATTCAGATTCAACAGAGAAATTAAAACCTTTACACACAAGCAAAAGCTAAGAGAATTCACCACCACCAAACCAGCTTTACAACAAAGGCTAAAGGAACTTCTCTAGGCAGGAAACACAAGAGAAGGAAAAGACCTACAAAAACAAACCAAAACAATTAATAAAATGGTAACAGGAACATATATATTGATAATTACCTTAAATGTAAATGGATTAAATGCTCCCACCAAAAGACACAGATTGGCTGAATGGATGCAAAAACAAGACCCGTATATATGCTGTCTACAAGAGACCCACTTCAGACTTAGGGACACATACAGACA
Source organism: Neophocaena asiaeorientalis asiaeorientalis (assembly GCF_003031525.2). Taxonomy (NCBI): domain Eukaryota; kingdom Metazoa; phylum Chordata; class Mammalia; order Artiodactyla; family Phocoenidae; genus Neophocaena; species Neophocaena asiaeorientalis. Next base: position 2,760,629 of record NW_020172162.1, read on the forward strand.
GAAAGTGAGGGGATGGAAAAAGATATTCCACGCAAATGGAAATCAAAAGAAAGCTGGAGTACCAATTCTCATATCAGACAAAATAGACTTTAAAATAAAGACTACTGTAAGAGACAAGGAAGGACACTACATAATGATCAAGGGATCAATCCAAGAAGAATATATAACAATTGTAAATATTTATGCACCCAACAAAGGAGCACCTCAATACATAAGGCAAATGCTAACAGCCATAAAAGGGAGAAACTGACATTAACACAATCATAGTAGTGGACTTTAACACCCCACTTTCACCAATGGACTTATTATCCAAAATGAAAATAAACAAGGAAACACAAGCTTTAAATGACACATTAAACAAGATGGGCTTAATTGATATTTATAGGACATTCCATCCAAAAACAACAGAATACACTTTCTTCTCACATGCTCATGGAACATTCTCCAAGATCATATCGTCGGTCACAAATCAACCCTTGATAAGTTTAAGAAAACTGAAACTGTATCAAGTATCTTTTCTGACCACAATGCTATGAGACTAGATATGAATTACAGGAAAAAATCTGTAAAAAATACAAAGAATCCAGCAGCATAGTAAAAGGACCATACACCATGATCAGGTGGGGTTCCAGTAGCACATTAAAAGGATCATACAACATGATCAAGTGGGGTTTATCCCAGCAATGCAAGGATTCTTCAGTATTTGCAAATCAATCCATGTGATATACCATATTAACAAATTCAAGGAGAAAAACCATGTTATCATCTCAATAGATGCAGAAAAAGCTTTCAACAAAACTCAACACTCATTTATGATAAAAACCCTCCAAAAAGTAGACATAGAGGGAACTTACCTCAACATAATAAAGGCCATATATGACAAACCCA
>NW_020172162.1:2761757-2820309 GCF_003031525.2 Neophocaena asiaeorientalis asiaeorientalis
AGCTCATGCAGCTCAATAACAAAAAAACAAACAACCCAATCCAAAAATGGGCAGAAGACCTAAATAGACATTTCTCCAAAGAAGATATACAGATTGCCAAAAAATACATGAAAGGATTTTCAACATGACTAATCATTAGAGAAATGCAAATCAACACTACAATGAGGTTTCACTTCACACCAGTCAGAATGGCCATCATCAAAAAATCTACAAACAATAAATGCTGGAGAGGGTGTGGAGAAAAGGGAACCCTCTTGCACTGTTGGTGGGAATGTAAATTGACACAGCCAGCATGGAGAACAGTATGGAGTTTCCTTAAAAATCTAAAAATAGAGCTACCATATGAGCCAGCAATCCCACTCTTGGGCATATACCCTGAGAAAGCCATAATTCAAAAAGAGTCATGTACCACAATGTTCACTGCAGCTCTATTTACAATAGCCAGGACATGGAAGCAACCTAAGTGTCTATCGACAGATGAATGGATAAAGAAAATATGGCACATATATACAGTGAAATATTACTCAGTCATAAAAAGAAACGAAATTGAGTTATTTGTAGTGAGGTGGATGGACCTAGAGACTGTCACACAGAGTGAAATAAGTCAGAAACAGAAAAATAAATACCATATGCTAACACATATATATGGAATCTAAAAAAAAAAAAAGGTTCTGAAGAACCTAGGGGCAGGACAGGAATAAAGATGCAGACATAGAGAATGGACTTGAGGACACGGGGAGGGGGAAGGGTAAGCTGGGACGAAGTGAGAGAGTGGCATGGACATATATGCACTACCAAATATAAAATAGATAGCTAGTGGGAAGCAGTCACATAGCCCTGGGAGATCAGCTCGGTGCTTTGTGACCACCTAGAGGGGTGGGATAGGGAGGGTGGAGGGAGACGCAAGAGGGAGGAGATATGGGGATATATGTATATGTATAGCTGATTCACTTTGTTATAAAGCAGAAACTAACACACCATTGTAAAGCAATTATACTCCAATAAAGATGTTTAAAAAACAAATCTGCCTGCCAATCAATGCAGGGGACACTGGTTCGATCCCTGGTCCAGGAAGATGCTACATGCTGCAGAGCACCTAAGCCCATGCGCCACAACTACTGAGGCTGCGCTCTAGAGCCCGCGTGCTGCAATTACTGTCCCCTGCATTGGCAGGTAGATTTTTAATCACCGCACCACCAGGGAAGTCCCTAAAAACATTTTAAGAAACATTATTCTGAATAACTAGACACTACTTGACACTGTCAACACATAATTATCCTGCTGGTTAACTAGATGCTTTTTATGAGAGGTAGTTAACTAAGTATGTGGTTTCTGGAAACAGTTTAAGCTGGGCTGCTTTCTACCAGAGAAGCAAAGGGCAAACCTTGCTAGGCCTGCTTATCTAGGTCTCTAAAAGTACTTTTTGTTTGGGTATCACAAAAGGGGTTAAAAATACTTGAGAGTACCAAAAAAGCCTAATAAGACATCTGGGTGCTGTGGCTGTCACTGTCAGGGCAGCCTCGGAGGGAATGCCCGTATCAGTTCAGTTTATCAGATGGACAGCTGATCAACATTAAACAGATTTGCTCTGGGCAGACTGAGCTGAGCTTCCTGACATGAATTCCAATGAGAGCCCTCTGCACTCTACCACTGAGCTCTGACATTTTTTACTGTTACAGCTCCCTGGACATATGGGAATCCCTAGTGATGAGCACATAAAGCTGCCTCTAACTCAAGTGACGGCTCATTTCCCCCAGTTGAAGGCAGACATTAATATCCTGAGGAGATCAGACCCGCCTCTCTGACCCCCATCTACCGAAGCAAAATGACTGTCCTATTTCTTCATTTAATAAGCTTTTAATAAAGAAAAGCAAAACCCCCTCTCTGACTGCAGCACAGTTCTACATGAAAAGGTTATACAAATACATTTGATTCTGTGTCAAAGTTTCCAAAATACCTGTCCCCCTCCCTACTGGAGTGTAGATTCTATCACTTGCCCTCCCACAGTGCTCATTCTTTCTGCTGCAGTACAGGAGTTTGGTTCTCTGCTCCGATAATTATGAGCCGTCTCTACATTATGGCAGGTGGAGGATTAAAGAACTGATTACAAAGAGCACGCTGGTGTTTCCATTTTCATTACAAACCTCTTTCTTCGAAGGTTCATCATTTAGCTATGAAATCTGCTACAGGCTCAACCAGACTGGGAGAAATGACAGTCCAGTGAAACCCAGATAATACACCAGAAAATGCTTGGGAGCTACGTTAGAATAGGAGAAAGCTAAAAATATTTGGTGAATTGGAGTTCCCATGCATAGTTTGGTTTTAGGAGGGATGAAAGGAAGAATGTGTGATGGCAAACGAAGAAGACAAGCAGATTTTTACCTGTGAATCTTGGAGATTGTTTAAAAATACGGGGAATCAGAATCATTACTGAACTTTAGTGCTGGGCCCAATACCTATTGGCAGGGCTCTGTGAGTTCTGAATTGTTCATGATAGGAAAGCAAGTAGGGGTTAGGAGAAATGCAAAGGCTGCATGTTAAATGGGGCACAGGAAGCACTGTGGGATGGAAATGTCATTCTGCAAAGACCTCTCCAACTGAATAACAGGAGGCAATGATGTCTGAAAAGGCAACTTTGGCAGGCTTCGTTTCGACCATGAAATGTGTCTAAGGCTAGGAAATGTGAAGGTAAGGTGAGCATAAAGGGGCAAAGATTTGTTTCCTATGAAAAAAGGGTGTCAGGGTATAGGCTATAAAGTGATATGCTTTAAATTCGATTGCTTACACTTGCTGTCTAATCAACCTAGGAATCTAGAGTCATAGATCCTAAATGTTCCCCCAAATATTTTGTGAATAAAAGTAGAGTGGTTCCCCTACACGTTTAAACTACAGACAATAAAAAGCATGACAGGTACTCAGTGTGCACAATTCATAACCTACTACACCCCAGATATTATGATTTTTAAAAAATAGAATCTCATTTAATCTTCACCAAGTTCAGTTACTAACCCTATTTTACAGATGAAGAAATAGATTTCCACAGGGGAAAGAAATGCCAGAGAGCCTCTACAGGAAATACTACCCAAGAGAGGGAAAGACATACAATCTGAACATTAAATGAAAGGAATATTTAAGAATCAAATGGCATTTCTAAATACCACTTTAAACAATTAGATCCTACAAAATACTCTTGTTACCATGCATAAAATTATTTTCAGACTATAGTTCACTGAAGCCTACTTTATCTTCATTTTAAAAACAGCTTTATTGAGATATAATTTATATATCATAAAATTCACCTATTTTTAACTGTACAATTCACTGAATTTTAGTATTTACAGAGTTGTACAACCATCACTACAACCTAATTTTAGAACATTTCCATCACCCTAAAAAATAAACCTCATGCTCATTTAGAGTCATTCTTAATTTAGGCTATTTGTCTTGATTTTAATTTTTCAAGTATTTAAAATTTTAAATGAAATTAATTATAAAGAGCAACAATTATAAAATGGAAATGTCAACATACTTTTACTGAAAAAATATTACAATCTGTGACAAAGAGTGAAATGTCCACATGATATACATGTTCTTCAAAGCCAAATATAAATGACAGATCTATCAGGTATCTGAAAGTAATGCTTGTTTTTAAAAAACTGACTATAAGGTATCTCAAAGGACATATGCAGAAAATGGTATCCATATACAGCTTTCAAGCAAATTACTTTGAAAGACAAATGTATAGTTTGTTTATTCACCAATAAATAAACAAACAAACCAACCATATTACTTTATAATCACACCCCACACCCCAGGCAACCTTTAAGTTTCAATTTCTCCTTTAGTGTGTTTCTATTTACATCCAAAGAAACAACAGAAATGTTCAAAAGGCTGCCACAGGAAAGCTGCAAGGAAAGGAGTAATACATACATAAGAAGTAATGAAAAACTCTGTGAATCACAGTTTAGATGAGATAAAAAGCTATCTACATTTGTTTTTTCAAACTGTACTACTTTATTTAATTCCAATATGGACTTAATGTGTGTTCACTGGAATGAAAATCCATGACTACTGATTTCAAGTGAAACAAGCATGCCATCCAAATTTCTTTTTCATAGAAAGTTGGTACAGGAAGATTAAAAGGTAGGATTAAGGGCTTCCCTGGTGGCTCAGTGGTTGAGAGTCCGCCTGCCGTTGCAGGGGACACAGGTTAACAAAAACAAAAAAAAAAAAGGTAGGATTAAAACTCACCTTTAAAATATCACAGCAATTAAATGGTCTACTTACAAAAATAAATCATACAAGTCAGATGAGAAAATACTCTTACTGTAAAAAAATCAAAACAATACAAAAGTATATTGAGATAAGCTGTTCAGTGTGATAGACGCACTGAAAACGTCGCTGGTCTGAACTGGGATGTCCTTAAGCATTAAAGACAGTCAAATTTTTTTAACAATCTCAATAATAAGTGCTTTATATTGAAGATGTTAAAATGATAATATTTTAGCTATGTTAGTTTAAATAAAATATATTGCTAACATTAATTAAACACATTTTCTTTTACATTTTTAGTATGTTTACTAGCAAATTTAAAATTATATTCCTATGGGGTCCTACCAGGTTCATTATCCCTCCATCTTACTTTCTTCCCCAGAAGTTCTCTCCCTTACAGTTTAGCATATTTTCTTTCAGACTTCTGCTATATGTTTTTAAGATGTTTATAAACATACAGCAAATGCAATGCATTTATAAACAGATCAAATGCCATGCATTTTCCTATAAAAATGAGTTCATACTGTATATATATTGTCCTGTAACTTGCTTTATTCACTTAAGGTAGTTTGTAGAATTTTCTTGTCATTACATATGGGACTACTTAATTCTTTTTAATGATAGATATTTATGGATATACCATAATGTTCTCCAGACCCATTAATAAATATTTAGGTCATTTCCTATTTTCTCATATTATAAACAATATTTCAGTGAACATCCTCATACATATATCTATGTGCATAATGTGGAAGTATTTCTGTAGGATAAACCCCCTAAGAAGTGAAATTGCATTAGATATTGCTAAACGGGCTATTCTACTTTCAAAATAAAAAGAAAAATGATCTGGTTTGTGGCAGTCCATAATTTCTTCATGAGTCTCTGAAATGACAAGGACATCAGCTTCATGTCAGAGACTCAGGGAAGAAAAACAATTCTAAGCTATGTCCTGAAGTCAGCCCAGACTTAGCCAATTGATTATTGTGGTGAACACCTTTTGGGTGATCACCCTGATAATGATTCCCTTTTCTCTGGAAATGCTGCCTCCTCATCCCCTACTGAGATCATAACGTGGGTAGTAGCTCTCATGTCTCTTCTATGTGGCCTCAGTCTCCCCTACCCTGGCTGAGTGACCTAGAGCTGAGCACCTGGCCTAATGAAGGGCACTCAGATTCTTTCTTCAGGGAATCTGAAATTCAGGTTTGTCTGGGAATTGCAAAAGGCAATGCTCCAAAGCAGCATTTATGATCTTCAGATATTCAAGCATCATACTCAAGTATGCAGTCATTTCTGCATATACCACATATACTCTTATGTATTTAAGGTTTTCTTTAAATCTTATCTTCAAATTCTCTTTTAGGATTTGTTTAGAGACACCTTATGGCAAAGAGCTTAAGAGTGCAGATTCTGTAGCCAGACTGTCTAGATCCATCTCAGCTCTGCCATTTATTACCTGTGTGATCTTGAACAATTTGCTCAACCACTCTCAGTGCCTAGTCTTTTCATCTGTAAAATGGGGATAACAAAAGCACATGTCAGTGTTGTGGTCGTCCAATGACTGTATGTATACTTCTTAGAACAATAACATCACATAGTAAGGGCTCAATAAACATTAACTATTACTGCTTTTAAATCAATTCACCTTTCAATTAAAGCTTGAGAGGAAACTTTATAACCCAATTATCTCATTAGTACATGTCAGGAATGAGGCACCTACAGAGCAGCAAGACCTGAACCTGTGGTGACAGGGAGTCATCCATTACAGTACCACAGGCATTCTTACAGGGGCATCCTGGGCTTTGTATAGACCACAGAGTCCCCGGACTTCTGGGTGCCTCCCTTGGTGACGGGCAATCCTTTCCTATCTCTCTAGTTCAATCCCCACTCCCTACCCCTGTCCAGCCCTTGAAGTTCTTCTATGAATCTTTGTGAAAATTCACTGATCTAGACTAACACATCTATATTACAGATGAGGGATCAGTAGATTGAAAAGGTCTACTGAATTACTTAAGCTCCCATGGGTTGTAGATATTAGAACTAAAATCCAGGTGCCCTAACTCCCATCCTGTGTTTTTTCTTCTACACTCATTAAGTTTGTTTTATGAGCAAAGAAAATACTTTTTTCATATTGATATTTCACCTACTTGAAAAGAAAACTGCTAAGAATTGCAAGTAATCTCAACGGTTGGGCCAGGTACAACTCCAGAAAGGTGGTAAGCTTGATTTCTGTGTTCCTATCTTCCCACAACACTTGAAGTATGTGTCTTCCTATTCTAATCTTGCCTCCTCACATCAGAACCTTTGGGAATAATTATGAGTTATTTATATTTTATGATGAATTAAGTTTATCTAAATAGTGACTTTTGTTATCAGAAAGCTCTAGTTTTAAATCCTGGCTTCATTTCCTATGAGCTGCAAAACCTTAACAAGTTATTTCATCCCTCCCAAATCTCGGTTTTCTCTTGTTTGAAAATGGGCCAAACAACAGGTATTCCATATGACTTTTGTAAGCAGGAAGTAAACTTCATTCATTGAGCAAGCAATAAAGATTTATGGAATACTAACTATTGGCTGGGTAACAGACAAGACTTTTTCCTAATTACACTGATTGCTTAAACGGGTAGACAGATAATGAATGTCTTATTTTTTTTTCCCATTTTTACATTTACAAAATGGGACTAGTTCTCTAGCTCTATTTATTCATTCAAGAGACATTTAGTAAGTACTTGTTACCTGACAGGTACTACGCAGGCACGAGGAATACAGAGTAGGCTAAAACATGGTTCCAGAAACCTATACTATTGTGGGAAGGGGCTTGACATGGTTCTTAGACCTTTGAAAGCCAAACACAAAATTTAGGACTTTTTTCAGAAAAGAATTATAATGAGGACCTTGGATGCCCATCATCCAATTCTGCTGTCTCAGTTACAGAGGCAGAAATCTAGGTCCAGAAATTTTAAGTACTTTATTCAAGGCCATACAGGCAGTCATCCATTGTATCTAGGGGTACAACCTTTATCTTCTAATCTTTTCTATATATAATGCTACCCCAAGGAGCAGATAAAATAATTTAAGTGTAAGTTTTCTAGATGGAAGTTTCTCAAAAAATTTCTGTTTAGTGACAAAATCAGGTGGCACAGAATAATCATTCTTTTATTATGCTGGAATGTATATGTTTCAGAAATTATAACTTCTTAGTGGTCTTTCAGATATGTATATGGTATGCAGATATTCAATATACAGAAATTTAAAAAAATTGAACTAGCATTTGACAAGCAATCTTAAAAATCAATTAATTTGATTACATGGTATTAAATAATCAAAGAGGATCACAGAGATGAATTTCATAATCCAATCTGTGAAATTTTTCTTTTTCTGCATAATAAACAGAAATAGATATATTTGAAAATAGCTCCCGATCACCTCAGAAAATACATTAGCTTTACAAAATATGTTAAGTTTGCAAATGTTGGCTTCAAACCCCAAATAGTTCTGAGCATAAGTATCTGGTCTTTATAGAGACTTCTAAGACGACGTTACTTTTGGTTGCACCCCAGTGATCGCTCTCTTTCCCTGTATGTAACCATGACTTCTCATCCTGGCCTTCTGGATCCACAGTGCTCACCTCTACTCCTGGAAAGGCAAGTGATATGCTTATTTAAATATGCACACATTTTAAGAACATACTTTTTAAACAAACAACTAATAAAATGTACTTTCAAAGAATGGCCAAATGTGCACATGGCTCTGCCAGTCTTGTATATTGTGAGCTCTGATGTGCCAGGCATTGTGCTTGGCGCTGCCTTTACCCTGTAAACACGGTGGAGTACTGTTCCCAAGAAGCATAAAGCCTGGCAGGGACAAAAAACATAAACAAAAACAACAAAACCAGAAACAGACATCTGAATATGCCCCCTGTTCACCCCAGAAAATACATTAACTTTGCAAAGGGATAAAACTATATATCCCAATCAGGAAACATTTTATTCATGCTTTCAACTGAAATACAAGGTAGCATCTTAAAAGGTCTGGACTTAAAGAATTAAATGAAGGGAATTTCCTGGCAGTCCAGTAGTTAGGACTCCGCACTTTCATTGCCATGGGCCCGGTCAGGGAACTAAGATCCTGCAAACCGCCCGGCACGGCCAAAAATAAAAAAAAGAATTAAATGGAGACCTTGAAGCTCATCTAATATACTTTGAACTCATAGACAAGCACTTCTACTCTATAAGACCTTTCAGTAAGCAAGCAGTTGAGAGTGTGGCTGCCTATATTATTGTGCTTATTCTGAGCAAACTCTGCAATGCCTAACTATCCAAGTAATCTGATTTTTTCCATTTCTTGTGGGCTTTGTCTTGCCTTTTATGTCTTTATACGTTTCCACATTTAATCATCTTGGCACTCTGCTACCATTATTATCTTCCCCACGCTCTGGTCTAGTTAATTCTTATGTCCACAGTATGATTTTCTTAAAGGAAACCAGCTTCCTTTCACTACTCTGCATTTTTAGACGTTCCTCCAATCAAGTCCAGTCACTTAAAGAGTAATCGAAGCCTACGGTAATCATTTAAAAAACACTGATGACTCTTCTTATAAATGTGTTTGTAAGTTTAAAAAATAAGAAGGTTGTAAGGAATAAGATAAACCTAAAATATCTGAGTACAAGTCACCAAATTCCCTTATTAAAAACCTTGCTGAAGAGATATGGGAGCATATGTATATGTATGACTGATTCACTTTGTTATGGAGCGGAAACTAACACACCATTGTAAAGCAACTGTACCCCAATAACGATGTAAAAAAAAAAACAAACAAAAAACCTTGCTGAAGAGATATGGGAGCATATGTATATGTATGACTGATTCACTTTGTTATGGAGCGGAAACTAACACACCATTGTAAAGCAACTGTACCCCAATAACGATGTAAAAAAAAAAACAAACAAAAAACCTTGCTGATAGTTGATGATACCAAATGGTTCACAAGCTAATTTGGAAGTCGAAGATCAGTAGAATGTAATAAGAAAGGAGAAAGAGTCATTTAATAAACACTCACTCAATTCAGATTATATATAGTCCCATTACAGTAAACTAAAATATGTTAACCTTAATATATGTATTTCACAACCACATGAAATAGCTCATTCCTGAGTTAATTCATGGGGGGAAAAAACTTTAAAAGCAAAATACTTTGATTATTTGTAATTTAAATGAGTCAGAACAGGTGAAAATTGAGAAAACTGTTAACCTGGGTTATGTGATTATCATTATTCTCAATAAAATTATTAATAGAATACCCACTATGTGTCAGACCCCAGAAATAGAAAATTATAAGTGTTTTTGGTCTATCCCTGAGTATGTATCGAAGTATGAGTGTATATGTATTCTTTCTCTTAAAGTTGTTTAAGACATGGTCTCTGCCCTGAGGGCTCACAGTTTAGTTGGGTATAGATCACAGTGACACAAAAAAATTTAACAAGGAAACTCTATAGCATCTAGTAAATGTAAAATGAATGCCACAGTCTGTAACTGCAGTAGGGATACACAGCGATGATCACTGAGGATATGGGGAAGTCATGGGAAGGCTCCATGGAAGAGGTAACAGGAGAGCTGACTTTTCTTGATCAGTGAGAGCAAGGATGCTGCTGCTCACACCCGCCATGCCAATGCCATGTGTGGCTGCCACAGCGCTGCTGGGGGTGCGTGTGTGGGAGGGCAGGGGCGGCTCTCCAGTCCGCTTGCTGATGCTACTGCTGCTGCTGGTCCCAACAGGGCTCACTGCCCCTGCCAGACAATAAACAAAGTCGACAGCTGCCATGGAATGGTTCGAGAATGGCTGCAGCCAGCAGACAGAAACGGGAATATGGGCGGAGCGTAAGTTTAGGACAAAGGCTTGGGTGTCTCCTCTCAGACAGGGCCTGAGAGGAAAAGAAATGAGAACAATACAAGTAAGGAGGAGAAAAGTCCAGGAACATTTATCCTCTGGCCACAGTACCAAATGGCTTGGATAAATTAAGGAGAACGAAATAATGGAATTGCTACTATTTGCCCAAAAGTCATTTTCACCCAGAGACAAAAGAAAATTAACATGCTTCTTATTTATATTTTGCTTAAGTAAGATTACCTAAACCAAAGAAATGTGAATTAACAGTTGGGTCTTAGAAACTGCAGTAAAATATTCACTGCCAATTAATTATCAGAATGTCAAGTCATTATACTACCTAATTTCACCAGCATACTTTCATCTGGACACAAGTGCCCAGCTTGTGGTCTAAAACAGAGGCCTACATATTAATCAAAGTGAAGTGACAGAATTAACTCAGATTGAAAGCAGAGAAATGAATAAGCTAACTTAGCCCTTTGTCTTCAATCTCATTCTAAAGAGAAGAATGCAGTGAAGACTTTATCAGGGGAGGTGATACAGAGAACACCCTGGCTTGCCCTTTTATGAAGCCCTCTTGAAAGATAAAAATGTACCCACAGTTCAGCCTCACTGGGTCTTAGGTTTAGGCAATAATTTAGATAGTTCCTAATTGAACTGCCTTCTGCTGTAAAGGTCTTGCCCTTCTCCATAGGAAAGGACTAAGCCAGGAGTCCCGAGAGAGGGGCTTGAGAGGGGATTGCTGGTGAAGTTTTGGTGCCCACAGAGAGAAAAGGGCAGGATGTTGGGGTGTTCCTCAGGGGGCTAAAGGTAAGTGGCTGTCATTCTGAATCCCTGCTAATAGCCACAGTTCAATTTCTCTGTATTTCTACAAACACTTTATAGTTATTCGAATCATATTATTAATGGCATATCTTGAGTAATTTTATGGTACTACCTTTTGTTGCATATTTTTCATGTTAAATTATCAATTATGAACATTTATTCATATAATATTTGATTTAAATCCTAAAGCAAGATCTAGAGTAACCTACCCAGCAATATCTGGGTATATGTATATACATATGTATATATGTATATGGTTTTTACTGATTGATAATATATTAAAGTCAAAAGAAAATTACATTAAACTTTGCTCATTACAAAACACATTTAAAATTCAAGTTCATTTAGAAAAAAATAAGCATGTTTTAATATTCTGCTTCTTTCTTCTCTAAAGCACAATTTCGATAGGATCTAGGGTAAAAAAAAATGAGTAAAACACAGTACATTCCTTGAAGGGTTTGTAATCTGATTATGTGAAAGACAAAAGCAGATAATGTCAACAAAGCATGGTAAATACACTGCAGTTATTAAGAATATGAGTTTGGAGTAAGAAAGACCTGGTTTAAATCCCAGATCTGCCACTTACGGCTGTATGATCTTGGCTAAATTATTTAATGCCCCCAACCTTTACTGTCCTCATCTATCACTACTGGCCCTTTAAGACTGTTGTGAGACATGAATGAGGTCACATGCGTAAAGTGCTTTCAACACCATGCCTGGCACATGGTCTGTACCCAGTGCATGGTAGCTATTACTGCTGCACCACTAATATTTGTATAGTCTTATGCACAGTGTGCTATGGGAGCCCAGAAAAGGGATACTTAGCTTAGCCTGGGGATCGGGGAAGGTTTTCTGGAGAAGATGAGAGCTAAGCTGTGTCTTAAGGAATAGGTAAGAGTCAGATGAAAAGAAGTAGGAATGGCATTCCATGCTGAGGAAACAGCACAGTATACAGGGCACTGCAAATATTTGGTATTTGCTGGCAGGTCTAGTACAAGAATAGATGTCACTCAGTTCCCCCTTTCCTTGGCATCCTATAGCATAGCTGCTTCTTTCTCCACATAGTTTACCATCTATCCTCCCCAGAAATACCCAGCCTACCCCTGACAGCTACGTTGGCTTTGTCCTCTAAGGATAATTCAGCCTTACAAAGAAAAGCAGACCAGGCCTCTCTAGAACCTTACCAGAACCTGCTCTTTCCCTTTGTGACATGAGAAAGGGTAAACTGCAGAGGAATGTAGCTGAGTTGGAGAGTCTGGGCTCTGGAGTTAGACTGCCTGGGTTCAAATCCTGGCCCCATCACTATCACTCTGGGCAAGTTGCTTCACCTCTGTACTTCAGTCTTTTCTCTCTGCTAAAAGGGGATGATAATAATCTCTTAGGTTGCTGTGAGGATTCAGTGAGTTAATACATGTAAGAAAATTAGAACAGGGTCTGGCTACTAACAAGGATTAGCTATTATAAACTAACAAAATTAAAATTCCATGTTTCATGGGCAGGACATCCTTGAGAAAGTAGAGAATGCACTAGATTAGAAATGTCATCTGTGAGGGGTGGAAGGAAGAAGGGAGAATAAAAGGGCAAAAAGAAGTATAATATTTACTGAGTACCTACTAGGTACCAAGAGTACTACATTAAGTGCTTCATATGTTTTTCCAAATGATCGTTATAACAGCTGTGCTAGGTAGGTAGTATTGTTCCTATTTTTATACATGAGTACACTGGGGCTCAGAAAGATCAAGAAATTTGCCTAGATAAATGGACAGAATCACAATTCAAAACCATGGGTGGACGAATACAGAGCCATGCTCTCTCAAACACCTACTTCTCTTCACCAGAATGGTGAAAATGGGCCTCCATCTTCTTAGCTTGAAAATTATGATATCAAACTTCACATTGCTAAGAAGAAACCTGAGAACTGCCTAAGTTTTCACATGGTTTTTTGGGCCTACTCCAGGAAATATAAACATTTGTTCATGTTCTGATTTCATGTGTTATATGCTGAGGACTCCATTTCATAAAGATCATGAACTATAGGATATAAATCAAGAGTACATTTCCTTGTCTGAAGTTGAGAGCATATTACAATTATACAATGGGTAACAAAAATATTATTCTTTAGAACTCCAATTTTACATTTTCAGACATAAACTGACTAGGCCTACATTTGTTTTATAACATGAGGCAGGCCCAATTCTAATCTTTAATTTACATTTTAATTCCAAGCTTAAATATTCTGTAAGGTGTTCTGTGGGTTTTTAATATCCTTGAGATTCATAATTTCATAGTAATTTGGCTCCTCAGGTATCGTTTTTTCTATCAAAGAATATAAATTTCTTATAACAAAATGAGAATAAAGTTAGGAAAAAATAAAGTTAAAGAAAACCATGGGAAAGGTGAATAATATCAGACTGCCTGTCTATAAAGCATTAACTTCATGAGCTGAACCCAGAAGTATAAACTACAGTCTTACAGATCTTATACATACCTAGGAGCTTTGCATATTGTCACTTCTTTGTCAATGGAGATGTCTTTTTCAAGTGTGGAGGAAAATCAATCTCTCTCTCTCTCTCTCTCTCTCTCACACACACACACACACACACACACACACACACACACACACACACACACACACGGGACCTGTCACATATTGGTCCTGTATTGAAAAAAAGAGCACCAGTCCTCGGGGGAAGCTTCAAATACTCTAAGACAAGAAGCTGCAAAGGGGGGTTGGGGGGCAGAGGAGAGCAGACAATCCTCTACAGAGATATTATATATATATACATACAATGTTTTTAACCTAAAATATATAAAATTTTTTTCTTTAATTACAGTTTCCCATATAACCATTAGTGGGTTCCAGTGATGTAAGCCATATTTATTAGAAGCAGCATGTCAAATAGGAGTTGACAATTACAGTCTCTATCAATACATATTATGCCAGATGGTAATGAGCCATCCACAAAGGGCTAGCCATCCAAAATAATCACGCCGCTTTCCAGAGAAATGTCGAAGAGGTTATGGTTTATTACACAGTGCTCATTAGATATACAGTGGCAGCATTAGCAATTTTTCCTTCATTTGTGTCTCATTTAAGGATCTGCCCCCACAAGCACAGTCAAATTAGTATACAAGGTTAAAACCATTATGCTCAGAAAAAAATTAAGTTGCATTCTATTTTACAGTAATGGTGGATCAAAGGTCCTTGGAATCTATTATTTGCGAAACCATTATCTAACACAGAATATTAACAAAAGGGAAAAGAAAAGCAATGCCCTGGCAGCACAGCTTTGACAGGAACAAAGACAGACTGAAATAAGCAAACACCACATTACTTAATTAAGTATCCCTTAAAAAAAAAAAAAACTATTTAAAAAATAATACTAAGGTTGTGACATCAACTGACAAAAGTCACAAAACTAAAGTTAATGAAGAAGCACCAACCTATACTTTGAAATGCTTTGTTCACCTATCAACTTATTTTAAACATTTTTTTACACTGCCTTTGTGCACAATTTGGTAATAAATTCACTTATTGCTATAAAGTATTTATTTTCTTAAAAAGATAACCTAGGTTATCATCTTTGTGGCAAACCCACATTTATTAATATTTAATAAATTGGAAATTTGGATAAAACTATTATAGCTGGAAAGATCTGGTCAAAAAAGCAAATATTGGAGTAGGTAACAAAAACTAAAATAGATACTACTAAAAAATAGCTACTTAATGGATTTTGTTAAATCATCAGATAACTGATTAGTAGCATCTGAATTACTAACAGAGTAAACAGTTGTAGCAAAGAGATCTTTTGAAGAGATTTCTAAAGTCCTGCTTGGTTGTTAATAAAATATTACAGTTAATTATAGTTAGAAGGATAATATTTCAAATATACTTTCCCCATATTTTATTATTAACAGACTGTAATTGTAGTGGATATTCAAAGATATCTTGCTTTCATTTAATGAACATTTATTTAGTGCCTGCCACATGTCAAACTGTGTGACAGGTTCTGAGAATTCGTCCCAAAATGGGGAGATGGGGGCAGAAAACTATAGCTGTTTCCTTAAGAAGCTCATGGACAGATCAGTGAAGGATTCAGACAGGAAGTGAAATGATTTCAATCCTAGGCAACAACTACTATCAAAGAAGTAAACACACGCAGGGGGCCAGGGGAGCCCAAACCTTGCTGGAGTAAGGGAAGTGTTCCCAAAGAAAGTAACACCTAAAGTGGGACCAAAAGGATAATTCTACCTAGTAGAGAACGAGGGGGAGAAATACACTGAGAATGTGGAGAAGTGGGGAGTGAGGGTGCTGAAGTGGGATCATTTACCTCAGAGAATCAGAAAATACAGTTTTAAGGAATCTCTTTTAAAACCCGATCCAAATTAGAGGAAAATATCCCAACACTGGAATGATGGACTTTATGAAATAAAGTCAGCAAGGAAGGTCTAAGAAGTTCAAATGATCATGTTAAAAAAAAAAAAAAAGGTATCTTAAGGAAAACATTCCCTGGTTAGGTCCATGTATGATTCATCAAATTTCAGAGTGAATAAAGGTATCATCCATTTAATGTTAACTCTAAGTCCAACTGAATAACTTGCCATGACCAAGTTTTGAATTTCACTGGCTGTTCTAATTGTCCTTTACCCCCTCAAATGAGAGAAGTATCCTTGTGTCTTTCCTCTTAAACTGATAAAAGTATGAGCTATAATATACTAGAGTCTAATATATGTGTGTCTACTCTCGAAATATGTGTAAAACATAGCAAACTTTTAGAGGGAAGAGAACAGAATTATTTAATTCTTTTGGTATGGTACCCACTACAGTTCAGTTATAATCAGACACCCACAAAAATTTGTTGTTGCTGTTTTTTTTTTTTGTTGTTGCTGTTTTTTTAACAGAAATGCCATTATGTCCTAATACAGCCTCTATACATAGCTATGGTCTAGTATATAATGAATTCATGAATGGATTGTGGCATCATGATAGTAATAATTCATTTCTTCCAGAGTATAACAGATATCCTGTTTTTTGAGTATCGTGATATTTCTAAACTAGGTCCTATAAATCTATGCTGATTTAGATTCTTATGTAACAGTCATTCCCCCTTTCTAAATAGTGTTTCAATTCAGTAGTATTTGACCTTCCAAGATATTCAACTATTGAACAAACATAAGTAAAGATTCCAAAGATTTTTAAAAACTATACATAAGATGATATCTATAACTGTGTACATATTATGTACATACAGTTTTGTGTAAATGGTTGCAGCAGCATCATTCCTGACTTTGAATTTTGCTTGGCTCAATTTTCTTCTGTCAGGAAAAGCCCCAGCTGAAGAACATCAGAAGTCACAAGCGGTATAGAGCATCATGAGATGGTAATTGTAATACAACAATAAGAAGTCATTATTGTTAAACTATAGAAAAGGAAAAAGCAATGGGGCCCCAAACTGATTATTTATTGCTCTAAGTTCACATCATTACTATGTGGAATTATGAGCTGCAAGGAACAAAACAAAAATGAGACTGCTGAAGGTGCATAGAGAGAAGAGCATGGGTGGCCCACTTCACGAGGGCATCCAGGGGTCCTGCTGGAGCGGCTGTTTTGTCAATGTCCTTTCTTCCCACCATTCTCAGGACTGTAATTGATTCATTTGCTCTCACCTCTGCCTTATTCTAGAGTTTAAAATGGTTTAGATATTACTAGATGATGTTCAATAACAGATAAAAAGCACAACCAGTGGGCTTCCCTGGTGGCGCAGTGGTAGAGAGTCCGCCTGCCGATGCAGGGGACATGGGTTCGTGCCCCGGTCCGGGAAGATCCCACATGCCGCGGAGCGGCTGGGCCCGTGAACCATGGCTGTTGAGCCTGCGCATCCGGAGCCTGTGCTCCGCAACGGGAGAGGCCACAACAGTGAGAGGCCCGTGTACCGCAAAAAAAAAAAAAAAAAAAAAAAAAAGCACAACCAGTAGATGTGGGGAAAACATGAGACAAGAGTGTAACAAGAGATGAAGTATGCTAAATTGAGAAAGAAAGGCACAAAATACAAGGGAGGGGGGAACACAGAGCAATAACAGTCTGAATTACAGACTTTAATGAAGCACTCAGAAACAGAGCCTTTTTCTGTGTGTAGCAAACCTGCTATTTTATCTCAAAATGTTAAGACGTTTGAGTTTTAGGTGTGATGACTATGCATCACCAAACCAAACACAGTACATAGATTAAAACCTTTCCTGACCTCCCAGTTTTAGGAAAGAAAGGAATTCTGTTTTGGAAACCATCAGGGCTTTGGGTTACATCTCTAACTCCTATTCTACGGGTGCAAATAAAAGCTTCTGATTCACCATTTACAACAGTAACAGAGGGGCTCATGTTTTACTATTTGAAAATGGCACTAAATTAGTAACGATCACCATTTGTATAGCAAAAATGTTTGAGCACTTATTGCTTGATAATACACTCTAAGTCAGTGGTTCCCTGTCTGGATTTCCTAGATCTTTAAGGATTCTTCACAGAAAGAATTCTTCAGAGAAGTGAGTTATTTTCCCCTTTCCAAAATGTCTAAGGAAAGCCATTCATTCACCCCTGGATAAAGGAACATCTATTAATAAAAAACATCAATTTCCTTTAGTTCTGTACTCATTAATAAGATGTGATAGTCGTGGTTATATCTTGGTCATGAGGCACCCAGTTACAAGTGTATCTGATAAAATGGAAAATCAAGTAATCATTATTTTACATATAAAGTGTGTTTGGTAAACAAACTCCTTTACAGAAGGGCAGGAGAACAACAAAAGGAGTCCTGAGTGGTGAAAAGGCTGAGAGGTTATCATCACGAAGTCTATGCTGGCTAACTTCCCTCTACTTTTCCTTGGCCACCCCCTATCACCAAGGTATTCTAAGAGACAGCGGCTGTCCACTTCAATAACACATCTAACAGGAGGCCAGAAGAGGTCAGTGGAGAGCAGTGCTGGGCACCCCATCCTCGCACCCAGACAGCTGGGCTCTGGCACATCTCAGGTCTCTGTTTACTCAAGAGGAAGAAGCCAAAAAGACAGAATAAATCCTTACACTCAATTTTTCACTTTGTCACGATCAGAGATGACTTTAAGGCTGTTGTAATGTTTAACTTAAAAAAGAAAAAAAGGTTTGAATTAGAAAACAAAGAAATTCTCCTGTGACAACGTCCCAGCTTCTACATTAATTCTAAAACAAACAGGAGAGTGGAACAATTAAACATGTTGCTTTAAATGTTTTAAATATTTAAATATAAATTTTTCCTCTAACTCCAGGGAAGTGTAAACGAAATAGAAAGCTCTTCCTCCATCAAGAGCCGAAGAATTAGAAGGAAAAAGGCTTTTAGTTACCAGTTCTTGTGTTTTTACTTCTCTCTAAGGAAGTTCCCTCACTGAAGGCTCATCTATAAGGTACAGAACCTAAAAGTGAGCCCTAGTCCTTCACAGAGGGGCTACTTTCCCATCAAAATGGAGGTCATGGTCTGCGGCATATTTATCGAGTATAAACTTGCAGTAGTGTACTGGCACAGAGAGAATGGCAACCACAAAAGACTATGTAGTGCCTGACTTTAGGGGCTTTATGAATCTAAGAGTGGAACCAATAAAATTAGAAAATGCTAAGGAAGGACCTAAAATGGGTGGATTACAGAGAGGTCCATGTTACCTTGCCTACCCTTCTAAGTATTCCTGAGGAAGATTAACTTCTAGCCAAAGCAGTATAGATAAAACAAAATTTGCATAAGGTACCTTTGAAAAATAACAAGTTGCCTATTAAACACTGTAGGTGTGTCCAAAAAAAAAACAGCTTTTGCAAAATTGAAGCCATAAATTGACTTAAACCCTATTAATTTAGTACTATTCCATTTAAATTCTCTGACAACTGATTTTTCAGCTTATTGTTTTTGTTAAATTAAAACTGATCTGGCCTCTACAAAAAGAGATAAAAAGTAAATTCCTATTTCTAAAGTTCTGAAGTGAATGACATAAAATTAAATACAGAGATGCATTTTAAGTGCTAAGTATCCTTCCGCTGTTGCCAGAAAACAACTAACAAAGGGGAGGTAAGTAATTTCACAGCCCTATTTTCTCACTCTCCTTCACTGAGTGAGAAGTGAGTTGTTTGCATGGCATAATAAGCTGTAAATTATAAACATTTTTACATTACATAGCCTGCTGCAAAGAGAAGTCTGCCAGCTTTCTACTATATTGGATAGGGTTCAAGTGATTAACTACAGCTTTGGAAAGAAGGGGTGGAAACTTGTTTTGCGTCTCAGTTTGTTGGTTCTCTTATGCATAGATTCTAAAAATCCGTTACATCATTATTTGCAATGAATATGTAAGTTATTCATTGTAATTATAGTAGGGTAATAGAAGCTCCATATTACTGCAGAATGTAAATTACCCATGGACGGCAGCAAATCTTGTAGGTGCATAATTATCCAAGTATTTCCTTGAAACCGTGTCTCCAATGAGTATGAATGTAATGGTTTTTAATACCAAAATTTATAGCACTGAGCATTTCAGGACTAATGACAAATGAAGTACACTTTGTTTTTTGTCTATAGGGGAAGCCCATTAGACAGAACATCTATGTAGGGCAGGTCTATTTAAAAACATGGTTTCTGTATCAAAGAAAACATACAGATATCTGTATTCCCAATAGATAAAAGAGTAAAGGAAATGTGCAATAAAAGAGGTATAGCCTACAAACCTAAACGTTTTTATTTTTAAACTGTATAGCACACCATGATCCACATTCAACGTCTAAACAAAAGCAAATTTTTTCTGAATAAATCAACAATAATTCATGGAGCACCTGAGTGCCCACCACAGTGCTTGGGCTTTAGAGGCCAAAGAAAAAAGTCTATAACCTGATTTCTAAGCACTATGAAATTCAATACCACCAAACATAAAGATCTGCGCTCAGTCTTGAGGATGTCAAGATGAAAAAGAAAGTACAGTTGGCCCCCATATCCTTGGGTTTCGCATCCATGGATTCAACCAACCGTGGAGCTGGCTAAATCTGCAAATGGAAAACCTGTGGATGCAGAGAGCCGACTGTATTCATTGTACTATACCATTGTATATAAGGGACTTGAGCATCAAAGTGGATTTTGGTATCCACTCCTGGAACCAACCCCACGGGGATACTGAGGAGCAACTGTATATTTAGGGCACTCTAATTCAGAGGCGTCTACAGTAATGGAAAGAGCAAGAATTCCATGGTCAAATGGGGTCTGAATTCCAACTCTGCCATTTATTTACACTACCAACTTTGTCAGGTTATTAAATTTCTCTAAGCCTGTTTCCCAAGAAAAGTGATTTTTTTGTTAACCAATATTA
This sequence comes from Neophocaena asiaeorientalis asiaeorientalis, assembly GCF_003031525.2. NCBI lineage: Eukaryota > Metazoa > Chordata > Mammalia > Artiodactyla > Phocoenidae > Neophocaena > Neophocaena asiaeorientalis. The sequence goes on from NW_020172162.1 coordinate 2,782,098, forward strand.
TAAGGATTAAATGAGCTAACGTTTATAAAGCACAGGGAACAGTACCAGACATATAGAAAATTCGCTATGTGTTAGCTATAGTGATTATTTTTCTGTGTTTATCATAGCTTTGCACATAGCAGGTGCTCAACAAATGTTTGTTGAATGAATGAGTCAATGAGTGATAAGATAGGTATACAAATTACTAAAAAATAGATTAAAAGTGCCTCAAAGGTACAAAATGTAATAAAAGGCTCAGTGGTTGGAGAGGTGTTGAGGTGGAAGATGGCTAAAACATAGGCCCTGACCTCTAGAAGGTACTATCTAGTGGGGAAACATATACATAAATCAGTCATTACAAAACAATGTGTTAAGTATTCTAAAAATTCACAGAACAGTCTCTCTAGGTTCTGGCTCTAATTGAGCCAGAGCTTTTCCTGGGGTACCAATATCCCTATATCTTTGTGAGTGGATATACTTAACTTCCTACAAGCCACAAACTGAAGAGTTGGGAGGTGGGACTGCTGCTTTGTTTCTGCACTGTCTTGAGAGACCACTGCTCCTTTGCAGCAGCTCTACTTTCCACCACTCTCTTCTCTGTCACCCTGCATTCACTGGAGTCCTCAGCACTTCGCTTAGTTCTGTTCTCTTGGTTGACTTCAATCACGTGAACTGCCCACCTGTAGTTTCTCAATCTACTCAATTCAAATGCTGTCAACCCCACTCTCAGGAACAACTGGAACTTATCATTTAGAGCTGTTCTACTTCTGAAATCTTCAATTCACATATTCTACTTTCTATCTATAACCTCCTAACCTCTCAGTTCTCTCACTGAATTATTACTTTTCCCCCTAAAATATGAATCTTCATGAGCTCCAATCCTTGATCACTATCTTTTACCTAATTTTGGACTCCCTCAGCCTTCCTTCCTGATTGAGCCTAAACAGTTCTATTAGGTCAACAACCATTCTTTTGCACATACCTTTTTCTTGGTGGGCAAAGAAAAATCACAATCATGTTTTTATTTTTACCTCCATCACTTCTACTCTAGGGCTGCTAGGAAGTAACTGCTGCTGTTAAGGAATTCGGATTTAATCCTGTAGGGAATGGGATACTATTGAAAAATTAAGGATATTTTATTCCACTTAAAAAGTTGAGCAGAATAGAAGGGAATAGGGCAATCTTAATAATAGAAAATGGACCCTCAATATGCCACTGACTATAGAGAAGAAGGATTACAGGGTTAGAGATAACCAACCTGAGAATCTTCTCTCTTTGCCTCTATTACCTAATTTACCACCCAGCTACCCAGTCCAAGAGCAAGAAGAAGAGGATAGTGAAGAAGGAGCTCCTTGGGCACTAAGCCACCTGTAGATGCCAGTTTCTCCTAGCATCTTAGGTGAAGGGTATTAAGGACTGTCTTTAATCAAACAAATGGCTGTGAGTAGACATGGGTGGATTGTGGACCCAAGAGTGAATATGGTTACAGCTCTAGAAATTAAGCTCCAAAAACAGAGTTCTAGAAATGAAATTGCATCAATAGTGTCAATAGTGTCATAAATTGGAGGTCAAAGACTACTGTCACTGGAGGTCAAAGACTATTTCTTATTAATATTTGCATTTCCTTCAACGCTTAGCCCTGTGCCTTGCAGAGAGGAGGTGGTCAGGATGTGCTATATTGGACCACAGGCTACTTGAACCTAGCTGGATATATGCCCATTAAGCTCTGTGACTTAAAGTCCATTTTATCCCTATCTGCCTTACAGATGAGTAATCACACAGCATGATTAGTGACTTGCTTAAGATCAAATAACTAATCAGTTACAGATTTGAGACAAGAACCCAGATCTCTGGCCCTTTACCCAAGTCTCTTTTATATCACACTGTTTACCACTGGGGGTGCCTTGAGTTTGGGTTCAAAGGATATATATAACACTATGTCATGAAGTTATTAAGCAAACTCTGTCATTAAACATTTTAAATGACTGCAATTCTTCTAATAGAACTAACATTTTACTACAGTAAATGTCAAGAATTAAGCACAGTTTAAAATTTAGAATTAGACACTGGACAATGCCTTTGACTGTGGCTTCTTACTAGTCAACGTATAGCCCTTCTTTAAGGAAAAGACTTAAACTTTTTCACTATTGACAAAACAATTTATGCAGCTTGTTTTTTGTTGTGATATAGTCAGGCAGGCTAATCTGTACCAAGATATTTATATATGATTAACTCTCAGCTGAGTAGATTAGTAACTGAGCCCACCTACTTTTTGTGGTGAATTATACTTGTTTTGTTAAGAGGCTGTTCCTATTTTGTGTTTTTCCAACAGCTATGGTGAAGTAAAGACTTCTGATGTACAGTACATGGAACAAAGAGTCTTCCCCTTTCTTACTCAACATATAATTGCTGCATTTGTGCATGCTGTGTAGGTTGAAAAATAACAATAAAAAGTTAATGAAGAAAATAAGTACTGGTTGTAATGAATTAGTAATATTGCTAGATTTGTACCCGGAGTTTATTTCTTTTGTTGTAAATGGAACACAATCAATAGGAATATGTAATCAAACTGCACATGCTTTCATCTCTTGGGATCTCTCTGAAAAGGAGTTGAGATATCTTTAGGAAATTATCTTCAATAGCCTACTCTGAATTCAATTATTCAGCATAATCATTTTATTTTATTTTTTTAAAGTCTTCATGTCGCTTTTTAAAAATATTTATTTATTTATTTTTGGCTGCTGCGCACAGGCTTTCTCTAGTTGCAATGAGTGGGGGCGACTCTTCGTCACGGTGCGCAGGCTTCTCATTGCAGTAGCTTCTCTTGTCACAGAGCATGGGCTCTAGGTATGTAGGCTTCAGCAGTTGTGGCTCATGGGCTCTAGAACGCAGGTTCAGTAGTTGTGGCTCACAGGCTTAGTTGCTCTGTGTCATGTGGGATCTTCCCAGACCAGGGCTTGAACCCGTGTCCCCTGCATTGGCAGGCAGATTCTTAACCACTGTGCCACCAGGGAAACCCAGCATAATCATTTAAAATCACTGTCAATTCCTCCTTTTCGAGGTTCTTGTAGTACAAAAAGATACATTTCTTAAATAGGTTGTTATTGCTTTATAAGTATGAAATATAACTTTCTTTTAATTTTCAAGTTTAACTGGATTTTCTTTATTTAAAAAAAGAAATATTACAAATAAAGTTCCCTTTGACTATCCCCTATACCTGTTTCCAAACCATTCCCCCTCCCCACTTCCTCCAACCATAGGTATCATCAGGTGGGTGAAGTTTCTTCCAGACTTTTTGCTATGCATTTACACATGCCATTTGTTTATTTTGTTTGTTTGGTTTTTTTTTGGCTGCATTGGGTCTTAGTTGCAGCATGCGGGATCTTTGATGAGGCATGCGGGATCTTTTCTTTCACTGTAGTGCATGGGCTCTTCATTGCAGCTCTTGGGATTCTCTCTAGTTGTGGCGTGTGGGTTTTCTCTCTCTAGTTGTGGTGTGTGGGCTCCAGAGAGTGTGGGCTCTGTAGTTTGCAGCACGCGGGCTCTCTCAATGAGGTGCGCGAGCTCAGTAGTTGTGGTGCGCAGGCTTAGTTGCTCTGCGGCATGCGGGACCAGGAATTGAACCCGCGTCCCCTGCATTGGAAGGCGGATTCTTTACCACTGGACCACTGGGAAAGTCCCCTACACATGCCATCTTAAAATAAAATAATAACCATAACTTTTAAAATGCTATCTATTTCAATATTAATTATTTCACATTAATAAAACTGAGCCCTAAATCAATATAATCAACATGTTCCTACTTAAGTGTCATTTCTTATGGTGCTTTCTGATTTGGTCAATCACCAAGGGAAATATGGTTTATTAATTCTGTTTGGCATTTTTAAGTGCCAGACAAATTCTAATATGCAGTGTGAAGGTGAGGATTGATAGTCACAGCCTACTGTTACTATAATTAGAAGTCATCAGAAGCTAATTAGTACCACATTAAAAGTGATAAATTATGAACCATAAATTTGCAGCTAAGACCTAGTCCAATTCCCTAAATTTAAAGATTTTTTTTAAAAAAAAAAAGACTTGCCTCTTTCACAGCTTTTATATTCTCCACTTGTCTTTGTAAATTATATAGGTCTCTGAGTATTCCACCACCACTTCCTCTAACAGCACACCAAGCATGACCAATTTTCACTTAGAGGAGAAAGTAATGTTAAGGTCAGTAATTTGATTATAAGATGTTTTCTACATTAACTTAGTTATGTTTATAATGCCTTTTTTCTGATTAGTCCTTTAAGCCCAACAATCACCTTAGCATGTTTAACCTTAGTCATTAATTTAATCTTAATCAATTGAATGATACACTGAGCTAGAATTAGCACAGTTACCAAGAAATTGATAGTGTCCATTTTAACATGAATGGTAAACCTAAGAAAGTTAATCAAAAGATAGCATTTTGCTTCACTCCTGCTTTCTTTATTTAAAAACATCTAGAGTTTATGCATTTTCATAGGATATCTGACCCTGTCAAAGAGGGCAAAAGATAAAAGTTTAAGTCAGCTCAGGGCCTCTAAGGCCCTCATTTTAATAGTAGGATAGAATTTCTAAGCTAACTACCAATACTCAACAAAAATTTTTACAAAGTACATAAATAAACACGTATAAATTAAAAATAATTCAGCCCACTGAAGAGGACAAAGAATGAACAAAGTCTTTCATCCCGTTTCCCTCCACAGCTGCCGCTCCCCAGAGGTGACCACTGTTAACAGTTCTTTGTGTGTCCTTTGAGATATTTTTCATGCAAATAAAAATCCACTGCCCACCCAGTCAAGCCCCAAGAGGATCAAACTATAATAAGTTTTTCAGTCTTGCTTTTCTTACATGTTCCTTGAGCCCTTTCCAGATCAACACATACCGATCTCCTTAATTCTTTTAAACGATCCATTGATACTCCCCTGCATCAATAACATAACGTGTGCCCTCTTGGTGGACACTTTCGTTGTTTCCTTTGTTGCTGTTGTTCTTGCAAAGTATACTGCAAAGAGCATTCTTATAAATACATCTTTGAGCACTTATGCTAATACATCAGTACACAATTTTGCTAAATCAAAGGGTAGCTGGATTAAAATAAAATTTACTGCTATTACCAAATTGTTCTCTAAGCAACTATACCTATTAATATCCCCACTAACAAAACATTCAAGTGCCTCTTCCTCACCGAGAAATGCTGAGTATCAAAATTTTTAATCTTTGCCAATCTGATTTTTTTTTTTTTTTTGCGGTACGCGGGCCTCTCACTGTTGTGGCCTCTCCTGTTGCGGAGCACAGGCTCCGGACACGCAGGCTCAGCGGCCACGGCTCACGGGCCTAGCCGCTCCACGGCATGTGGGATCTTCCCGGACCGGGGCACAAACTCGTGTCCCCTGCATCAGCAGGCGGACTCTCAACCACTGCGCCACCAGGGAGGCCCTGATTTTTTTTTAATTTGCCCTGTATGATGAGGTCCAGCCTTTTCCCCCTTTTGTTTACTAACCATCTATGAGTTTTCTTCACTGAACAGCCTGTTCATGTCTTTTGTCCATGTCTGTGTTGTACTATCTTCTTCCTGATTCATAAGATCTCCAACTGATTTTTTTTTATTAAAACTCGGCCCCTTGTCATGTATGCTGCAAATATTTTTATAATTTTGGCACTTATCTTTGGACTTTATGAGAATTTTTTTCCTTTGAAGAATCCTTTTTTAATGAAGTTAAATGTGTTAATCTTTTTGTTTACAGGTCCAGAGTGTTGAAACATTTTAGAAAGGTCTTCCTTGCTTCAAGATTAAATAATAATAACAACAATAATAATAATAGATATTATTATTCAGCTGTAACCAAATAGTCATTGACTGTCATCCATGTGCTAGGAACATGCTGAATGCTGGGCTAATATAATATGAAGAAAACAGATCATCTGAACTGTGTTTAATGGCACATAGAGCACAGAGTCTTCTTTTATCAGCACTACAAATAAATACAGAAAAAGATCAGTCCATAATTTTATTCCTATTCATCAGCTCACCTGCCACTCAGAAGCCAAATAAGTAGTAAGATAAAAGTACTTGTTTTACACATAGACTTGGCATGCTTTAAAATTCGCCAGTACACACATGTACCCAAGCCAACAGACCATCTAAAAGGCGAAAATAACAATCACTTTACCCCTGACTCATTTAATACTTTTTCATTCTTGCATGTTCTACTTATCACAATTTATCTCTAGCAAACTGAGACAGAGAACTGTGGGCAAGAAGAAGGTGACAGCATGTGAGAAATCTGATAAAGGACATAAAGCAGCCTGGAATAACAATAATATCTCTAGCAAACTGAGACAGAGAACTGTGGGCAAGAAGAAGGTGACAGCATGTGAGAAATCTGATAAAGGACATAAAGCAGCCTGGAATAACAATAATAGACAACACTTGTTAAGCACAGTCTACACACAAGGCACTGTTCTAAGTGTTTTATTCATATTACCTTCTTTAATCCACTCAACAAACCTATGAGGTACAGAGAGGTGACCTAACTTGTCTGGCATCACATAGCAAATAAGTGATAGATTTAAACTAAGGCAATTTATAACCAACATGATATACTTCTTACCCTACTTGATCACTTAATGTAGGATCTCAGAAAGTTACTTCATCTTTTTGAGTCTCAGTTTTCTGGTTGGTGACTGTTATTTCTGCCTCACAGAGTCCCCATTAGGGTTCAAAGTTAGGTACCCTAACATAAAATAACGTTTACCAAACTGTTTTGCATCATGCTACAAGATGTACTGCTGACAGTCAAAAAAAAAAAATCATAGTTTCCCCCTGTCAGATTGGCAAAGATTAAAAGGGTTACAGGGTTTTAGAGTAAAATAACTGGGAAACAATATCTCTTCTTAAAGATTCGTGATGCATGCCACATATACCTAACAATTCTTCAGATTTATGAAATGAAGCAATCTTTTGGCATGCCCAAATTTATCTGACCACAGGACCTTTTGTCCCACTGACAACCTAGTAAAACCTTCATCCCAAATGAAGCACAAATTGGGAAATGTTGGTAGAAAATGGCATGAGATCAAAGGACCTAATGAGTCTATGTCTGAGTCTGGCTTGGCCAACTGCTAACCTCTTGTTTTAGGTAAAGACTCCTTAACCTCTCCAGGTCTCTGTTTTCCCTCTCAGCCATCACCTAGACTGCTTCAATAACTCCTTGGCTGGTTCTCTCTACCTCTTGGACCTCAACTCTCTGGGTTACCTTCTCAAGTAATTACATTCTATAGCACAGATATATTAATGTGACTCCTTTGCTTAAAGACCTTTATAATAGCTATGAATAAGAATAAACACTTAGAGAATGCTTACTATGCTATGCATTACTCTATTCACTCATTTAATTCTTAAAACCATTCTCCGAAATGTGAGAGCTGAAATCTGAGGCACAGCTAATAGGTGATATAGTCTGTTTCCAGATTCCAAGTCTATTCTGCTGCCTCTTGGATGGCTCCCCACTGTTTCTCCAGGATAGAGCTCTAATTCCTTCAGCCCTTCACAATTCAACTTCAACCTTTCTTTTCTACACCATCTCCTCATCAGTATTCTGTAATACATTAGTTTGCCAGCACTATGAGTGAAGAACTTGTTCTAGGTCCCTCTCCTTGGCTTGAAAAAAAAACATTTTCATGTTCACAGGGTGTGCTGCTGGTATATGCATGTTTGTGTCCAAATTTCCCCTTTTTAAAAATAAGGACACTAAATTAGGGTCCATTCTAATAACCTCATTTTAACTTGATTATATCAATAAAGACCCTATCTCCAAATAAGGGCACCTTGTGAGAACGAGGGGTTAGGACTTCAACATATGAATTTGGGGGGGGACACAATTCAATCCATAACATCTATATACATGAACCTGGTCTCTATTATGTAAATTCATACATTCATATAACAATTGTGTACTGAGTGCCCACTACAGTGTCAGCACTCTGTGGGCCCTGCTATGTACTATGTACCAGACCACATGTCTTTGGTCAGTCTATTCCTTACTTCCTTTGCCTAGAACGCAACCACCTTTTACCAAACCCCTTGACTACCTGCTTTCCTCCAACTGACAACCTCCTAGTTACCTTCAAAACCCACTTATAAATTCCCTATTTTGTAAAGTTCAAATGGTCTCTTTTTCTGAAATTTTCTCCTTTCCTCTCCCAACATATTTAATTGCTCCAAAGAATTCTGTTTATACTTTACTTACAGTATCTATAGCATCATATTACAGTTGTTTGTAAACTTGTATGTTCCCTGGCTTGATGCTAATAAGGTCATGGAGGGTAAATACTATATAGTATTCAGCTTGTATCTCCTGCACTAAGCATAGTGCCTGGAACACCACACAGTAATTGCTTAATAAGAGTTTGTTTAATGAGTGATCAAAGCAGGGTGTTCAATTTAACAAGACCCAATAGGAAAAAATTGAAGGAGGAACATCTAGAGACACAGAGACCCAACAGACAACTATTGATAAAATCTAAACATGAAGTAGGGCTTCCCCGGTGGTGCAGTGGTTAAGAATCCGCCTGCCAGCACAGGGGACATGGGTTCGAGCCCTGGTCTGGGAAGATCCCACATGCCGCAGAGCAACTAAGCCTGTGCGCCACAACTACTGAAGCCTGCACACCTAGAGCCTGTGCTCCGCAACAGGAGAAGCCACCGCAATGGGAAGCCCGCACACTGCAATGAAGAGTAGCCCCCGCTCGCCACAACTAAAGAAAGCCCATGCGCAGCAATGAAGACCCAACACAGCCAAAAATAAAATTAATTAATTAATTAAAATAAATAAATAAACATGAAGTAACAAAGGCCTGTAACGGGAGAGTGGAAAGTTAACTGAAAGAAAAAGAGACCTGGAGAAACTTGTGAGTTGGTGGTTTATTAGACACAGAAGATAAAAGAGTGGGAGTAACCAAGGATTACCAAATTCACTGGGATAACTGGGTGACAGAAACAGCAAAATATTAATTAAGGTGCCACTATTATTAACAGATAAACCCTAAAGTTTAAGTGGTTGAACAAATAGATTTTTCCTCTCACACATCAAGTCAACATGGATATTCCTGATGGACAGGTGGCTCTCCCCCAAGGGGTGCAGGTACCTTTCATCTTGAATTGGTCACTTCCAAAATCACCTGCTTAAGGTATACTGCAAATGTAAGATTTTTATGGTCAGGAAATTGTAAATTTCATTTATGCTTTTATTTTATTGGCTAGATCTGATTCCTACGGCCCAGCCAACTGCAAAGGAAGACTGGAAATGTAGTCTAGGTGAATACTCAGGAAGAAAAGAAAATGTGCTTGGCAAACTTGTTTTAATCGATTCTAATACAGTTAACAAGAGGTGGTAGGAAATTTCAGGGAATGAAGGTAGAGTGAAAATTTGTGGCCTGTTTATAATTGCTAGTTAGATGAGAAATAATTGAGTCAGTTCTTCCTAAACCAACTGAGAAAACTGAACCACTAGTCACAAAATTCACCTGTATTTCTTTAAATGTAATAATCATGTAACACTAGAGAAGTCTATACTTTGTTATGCTATGTATTATATATTACATGATCTATCTTTTGTACACAAAATATAAACATCCTATCATTAAGAATAAGTTATAAACATTTTCCCAGTTGTGGCTAGGGATGCTTGCAAATTCAGTAATACTTTTTTTGCCTGATCACCTTTGTAACCAATTTTTAAAGTCAGGGTTGGTGGAATAAACCTAAAGTCCATGGTCTTGTTTGAAAAAGGTTATGGTAGATGTTTACAGTGCATTTTTATAAATGTGACTCACCTGTTTTTCAAAATGCAGTTATTACATTTTAGCCTAAATTCTGCCTCTCTTGGCCATTATGTGATAAGTTCATGAGACACATCCACAAGATATATCCAGCAGTTATATCCTTAGGCCAAACAAAACAGGTCACCTAACTCACTTTTGTTCCCTTAGGTAATTTACTCAGGTTCCATTAACTGACATCAAAGTCAAGTTTATGAGGAAAAACACCAACAATGTAAATCCCAGTAGTTAAGAGGTGAATTTAAAAGCTCCCAAATCAGTACTTCCCTCAAATGTTAAATAATTCACTGTGGCATTATAGATATAAGCCTCCAGCAAAAGTTACACTTGAACAATTAAGCTAGCAGGAGCCAAACAAATGACTTCAGGGATAGAGAAACAAATGAATGGTTTCTCGTAGTAGTATGCCAAATTACATTTTCACATTAACCAGTGTGTAGAACACCCAAGCATCAGCAATGACTTACTAGATAAAGTTTGATTACAGAAAAACAGCCTGGAACCACAAACCAGGATTATTCCCTAAATGTAACTATGGATTCTATACACTTGGGTATGAAACCCATTTACACCATTTGGAAAAATTTTATATTCATAATGTACCACCTATTCTTTTGCAGAGTTCTTTTACAATTGCTCATATTACAACGACTATCTACCAAATGCATTATGTTCCTGTAAAGGATCAGAAGGCAATGCAGCTATTTCTTAGAGGCTAAATAAGAAATTGGAAACACAAGGTCACAACACAGTGCCCTGTGTACATACAATAAAGATAACAGCATCTGCATAGTAGAAAGAAATACACTTTATATTTAAATTCTAACTCCATCACTTTCTACCTAGAGGATTTTAGACAAGTCTTAATCTCAGCATTAGCTTCTTTTTCTATAAAATGGGGACTATTCATTTATGCAATAAATATTTACTGAACACCTATCATGTGTCAAATACTTCCAAGTGTTAGTTTAGGATTAGTGATAGTAAACCATAGCTGGTATTCATTAGAGGCGTGTATGGCTACCCAAATGCAAGAGCAGATGACTGACCATGGACTTCCCTGGTGGTACAGTGGTTAAGAATCCACCTGCCAATGCAGGGAACATGGGTTCGAGCCCTGGTCCGGGAAGATCCCACATGCCGCGGAGCAACTAAGCCCGTGCGCCACAACTACTGAGCCCGCATCCCAAAACGACTGAAGCCCGGGCACCTAGAGCCTGTGCTCCACAACAAAGACAAGCCACCACAATGAGAAGCCTGCGCACCGCAACAAAGAGTAGCCCCTGCTCGCTGCAACTAGAGAAAACCCACGTACAGCAACGAAGACCCAACTCAGCCAAGAATAAATAAATAAATTTTAAAAAAGAGCAGATGACTGACCAATAAAACGGTTAAAGTCAGAGACTGAAAAATCAATGGAGTTCCAAACAGGAAACTGAGATGCATGGTTACAAGGTGGTGTGAGGTCTAATTCCTTTCCAGGGACTAACAGGTTATTGGTATTCATTGTAGATGTTTATGTATTTTCTCTAATTATTTCAACTGAACTCAGCCAACAGGTTTTCTACAAAATTTACAGGGTAAAATTTTGAGCTCCAATTCAAACAGGTTGGGGAAGGATGTAGATAGATGTATTGAAGATTTGCCACGTTACTGTCCGTTCATAAGTTTTCCTAGACATACTTAAGGGAAGACCTTTTTTGGTATACTAATTTAATGGCTAGTCTAATCTACAAGTGAAATACATTTTTTGAATCAGACTAGAAAAGCCGAATTAAATTAAGAAGAAAAAAAAAAACAACAAAACATGAGATTTGGAAGAAAGAGAACTATAGTTAGAGCCTGAACTTCTCCTCATTTGCTAGTCATGTCACCTCGAAAAACATCTCAAGGTTTCTGAAACTCAGTTTTCTCAAGAGTAAAATAAGTATAACGACAATTCTTACCTATGGAATTGTTGTAAGGATCAAATGGGATAACTGTCATTAAAATGATCAGTAACCTACAAAGCACTAAATAAATATAAATTATCTCAGAGTGAACAGGAACTGAAAATGATCCCAAGATATTTCTTCTAGTGAAGACACTTACGTGGATCAATGGTAAAAGCTCTGCAAAATTACCCTGGCTAGAGGAGAGGCCATTTGTAACCCCAACAGTGATAATCTTTGCTTGCATGTTAATGAAGGTCACTGGACTTCATAGCAGGCAAGCTAGTCATCTTTAAATATTACAGAAGAAAAAAAACATTTATGGGTAAGACTACCAGGAATTTTTTAAAAATCTAAGATGTGGATTTGTTTTTAAAGTAAATAAATAAAAGATATATTAACCGTAAGCCGAAGTTTCTAGAAATACTTCTTTTTGTGAGGAAAATTTTCCTGTCACCCGTGTTTCTGGGTGGTTTTAATTTCAGGTGCCCACGTCCACTTGCAGACTATTACTTCCATACAGGCTTTTAACAGTGTCAAGTATACTGCTAAGATCTGATATATTATTACTAAAAAACATGTTGTCATTTAAAAAAGCAAATTTTTTTGTGGTACGTGGGCCTCTCACTGCTGTGGCCTCTCCGGTTGAGGAGCACAGGCTCCAGACGCACAGGCTCAGCGGCCATGGCTCATGGGCTCAGCCGCTCCGCGGCATATGGGATCTTCCCAGACCGGGACACGAACCCGTGTCCCCTGCATCGGCAGGCAGACTCTCAACCACTGCGCCACCAGGGAAGCCCTATAACGACAATTCTTACCTATGGAATTGTTGTAAGGATCAAATGGGATAACTGTCATTAAAATGATCAGTAACCTACAAAGCACTAAATAAATATAAATTATCTCAGAGTGAACAGGAACTGAAAATGATCCCAAGATATTTCTTCTAGTGAAGACACTTACGTGGATCAATGGTAAAAGCTCTGCAAAATTACCCTGGCTAGAGGAGAGGCCATTTGTAACCCCAACAGTGATAATCTTTGCTTGCATGTTAATGAAGGTCACTGGACTTCATAGCAGGCAAGCTAGTCATCTTTAAATATTACAGAAGAAAAAAAACATTTATGGGTAAGACTACCAGGAATTTTTTAAAAATCTAAGATGTGGATTTGTTTTTAAAGTAAATAAATAAAAGATATATTAACCGTAAGCCGAAGTTTCTAGAAATACTTCTTTTTGTGAGGAAAATTTTCCTGTCACCCGTGTTTCTGGGTGGTTTTAATTTCAGGTGCCCACGTCCACTTGCAGACTATTACTTCCATACAGGCTTTTAACAGTGTCAAGTATACTGCTAAGATCTGATATATTATTACTAAAAAACATGTTGTCATTTAAAAAAGCAAAACTGAAAATTTAAAGTTTGTTTTATATGCAGCAAAAATGACTGATATGTACTCATAAATTTATTTTTTAATCTAAATGTGTGAGATGTAAAAGTTTCTTATTCCAGTCATTTTAATAAAAACCTCTTCACCATAAAAATAAGCAAAATAAAATAAATGATATAGCACTGAAGTAGACATCTCCTAAAATGGTAGTTGTATTATTATATACACAACTAAGTTAGCATATTGAGTAGGTTTAAAAATCATGAATCCTGGACTAAATGACATAGAGTTCTCTACAGAAATACAATGATACCATGATGGGGCAGGAGAGTAGTGTTCAATAGGAAAGTTTAAATGCTCAAGGCAGAAACGAGAAATATTAGACACAAAATTTACCAGAGTTACATACAAAGCAGCTAAGCCTATTAGATTTGTTAAGAATAATAAAAATCCATGTTTTAACTTAACAAAATATTTTAATCTATCTTTGAATCAGAGAATGACAAAAAACTAAACAGTGATTTCTACTGACCACTGTAAGAAAACACGCTTTAGAGAGCAATGTCAAAATTTCTTCTTACCATGAATAGATACCACTGACCATGTCATAGCTCTGACATGAAGCATTCACACTGCTGGGCCCAGCTGCCTTAGAAATAAGTAGCACCACCAAGCCCCTCAACTGGAGGTTATTCTGGCTGTCGTGTACAAGGCCCCTGTCAACAAGTAAAGAAAGAAGAGGATTAACACACCCTCACAAAATCAGTCAGATCAAATTAGAGAACTGCTGCAAATACGCCCATGCTTCCAAAATCAGACAATGTGACTTGTTGAAAAGAAATAGGATTGGTGGAAGAAAGAGTTAACAGGAGGAAGCAACAAGTTCAGGAAACAACTAGAGAAACCCATGGCTGCTTTTGAAAGTGACAGTCTCAAAATTGTGAGGCCTAATGATTTGGCTTCCTCCTCTTTCTGGGTTTTCCCACTGTCTATACCCTACCACGCAATCTTAACCATTTGCTCTGATAATGAGAGGAACCCATAGTTTTAAACTGTTCTGTGGTAGTTGACAGCAGGTAAAATACAAATTGTATGGCTTGGATGAAGTGGTATTATGTGGCGATGATGCTGGTAAGGGCAAGTGGTAAAAAATGGTTTCTGTCTTCACAGGTAGAAAATTTATTTGAGAAGTAAAATGGAAATGAATGCCATGGGCAAATATCTTGCCATTTCTTATTTTTTATGCAAAGAATAATCATTCTAGACAATGTTAGTCTTTAACATAGAATATAATGTTTTTTTGCCATGAGGACTGAATTTTTATAATTTCTACTACAACTAAGGTCAGGAATACTTTCTAAGATTATATGTTTGTTTAAGTATCGCAAATGGTTGTCATACAAGAACTAAATGACATCATTAAAAAAAGAAAAAAGACAGAAAACTATGGGTAACATATTATAATAAATTAATATTTAGAACAATGTTCATGAGCATTAATCAAATAGGTTATACTAAAGTATACATAAATAACATAAATATAATTCTTGAATGTGGTGAAAACAGTAAAAAAATTTTTATTAATTTGTATTGGAGTATAGTTGATTTACAAGGCTGTGTTTGTTTCTGCTGTACAGCAAAGTGAATCAGTTATACGTATACATATATCCACATTTTTTAGGTTCTATTCCCATATAGGTCATTACAGAGTATTGAGTAGACTTCCCTGTGCTATACAGTAGGTTCTTTTTTTTTTTTTTTGGAGTATGCGGGCCTCTCACTATTGTGGCCTCTCCCGTTGCGGAGCACAGGCTCCGGACGTGCAGGTTCAGCGGCCATGGCTCACGGGCCCAGCCGCTCCGCGGCATGTGGGATCTTCCCGGACTGGGGCACGAACCCGTGTCCCCTGGATCGGCAGGTGGACTCTCAACCAATGCGCCACCAGGGAAGCCCAGTAGGTTCTTATTAGTTATGTATTTTATATATAGTAGCGTGTATATGTCGACCCCAATCTCCCAATTTAACCCTCCCCCATCTTTCCCCCTTGGTAACCATAAATTTGCTTTCCAAATCTGTGACTCTGTTTCTAAAAACAGTAAAATTTTGTATTTTAATACCTCACTGAATTATTAAGACTTCCTTGGGTGAATTCTGAACAATGAATTAATTTAAATTAAGTAAGTTAACATAGCCAAAATTAATGAGTCAGTCAATTACTTAAGAAAATTTTCACCCTTCATGCCTCCAAATAAATTTTTAAAAGGGATCCCTTCTTGCTCTTTCAATAGTTTCAAAATAAGACAGATCTTCAGGCTCTCTGCAAGATAACAGTTATAGCTCTTTCTCTACTTATATTTTCTCCATAATCTAGTAAGTGACCTTCAGCAAGTTAGAGGGGTTAATGATTTTTACAAAGAAGTTCTAATATCTGTTAATTTAAGGTAATTAAGCTATATTATAGTAGAAACAATGTCCAGAAATGTCCAAAGCTCTGTATTATTATGTAACAATCCTACAGACCTGAACTGTTGGGAGGTTGCAAAGCACCCTATTTTGGAAGAAGAAAATTTAAAATGGGAGCCCTCTCCAAATTTTTTGCTTTGAATTACAGATTTTAACTTATGCTACTAGACCCTTATTTATGTATTACCTGAGGTAAATAATAATACTATCAAAGAGAAGCTCTGAATTGGCTCCTAATTCTAGAAAGGGAAAAGAGGAAGGTGAGGATGTGTGTGTGGCTGTGTGTTTGGGGGGTTGAGCCTGGTTAGGAATGAAGGATATGAAGGTAAGAACTCATATCCTCTAATGAAGGATACGAGGGTAAGAACTCTGACAGCTGGCCAAGTCACGTTGAAGAAATAGGCCTGGCAACAGTTCCGACAACACCTTCCTCAAATTTCTCAGAGACGGGACCTTTCACAGAGGACACATATATCATCATCATCATCATCATCATCAAAATACAACAGCAGCAGTAGCAACAACAAATCCTTACATAGGACTTAATATATGCCAGGAACTATTCTAAGTATTTTACTATATATTAATTAAATTAATTCACAACAACTCTATGAGGAAGGTACCACAAATACTTTGATTTTACAGATGAGGAGAATGAGGCACACAGAGAGACCAAGCAACTTGTTCAAGGTACCAGAGACAGTAGGCGTTAGAGCCTTGATAGAGCCAGGATTTGAACCCAGGCCACCTGGCCCTAGAGTCTATACACATGCTTACCCATTATGCTATAGTGACTCTCCATCTGCTTCACCTCATGTACCAACTATTTGCTGAGTCAGTAGAATAGTGACTGCTTTAGAACCAGGTTTGAAAAATCCTTCTGCCATTTATTAGCTGTATAACTCAGACTATCACCTCTTCCGTAAAATGAGATTAACAACATCTACTTTCTGTAGTCATTGTATGGAACAGACAACATGAGTGAAGCATAAACCACTGTGGAAGCACAGGGAAGGTGACAAGGTGATCAGAAAACTACATCTCTCTCCTTATTACTTTTTTAAAAAATTAATTAATTTATTTATTTAGGCTGTGTTGGGTCTTCTCTCTAGTTGTGGCGAGCAGGGGCTACTCTTTGTTGTGGTGCGCGGGCTTCTCACTGCAGTGGCTTCTCTTGTTGCGGAGCACGAGTTCTAGGCACGCAGGCTCAGTAGTTGTGATGCATGGGCTTAGCTGCTCCGCGGCATGTGGGATCTTCCTGGACCAGGGCTCGAACCCGTGTCCTCTGCATTGGCAGGCGGATTCTTAACCACTGCGCCAGCAGGGAAGTCCCTCATTACTTTTTTGCCATCTATTTTTTCTCAACTCTTATATTTTCTTTTTCTTTTACTGTTTCTCCTTCTGTCTCTCAAAGTCTTACCCACTACCAGCATATATAATTTCCTATAAATACTGTTCCTTTTCTACCCCCCAACATAACAAAAGTTAAGGAATTCTTCTGACCATGACCCACAAACATCATGTATCACTGAAACACTGGCCACTTTCAGAATGCATTACTGAAAAGGTCAGGAAAAGAAACTATAGTAGACCAGTTACCAGAAATCAAGAGAGCAGTCAGAAAAGCATACCTTCTAACCATCAATTTTCACACAAGACAGTAGTTAACAACCCAGAGAACAGATTAACTGGTTGAGTAAATTAAATGTTTCCAAAACACCACGTCTTTAAATTCATTTCATTAACACCCTTAAAAAAAAAGTACTAAGATAATTCGATAATGTTCACAGCTCAAAAACTAGCTCACAAAAAAAATAAGAAATTTTGCTCCTGAGTATAAAAAGTCCCTAGGATTCTAAACTTGCAGAGTTAATGTTTCATATGGTCCAGGTCATACTTCACTTGGAACACTATGATTTATTCTGAGTGCCTCTATTAAGGAGAAATACTGACAAGCTGGAGCATATCCAGAAGATGGTGAAATCATATACTGCCACATGCTTGGCTGACCAAAAAAAAAAAAAAAAAAAAGAATGCTAGCTTGGAGAACAGTAAAGTTGGTGTTCTCAAATTTACACGGTCAAAAATGTAGTAAATGCTTACTACGTGTCAGGTAAAGAACTAAACAGAGAGTGGAGGACATGATGGTGAGCAATGGTGAGTTGTGGTCTCCCTTCTTGTGGATAATACAGTCTGGATTTAAAATAATAATAAAATGTGGCATGAGCTACTTTAGGAGATGAACAAGGGCAACTAACATAGGCATAGAGAAAGGGCAACTAACATAAGCAGGGGTGAAGGAGTGGTGAAAGGGACCCCCCGAGACCTAAAGGATGAGACGAAGTAGTCAGGGGAGCTGAAGCAAGGAGGGGAAGTGAAAAAAGAGTGTTCTAGAGAGGAGACAATATGTGTGAAAGTTTGGAGGAGAAAGAGGAGGACACAGCTGTCTCCAGAATCAATAAGGCAGGAATACAGTGTGTGAAGGGCAGGGTTGGGAGAATTAAAGCTAGAAGAGTACATGATGACTGTCTGCTCATCTGAAAGGGTACCATAAGGAGAGGCGATAGACCTGGTAAGTATTACTTTAGAGACTGACACTAATAGACAGAAAATATAGCTGGTGAATTTTGGCTCGACATGAAGAAATTAAAAAACAGAGGAGTCTCTGTTGACGCTGAGTCCCTTGAGAATAAAGATGTTTAAGAAGCTGCACAACCTCTGATACAACACATTAGAGGGAAGCCTGGACTATTCAACATCTGGGTTTTTCTCTTACTCTGTGATTCTTTATTATCTCACTACTACATTTAATTATCTAATACTCTACAATATGTATAATAAGTATAAAAATTGGGAGAATTCGTTAACATCATCTAAGTGCCATAAACGAAAGCAATATTTAGTAGCTTGTAATCTTTATCACTAAAATTCTACAGAATTGTTTTCCTTTCACTAATATAGAGTAAAAAAAAAACCCCAAAAAACCTTTATCATTCATTCAACTAATGCAGACCGAAAACCTTCCATACATCAGGCACAGTGCTTGGCATAGATGTCATGGTGAGCAAAGCCAGGCACGGAGCTTGTGAAGCTTACAACCTAGTGGAAGAGACTGGTAATAATGAAAGAATGACAAATAAATATAAAATTACAATAGTAATAAATGTCACAAAGGAAAAAGAGAGATGATGCTGTGAGAGCTTACAACTGGGAACTAGCCTAGCAGGGAAAGTCAGAGGCTTCCTTAGGAAATGATGACCGAGTTGACACCCAAAGGAAGAGGTAAAAGAGGGGTGTGGGAAGAGAATAGGTAAGGGGAGTGTCTCCACAGCACAAGAATGAGCACATGCAAGGCTGAGTACACTGTACAGAGTGAGGCTAGAGGCAGAGAGAGACCAGACCACACAGGTCAAACATGCCATGACTGGATGTTAGCTCTTTATCCAAAGAGCAATGTGAAGCCACCACAGTAACTTAAGCATCTGGTCATGTAATCAGATATTTTTTTAAAAATACAAAAAAAGAAAGAAAAAAGAAAAACTTCTATCATCAGTGTGGAAAAATGACTTAGGTGTGTGTTTGGGGTGGGGGGGGACAAAGTGGATATGAGGAGACCAGTTAGAAGGCTTTTGTGGTAGTCAATGAGAATATATGGGGGTAGCTTGGTGGACAAACAAGAGGTGTAGCAAATCTAAAGTAATATTTCAACTCAATTTAAATATATGTCAGATACTATGTAGTCCTGGGAAATTAGCTATTATAGATATATCACTAATGTAAAATAATATTCTGAAAAGTCTATAAGTTGAATTCTGGGGGGACAAACTTGGCCTTCAAAATTCTGCTCCAGAGCTACAATAGATCAACAGTAAACATGAATATTCTAATAGCTTTACAATTTCATGGAAATAAGGATTGAACAGGTGAACTTTGTGCAACCCAGCTCTATAGTCTTCTCACATTATGGCTTCTATGGCTAACTGCAGTTCCTACTGCATCATCCTATCTTTCCACAACTATTAACTAGTTTCTCTTCCTTAACCCTATCCTATAAATATTTCAAATCCTCAAATGACAGTTATGGCATATTTCCATATTCTCTCAAATTCTATTTCTTCAACACTTATATACTAAGAGGTATACAAAGAAATAAGAGGTCTAATAAAAGAGCTATAATAATGTGTTCCAAAAATGGTTAAACTGTATAATATTAATGAACAGATAACAAAGATAGTAGAGTAACAAAAAGCAACAAAGGAAGAAAGAAAACCACTTTTTGTTAGAGGTGTGCCTCACAGAAGAGACAGAATTCAGACTGCGCCTTAAAGATGGTCAAATTTCCCTGAGCAGAGAATGGAGGAAGAAGTGCGATGGAGTTATTGGAATGGAAAAGAGTGGTATTTTAGAAGAAAGGAACAGGTTAGAGTAATAAGCAGGCAGAAGTATGGCGAGCAGGCTCAGGAGCTGTGGGGCTGCCCATTTGGGCAATGTGTGAAGGTGAACAAGCCCAGAAGACAGCCTGAAGAGTGAAGGGCCTTGAAAGGTTTAGAGTCAGGGCTTCATTCTGCACGCAATCTGAAGGCATGGATGATTTGTCAGCAAGGGAGCAATGTGATTAAAGCTAAAGACTAAAAGTGTTACTCTGGGCCTAATATTGTTACTCTGGCAATAGTGTGCTGGGTGCAGGTGAAAGGAGAGGGAAGATTAGTTAGGAGTAGTTTCTTCCAATATTCCAGGTGAGAGATAATGAGGGCCTAAATTAGGGTAGTGGCAGCAGGGATGGGAAAGAAAAGCTGAATGATGGCAGCAGCAGGGAGGTGGATCAGGCTAGTCTGGCCAACTGACTACATGAGGGAGACATCAGGAAGGGATCACAAAGCAAAGGAAAGATAAGGGCTGAATTTAAGATTCAAACCTGTTTGCCGGAGGTGATGATGCTAGCATTAGCAAGGACTGGAAAGAAAAGGAAGTGTTAATGGGGAATTAATGAGTTCAGTTTTGGACATGTTAACTTTGAATGCAAGAAGGACTTCCAGATGGAGATGCCCAGCAGGCACCTGGAAATGCTGCAGGTATAGATTTGGGAAGCATCTTCATAGAGGATGATGGCTGAAGCAGTAGGAATTGATGGATGAGATTTTGGGGGGAGAAAAAGGAGAAAAGAAGGGGAAAGGGAGAGGGAAAAGGAAGGTATGGGAAGAGGGAAAAGGAAGGTATGGGAAGAGAGAAAGGGAATCTTAGACAACTCCTATATGTAGGGAACTGAGGAAGGATGAGTGACCCATGTGAAAGAACACAGTACGTCCACAAACAAATAAAAGGGGTCTCCACAGACACCCAGAAAGAAGAGTGAACATATATGCACAAGAGAGGCAGAGAACTGTGTGTGGTGTATAGGAACTGGGGCCAGGTTTTGCCTCTTCCATGGGCTTTTAGAGTATTTATTATAAAGCTCTAGTTTGGCACTTAATACACTGAATAATAAAAATGACAACAATGACACAGACAACAATGCTTACAACATACTATAATGCCAGGCATGTGCTGTTTTACAGGCATACACTCTTATTCTCACAAAAACCACGTAAAGGAACTGGTAATATCTCTTTACAAATGAGGAGAATTAGCAAGCAGGCTTAGAGAACTTAAATAATTACTAGTTACACTAGTCAACTAGTAATATAAGTGCCAAGATTTAGACATAATTTGGACTCCAAGGTCCAGGAGCCTTTGCAGCCTTGCTATTTAATTATTTGTTCTCAGGTACTCCTCACGAAGTTATGAGAACCTTGAGGGCTCTCAGGCTTAGTTATCTTTGGATGCCCTGAACCAAGCAGAGTAACTGACACAGAATAGGTCTCAAAAAATGCAAGATGAGAGAATAAATAACTCCCAAGAAGTAGAGAAGCAGACACTATCGTAAACATCTTTCTCAAATAAGACCTATTGCTATTCCAAACTTTCCTCATCCCTCCTATCATCCATTTGCTACATTCAACCATCCAGCTCTGAAGTCTTGAGTCCCTCCTTCCTAAATCATAGTGGATTCTTTAAAAGTGACAGCCAGGGCTTCCCTGGTGGCGCAGTGGTTGGGAGTCCGCCTGCCGATGCAGGGAACGCGGGTTCGTGCCCCGGTCCGGGAAGATCCCACATGCCGCGGAGCGACTGGGCCCGTGAACCATGGCCGCTGAGCCTGTGCGTCCGGAGCCTGTGCTCCGCAACGGGAGAGGCCACAGCAGTGACAGGCCCTCACGTACCGCAAAAAAAAAAAAAAAAAAAAGTGACAGCCACACAGGAGAAAAGCCCCGAACCATTCCAAGAAAATATGTTGAGATTTATTTTAATGCAATGTTGAAAAGTTACTGTATATAAGAATCATGTCATATCAAAGTACCTATCTTAAGTTTTAAATAGAGAGAACTCAATATACTGGAGTGTTTATGTGTTTTGTGTCTTCATTTAGGAGAACTCACTGAATTCACTACTGCATCAGTACCCGTGAGAGGAGGCTACCCTCACTTTAACAGAAGGTAGGGGTAGTTCCAGATGGAGAGCTGAGGTAGGATGGCAGAATTGGAGCATGAGAGAAAACTTTTGATATTTATGCTCAAGAGTTCAGAATTCTTCATCAGTAGAGAATTGTTTAAATAAACTGTGGTACATCCCCACAATGGACTATCAAAAAAAAAAAAGTGTTCAGAATTCTAATGTATGCCAGTGATTCAAATCACAATATTTTGGTAAATTGATAATCAAATATTAAGGAAACAATTTATCACCTACAAGGGATCATCACCCTCAAGTTAGCTCAAAGCTCCCCAGACTAAAACTGAATGGGAAAAATCAGCACTTCCCAGACCCCCACAAGGAGAACTCCCTCCAGTGCTAAAATCTATAGGTATAGAGTTTGTTTCACAATTTGATTACCCCACTTTAACATATCTAGTTCTAATAAATCAATCCAGAAAATGTAAGCATAAAAGATGGATGTCAAATCTAACATACATGAGGTGGGCTGGTTGATAATAAGACTCCTTCCTAATAATGCTTGTGACTGTGACCCCTAGTCAAAACATTTTTTAAATTTACATACAGATAACTGAAACGAACTGACTAGAAGATGCACAATTTTTGCCAAAGAATCACAGGAATACCCTGGTCTTCTCTATTCTTTTTTTTTTTTATTATTAATTTATTTATTTACTTATTTTTGGCTGCGTTGGGTCTTCGTTGCTGCGAGTGGGCTTTCTCTAGTTGCAGTGAGCGGGGGCCACTCTTTGTTGAGGTGCGCGGACCTCTCATTGTTGTGGCTTCTTGTTACAGAGCACGGGCTCTAGGCACGCGGGCTTCAGTAGCCGCGGCACGTGGGCTCAGCAGTTATGGCTTGCGGGCTCTAGAGTGCAGGCTCAGAAATTGTGGCGCACGGACTTAGTTGCTCCGCGGCATGTGGGATCCTCCCGGGCCAGGGCTCGAACCCACGTCCCCTGCATTGGCAGGCAGACTCTCAACCACTGAACCACCAGGGAAGGCCTCTATTCTTTTTTTTTTAAATGTTGACTGTAACTGGCTAAATTGATCTTGTGACCCACTAACAAGTTGCAACTTGCAGTTTTTTGAAAAACAATGTTTTAAGTCATGCCTAGTATGTGATATATTAAAAGAACTAGAAGTAAATGTAAAATTAATTAAATAGGAATAGAATTATCACTATTTAAAAACAGAAAATCTGTGCATACACTAGAACAAATTTAGTGTTGCAACAAAGCATTAAACAAATTTTAATGATATGGGAAAATACTTAAAATGTTAAAGAAAAGACAGAAGTATAAAACTATGTATATATAACACGATTCCAATTATGTTTCAATATATGCACACATATATACATATGAACAAGGCCAAGAAAAAACTAGGAATAAATATGACAAAACATTAACATTTTATTTTTTTTGAGTGAAGTATAGTTGATTTACAATGTTGTGTTAGTTTCTGGTATACAGCAAAGTGATATATATATAATATATACACACACACACATATGTTCTTTTTCATATTCTTTTCCATTATGGTTTATTATAGGATATTAAATATAGTTCTCTGTGCTATACAGCAGGACCTGTTGTTTATCTATTTTACATATAGTAGTTTATATCTGCTAATCCCAAACTCCTAATTTGTCCTTTCCCCCAACCCCTTTCCCATTTGGTAACCATAAGTTTGTTTTCTAAAACAGTAACATTTTAAATGAGTGTCATTATACAGGAGCCAATACACAAAGTGTCCACGTATTTTTTGTGTGTGTTTAAAATATTTTGTTTAAAAAGTAAAAAGAAACAGATAGGAAGGAAATACCCCTAAATTGTAACAAGTGTTAATCAATGGATTTTTAGATTAAGGGTGATTTACTTTCCGAATTGCATAAGAGCACAGATCGCTTTGTAAGTCTGGAGAAAAAAACAACTGTATTTTTAAAATAACAGAATTTTAAGACGGCATATGGCATACTGCATTATAGCTGTATTTCTCATTTGAAGAAAAAATTTAACTCACCTTTAATGAACCCCAAAGTCCTATGCTGGGTGCCTTTTGGGTTCTCATATTTCACCTTTAATTTCTCTAAGGTTTAGATATAAGGCCAAAGTTTAAATGGTATCAAATATATATATGATTAGGAATTCTGTGACAGTAATATTACTCAGTTGCAAAAGAAAAACATTAACACTCATGAAAATTGTCTTAAAGCACTATAATTTGAGGGAGACTAAAAACAGTCTGCATGTCACAGATTTTTACATAAAATTAGCAGAAGAGCTGGAGGTTAATTTCCATTGACAAAATGACCCAGATTGTATTATTCCTGCCATATCTATCCTGAGACTAAAATGCCCTAGACTTGAAACAACTTTAGGGCCTGAGGTGACCAGCCTTTAGAATCTGGGAGCTGTAGCAGCCACTGACATGGCTCGAGGGCCACCTGCACATTCCACCCGCATTAAATCCCCAAGGGACAGTAGGGCTAAGGAACTGCCTCACCAAAGCTCTCCCAAAGATGCAATTAGGTTTGATGGGCATGTGGCAGAAGACAGGCACTGGAAAGAAAGGAAGAGAGAAGAGAAAGTAGAACAGGTGTAGGGCACAGGGGTTGTTAAGCAGAGGGGAAATCAAGCCAGGAGCTTTTTAGAAATAGTTAAAGAATGAACATCAGTAGTTTAATGAAATATGGCTGAAATAAAAAACAAGTATAAAATGATGTTATCATCAATCAAGTTTGCAGCAAGATGTAAGCTGGCCACCTTAGAATTAAACTATCACCAGAGGAAAAAAAAAACAACAACAAAGATTTTCCCACTCAAATGATAACTGAAGATTTATTTTAAAATACTAATGTAGGGCTTCCCTGGTGGCGCAGTGGTTGAGAGTCTGCCTGCCAATGCAGGGGACACGGGTTCAAGCCCTGGTCTGGGAAGATCCCACATGCCGCGGAGCAGCTGGGCCCATGAGCCACAACTACTGAGCCTGTGCGTCTGGAGCCTGTGCTCCGCAACAAGAGGCCACAACAGTGAGAGGCCCCCGCACTGCGATGAAGAGTGGCCCCTGCTTGCCGCAAGTAGAGAAAGCCCTCTCGCAGAAACGAAGACCCAGCACAGCCAAAAATAAATAAATAATTAAAAAAAAAAATACTAATGTAGTAAAACAGGCCATTAAAAAATATTCTGGTCACACTGAAAACTCTGTTAAAACAATCCCTTACAATAAGTTTTACATATAGACCCCCTTTGTTCACATTAGAAAAAGATCAATTTAGTTTCGAAGCAAAGGGGTAGAAAAACCGAGGGCTGGAATACAGGCATCATTACACTATACAGACACAGGAGACTCATACCACCACTCAAGCAGTGACACTGGCTAAGAGCTGACGTGCTGTGAATCACACCTCCCACTACCACAGTCCGTCTGTGTAGGGAATAAATCAACCAAATGTGAATAAGTGTGTTCCCTTAGTGCTCAGTGCTTTTCTCAACTTGCAGCCCTGATTTCAAAAGACTCTGCCATTCAAATGCAAAAGAACTGCTCTCAGATTAATCTTCTATTATTATTATTTTTTTTTGGTTTTACTCGGGTATAAGCACGTTTTTATCAAAAAGAATATCTCAATGTAAGTACTAAATATTTATTTAGTACTTGGTGGGTCAGTCCTACTAGCTAATGAAGATGGTTCAACTGTGCCAAATTTAGAATATTTGCATTAGGACAAGTTGGAAAAGATAAAAAGATAGGTCATTCAATTGGCTTTACACAAGATATTATTAAGACGCTAAAGCCAAATGTAGAAGATACAACAGGAGATGGGAGAAGCCAGTAAAATTAAGCAAGTTAGAAAAAAAATTATAAAACACTTTATAGAGAAACAGGTAATACTCCAAAGGCAAATTGAGCTGGGAGTGGGGGAATAGCAACACATCATGGGTTTTAGTTGGAGAAATGAGTTTTCTAAAAATGAATGGAAAAAAAATCAAAACCTAAAAATATTATTGCAACATGATGGTTCAGAAATCAAGTGCAAAATTTTTAGGAAAATCTCATTTATTTTTCCAAAATCAACACTGAAATCAAGGTACAGCAGACCAAAACACGGGAGAATTAGAAGTGATGGCTGCAGGACATAGACTGCTTGCTTTCATCTTCCACAGAAATAACGTCCACCACAGAAAAGATCCCATGTTTGGCTGCCTAAGTTAAAATCTGTTAGCTCTCAAAAATCACAAAAATTGCCACCCAAATAACAATAAGACCATATAGATATTTAAAATAGCTACCAACAGAGGTAAAGGAAAATGATTACCATGATAGTGGCATGTCTCAAATTATGTGTGTCAACAGGAAAACATGATTTGATTTTTTAAAGTTTCATTTACATGGTATTAATTAATAGATGGCACCTACTGAATGAAGAGAGAGACGCTTGGAATAAATTACATATATGTTACTCTAGCCCATTTAATCCTCAGAGAACATAACACTTGCTCTACTCTACCAGGTCAAAAGGGTCTGGGAAGAAATCCCTTATTTACCAGACTGCCAGCAAGCTACCTAGAGGCAGACTGTCTCATCCACCCTGGTATATCCTCAAGCCTTTATGGTGCCAGCTCATCTAACCTGACAACTATCCTGGGAGGTGGTAGTTTTCCTCATTTTATGGATGAAGATACTGAGGCTCACAGGGCAAGTTTATCTTCTCCACATCAACGATTAACACTGATAAACTACATATTTGTCTTCACTTATTTTGGTTATTACTTGTCTTCCTTGACTAGAACATAAGCATGTTACAGCACATTTACTTGTCCACAGTTGTATCTCCAGTGCTTAGAACAGTGCCTGGCACACACAGACAGTCAATAAATACTTGTTGAATGAATTAATAAGGTAACCTGCCCAAAACTATATAGCCAATAAGTGAGAGACCTGGGGCTCGATTCAGAAGTCTGCCTCCAAAGCCAACCTAGAGAAATAATGATCACAGCAATAACATACAAAGAGTAAAAAGGAGCTTAGAATTAGAGCTCAGAAAGTACTTTACAGGTAAAGGGAGTGAAAAAAAATTTTTAATTCATTTCTCCTAAGCACCTCCTTGAAACTTTTCTTGATTACTTGCCTGGTGCACTGACAGCTGGACAAGAAGTTGGGTGCTGCCCTCTCCTTATAGGCAAGTTCAACAAGACTCCCAAGTAGAACAGAGCCAGAGGATTTGTGGTCCATTAAACACAGAGCCATGGGAAGACTTCAAAAGCCCCCATTCACGCAGAGGCTGAGAAAAGTTGGCACTGTAGTGAAAGTGCAGTCCAGATTAAAAACCACAACTAAAAAACAACAAAAACCCGTACAGACTGCAGGAGTAACCAGGGTCTACACCACAGCCAAGGAGTCTTACGCTGATCTGCATAGGCCCAGCTTGTGGCATATGGCTCTGTGCCCTTCTGGTGGCCTGTGACAGTCGATCCTCTAAAATACTCCACAAAATTATAACTTTTAGGGAAGGAGGAGATCACATTTTTCATCATTCTTTACTGAATACCTCCGATCCTTTCCTTGAAATTGGGCAGAATGTACATTTCTCTATGGAAATAGTTGACTGAAGGACTACTACTCCAAAAGCAGCCAGATAAATACTAAATTTAGAGATCAGGTGAAGACTGTGGCCAATATATTTCAGGACTATTTATTTTGTTCATGAACAGGTAAAATCTAGAAACTTATCAATAGGTTATTTAGGCCTATCAAAATGTTTGACTGTTTGGATGTGTTCCTCACCTTCAAATATTGTGTATTTAAATCAATGCCTGGTGAATGGTTCTAACTGCTGCATATTATTCAAGAGCTGAAAAGTATTTCACAATATATAAGCACTAACAATCATCACTGTATACCTGGTCCCCATTCAGTCTGGTCTCAAAATGTGATATAAATGCTATGCAAGCTTTTGCCTAGATAAAAAACAATAGTTAAAATTCACAATTATTTAAGTGTATCTAAAGGGTCTAATATTCTTATTCTTTCCAAAAAAGCTATTATTCTCTATGTTTGCATTCTTCCAAAATGTTCTCTAGTTAACTATAGTGAGATGCAGTAATTTCTTACCAAATTGCAATAGTCATTTATTAATATACATTTCTGAAATAATCTTTCAGATAATAGAAAAATGTTTCCATATTTTTAGATTTTAGGGGAATGGGTTAATAAGCTAAGACTTGGGGGTGCAGAGTCAAGATGGCGGTGTGGGAAGACGCCAAGTTAGCACCTCCCCACAACTAGGGCGCCTGCCAGCTGCTGGTGGCAGACCCTGATGCTCAAGGAGATGGGAGGAAACAACCCCCAAGTGAACCGGTAGGACGTGGGGGAACTGAGAGAGGAGGAGAAGTGGAGGCCAGACAGGATCGGTGCCCCTGAGGCCGGGGAGATCAGGAGAGGCAGGAGGGAGGGAGCCTCCAGGAAGAGAGGAAGAGAAGTGGAGGGTGATCTACTTGGGCCGGGGAGCCTGCTGAGATCCCAGGCTGGTAACCCCCCTCCAAAACCCCCTCCAGGATGCGTGGGTCCTGGGGGCATAAGAGGGAGTCCGGGAGATCAGGAGAGGCAGGCAGGAGGGGCCCTCTGGGAGAAGCAAGAGAGGAGAGGAGGGCGTTTGCCCTGCCCACTCGAGCCCAGGAAGCCTGCTGGGCTCCCAGGTGAGGTCCTCTGCCCTCTGAGACTAGGGGTGTGGGGCATGCCTGGGCCCATTCTATTCCTTGAGCCTAAGCTCCACCCCCTACAGCCCTCAGGGCCTTTTCCAGCCATGTGGGTCCTAAGCATAGGCCCCGACCATAACCCCAAACTCGCCCTTGCTTAGGCCCTGCCCTCCACAGTCAAGGCCTTTTTTTTCCTCCTCCTCTTTTTTACTATTGTGGTAATGAGGTACCTTCCAGTTGTTGATTCATCTATATTTTTATTTTTATATTCTTTCTAACATATCTATTAGTTTCCTAGTTTAATTTTATTTTTTACTTTTTTATTTTTGGCCAACCCACGCAGCTTGTGGGATCCTGGCTCACAAGCCGGGGGTTGGGCCAAAGCTCCTGTGGTGGGAGCTTGGAGTCCGAACCACCGGACTAACAGAGAATTTCAGACCCCATGGAATATTCATTGGAGTGAGGTCTCAAGGAGGTCCTCATCTCAGCACCAAAACCCAGCTTTACCCAACAGCCTACAAATTCCAGTGTTGGACGCCTCAGGCCAAACAACCAGTAACACAGGAACACAATCTCACTTGTAAAAAAAAAAAAAAAAAAGAGACAGCAAAAAAATATGTCACAGATGAAGGAGCAAGGTAAAAGCCTACAATACCAAAGAAATGAACAGGAAATAGGCAATCTACCTGAAAAAGAATTCAGAGTAATGATAGTAAAGATGATCCAGAATCTCAGATATAGAATGGAGGCACCGATTGAGAAAATACAAGAAATGTTTAACAAAGATCTAGAAGAACTAAAGAACAATCAAAGAGAGTTGAACAATGCAATAACTGAAATGAAAAATACACTAGAAGGAATCAATAACAGAATAACTGAGGCAGAAGAACGAATAAGTGAGCTGGAAGACAAAATAGTGGAAATAACTGCTGAGGAGCAGAATAAAGAAAAAAGAATGGAAAGAATTGAAGACAATCTCAGAGACCTCTGGGACAACACAAAACGTACCAACATTTGAATTACAGGGGTCCCAGAAGAATAAGAGAAAAAGAAAGGGTCTGAGAAAATATTTGAAGAGATTATAGTCAAAAACTTCCCTACCATGGGAAAGGAAATAGTCACCCAAGGCCAGGAAGGAGAGAAAGTCCCATACAGGAAAAACCCTAGAAAAAACACACCAAGACACATATTAATCAAACTAACAAAAAATAATTCAAAGAAAAAATATTAAAAGCAGCAAGGGAAAAACAAAAAATAACATACAAAGGAATCCCCATAAGGTTATCAGCTGATTTTTCAGTGGAAACTCTGCAGGCCAGTAGGGAGTGGCAGGATATACTTAAAGTGATGAAAGAAAAAAACCTACAACCAAGATTACTCTACCCAGCAAGGAACTCATTCAGATTCGATGGAGAAGTCAAAAATTTTTCAGACAAGCAAAAGCTAAGAGAATTCAGCACCACCAAACCAACTTTACAACAAATGCTAAAGAAACTTCTCTAGGCAGGAAACACAAGAGAAAAAAAAGACTCACAAAAACAAACTCAAAACAATTAAGAAAATGGTAATAGGAACATACATATTGGTAATAACCTTGAATGTAAATGGATTAAATGCCCCAACCAAAAGACACAGACTGGCTGAATTGATACAAAAACAAGACCCATATATATGCTGTCTACAAGAAACCCACTTCTGACCTAGGGACACATACAGACAGAAAGTGAAGGGATGGAAAAAGACATTCCATGCAAATGGAAATCAAAAGAAAGCTGGAGTAGCAATACTCATATCAGATAAAATAGATTTTAAAATAAAGCCTGTTACAAGAGATAAGGAGGGACACTACATAATGATCAAAGGATTAATCCAAGAAGAAGATATAACAATTATAAATGTTTATGCACCCAACATAGGAGCACCTCAATACATAAGGCAAATGCTAACAACCATGAAAGGAGAAATTGACAGTAACACAATAATAGTAGGGGACTTTAACACCCCACTTACACCAATGGACAGATCATCCAAATGGAAAATAAATAAGGAAACACAAGCTTTAAATGACACAATAAACCAGATAGATTTAATTGATATTTATAGAACATTCCACCCAAAAGTGGCAGAATCCACTTTCTTCTCAAGTGCACACAGAACATTCTCCAGGACAGATCACATATTGGGTCACAAATCAAGCCTCGGAAAATTTAAGAACACTGAAATTGTACCAAGCATCTTTTCTGACCACCATGCTATGAGACTGGAAATCAATTACAGGAAAAAAAAACCTATATAAAAAAAACAAATACATGGAGGCTAAATAGTACACTACTAAATAACCAAGAGATCACTGAAGAAATCAAAGAAGAAATAAAAAAAAATACATAGGAACAAATGACAATGAAAACACGACAACCCAAAACCTATGGGATGCAGCAAAAGCAGTTCTAAGAGGGAAGTTTATAGCAATTCAATCTCATCTCAAGAAACAAGAAAAATCTCAAATAAACAATCTAAACCTACACTTAAAACAACTAGAGAAAGAAGAACAAAGAAAACCCAAAGACAGGAGAAGGAAAGAAATCATAAGGATCAAAACAGAAGTAGATGAAAAACAAGGAAAACAATAGCAAAGATCAATAAAACTAATAGCTGGGGGCTTCCCTGGTGGCGAAATGGTTAAGAATCAGCCTGCCAATGCAGCGGACACGGGTTCAAGCTCTGATCTGGGAAGATCCCACATGCCGTGGAGCAACTAAGCCCGTGCGCCACAACTACTGAGCCTGGGCTCTAGAGCCCTCGAGCCACATCTGCTGAGCCTGTGTGGCACAACTACTGAAGCCCATGCACCTAGAGCCCGTGCTCCACAACAAGAGAAGCCACCTTAATGAGAGGACTGTGCACCACAATGAAGAGTAGCCCCCACTAGCCACAAATAAAATGAAAGCCCACACACAGCAATGAAGACCCAGCGCAGCCAAAAATAAATAAATAAATAAACGTAATAGCTGGTTCTTTGAGAAGATAAAATTGATAAACGCTTAGCCAGACTCATCAAGAAAAAAAGGGAGAGGATGTAAATCAATAAAATTAGAAATGAAAAAGTTGAAATCACAACTGACACCACAGAAGCACAAAGAATTATAAGAGACTACTACAAACAACTACATGCCAATAAAATGGACAACCACAAAGAAATGGACAAATTCTTGGAAAGTTACAATATCCCAAGACTGAACCAGGAAGAATTAGAAAATATAAACAGACCTATCACAAGTTATGAAATTGAAACCATAATTAAAAATCTTCCAACAAACAAAAGTCCAGGACCAGATGGCTTCACAGGCGAATTCTATCAAACATTTAGAGGAGAGCTAACACCTATCTTTCTCAAACTCTTCCAAAAAATTGCAGTGGGAGAAAACACTCCCAAATTCATTCTATGAAGCCTCCATCACCCTGATACCAAAACCAGAAAAAGATATCACAAAAAAAGGAAATTATAGACCAACATCACTGATGAACATAGATGCAAAAATCCTGATCAAAATACTAGCAAACAGAATCCAACAAAACATTAAAAGGATCATACACCATGATCAAGTGGGATTTATCCCAGGGGTGCAAGGATTCTTCAATATATGCAAATCAATCAATGTGATACACCACATTAACAAATTAAGGAATAAAAACCATATGATCATCTCAATAGATGCAGAAAAAGCTTTTGATAAAATTCAACACCCACTTATGATAAAAACTCTCCAGAAAGTGGGCATAGAGGGAACCTACCTTAACATAATAAAGGCCATATATGATAAACCCACAGCAAGCATCATACTCAATGGTGAGAAACTGAAAGCATTTCCATTAAGATCAGAAACAAGACAAGGATGTCCACTCTCGCCACTCTTATTCAACATAGTTTTGGAAGCCCTAGCCACGGCAATCACAGAAGAAAAAGAAATAAAAGGAATACAAATTGGAAAAGAAGAAGTAAAACTGTCACTGTTTGCAGATGACATGATACTATACATAGAAAATCCTAAAGATGCCACCAGAAATTACTAGAACTAATCAATGAATTTGGTAAGGTTGCAGGATACAAAATTAATGCACAGAAATCTCTGGCATTTGTATACACCAACAATGAAAAATTGGAAACAGAAATTAAGGAAACACTCCCATTTACCACTGCAACAAAAAGAACAAAATACCTAGGAATAAACCTGCCTAAGGAGGTGAAAGACTTGTACTCAGAAAACTATAAAACACTGATGAAAGAAATCAAAGATGCAATAAACTGATGGAGAAATACACCATGTTCTTGGATTCGAAGAATCAACATTGTGAAAATGACTATACTACCCAAAGCAATCTACAGATTTGATGCAATCCCTATCAAACTACCAATGGCATTCTTCACAGAATTAGAACAAAAACTTTAAAATTCGTATGGAAACACAAAAGACCCCGAATAGCCAAAGCAATTTTGAGAAAGAAAAATGGAGTTGGAGGAATCAGGCTCCCCAACTTCAAACTATACCACAAAGCTACAGTAATCAAGACAGTATGGTACTGGCACAAAAACAGAAATATAGATCAATGGTACAGGATAGAATGCCCAGAGATAAACCTATGCACATATGAGCATCTAGTTTATGAGAAAAGACACAAGAACATACAAGGGAGAAAAGACAGCCTCTTCAATAAGCTGAGCTGGGAAAACTGGACAGTTACATGTAAAAGAATGAAATTAGAACACTACCTAACACCATACACAAAAATAAACTCCAAATGGATTAAAGACTTAAATGTAAGACTAGACACTATAAAACTCTTAGAGGAAAACACAGGAAAAACACTCTTTGACCTAAACCACCACAAGATCTTTTTTGACACACCTCCAAGAGTAACAGAAATAAAAACAAAAATAAACAAATGGGACTTAATTAAACTTAAAAGCTTTTGCACAGCAAAGGAAACTATAAACAAGACAAAAAGACAACCCTCAGAATGGAAGAAAATATTTACAAATGAAACAACAGACAAAGGATTAATCTCCAAAATATATAAACAGCTCATGGAGCTCAGCATCAAAAAAAACCAAACAGGGCTTCCCTGGTGGCGCAGTGGTTAAGAATCCACCTGCCAATGCAGGGGACACAGGTTTGAGCCCTGGTCTGGGAAGATCCCACATGCCACAGAGTAACTACGCCCATGAGCCACAACTACTGAGCCCGCATGCTGCAACTACTGAAGCCTGCGTACCTAGATCCTTTGCTCCACAACAAGAGAAGCCACCACAATGAGCACCCACTGCAACGAAGAGTAGCCCCCACTTGCCGCAATTAGAGAAAGCCCACGCGCAGCAACGAAGACCCAACGCAGCCAAAAATACAAATAAATAAATAAATAAAATTTTAACAAACAATCCAGTTAAAAAATGGTGGAACACCTAAATAGACATCCCACCAAGGAAGACATAAAGATGGCCAAGAGGCACATGAAAAGATGTTCAACATCACTAATTACTAGAGAAATGCAAATCAAAAGTACAATGAGGTATCACCTCACACAGGTCAGAATGGCCATTATCAAAAAATGCTGGAAAGGGTGTGGTGAAAAGGGAACCCTCCTGCACTGTCGGTGGGAATGTAAATTGATACAACCACTATGGAAAACAGTATGGAGGTTCCTTAAAAATAGAACTACCATATGACCCAGCAATCCCACTACTGGGCATACATCCTGAGAAAACCATAATTCAAAAAAGAGACATGTACCATAATGTTCATTGCAGCGCTATTTACAATAGCCAGGACATGGAAGCAACCTAAGTGTCCATCGACAGATGAATGGATAAAGAAGATGTGGCACATATATACAATGGAATATTACTCAGCCATAAAAAGAAATGAAATTGAGTTATTTGTAGTGAGGTGGATGGACCTAGAGTTTGTCATACAGTGTAGTAAGTCAGAAAGAGAAAAACAAATACCGTACACTAACCCATATATATGGAATCTAAAAAAAAAAGAAAAGGTACTGATGAACCTAGCTGCAAGGCAGGAATAAAGATGTAGACATAGAGAATGGACTTGAGGACACGGGGTGGGAAGGGTAAGCTGGGATGAAGTGAGAGTAGCAGTGACATATATACACTACCGAATGTAAAATAGTTAGCTAGTGGGAAGTAGCAACATCGCACAGGGAGATCAGCTCAGTGCTTTGCGATGACCTAGATGGGTGCGATAGGGAGGATGGGAGGGAGGCTCAAGAGGGTGAGGATATGGGGACATATGTATGCATATGGCTGATTCACTTTGTTGTACAACAGAAACTAACACAGTATTGTGAAGCAATTATACTCCAGTAAACATCTACTAAAAAAGAAAAACAGTGATAAGGCTAACAGAACTGCATATACTTATCAGACATTTAAAAAAAAGAAAAATAGGGGGCTTCCCTGGTGGCGCAGTGGTTGAGAGTCCGCCTGCCGACGCAGGGGACACGGGTTCGTGCCCCGCTCCGGGAAGATCCCACATGCTGCGGGGCGGCTGGGCCTGCGCGTCCGGAGCCTGTGCTCTGCAACGGGAGAGGCCACAGCAGTGAGGGATAAAGAAACTTGAGCATCACAGAAACCTGACTAACTTTGTCAATTCAAAGGCCTGCTGAGTCCCATTTCACAGTATCACAGTTTTTAAATGTCGCTAAGAAATGTTTTTTGTATTAAAGCAAACGTTCATAAGAAAATGCAACAAAAACAGTCATGTTTTTCAAAAAGAGCAGAAAATTAACCATAACTATTAAGTTAGTATCGCTATTATGAGTTTATTTTTTAAAAAGATTCTTTAACTTTTAAGAATGGGCCATGATTGACCATCTTCTAATTTTTCAGTATCAGAGAAAATATTCACACAGACTCAACTACACTAAATATTCCCAGACAGGTCAATAATAGGAAAAACAAACAATGATCTTAGTTTGGTACTTATAGTTGAATACATGGAAATAAGGATTTCCTCCAATTTTTAGTATATGAAACTCAGCAGAAGGTTCTAAAATTTTATTATTAAAAATTATCTTTTACGAATACGTAATTTTAGTGCAACTTACATTAATTATTCCATTTGTTTCATTATGCGGCAAAAGTTTTCAAACTCGTGGATAAAAAAAGCTATCATAATACACGGATTCTGGTTAAGTTACTCAGACAAGTAACTGAACAAAACTGGAAAGTAGCTCGTTTTAGAAAGGACGGTAGTAAGGGTATACAGCATGTGAACAGCAGGAAGTGGTGTACAAACTATTTCTACCAGAAAAAAATCAAACTGCTGGTTCATCTACAGCAGTGGTTCTCAGATGGGGGGTGATTTTAGTCCCCCAGGAGACTTTGCCAATGTCTAGAGATATTTTTGCTTGTCACAACTTGAGGGAATGCTATTGGTTTCTAGAGAGTAGATGCCAGGTCTGCTGTTGAACATCCTACAACATAACTGATAGTCTCACACAACAAAGAACTACTAGCCAGCCCAACATGTCAATAGTGCCAAGGATGAGAAAACAGAATTTAGAGACTGTACTGTGTACTTACAGGACTTACTTCATAGGATTATTATGACGTTTAAATATAAACATTTAGCATGTAAAATGCTAAGTATACTCCCTGGCACAACTATGCACACAATATGCATCAGTAATTACTATTATCAGTATTATTATTGTTATCCACATAGACAATGATTTTGGGCTTTAGTGAAAGCTGGAACAGATGCAATCCTATTTTACCTGCCCCAGTGTAAAAACATTGAGAATAACTTTTAAGCTGTTGGAAAGAAAGATTTTTTTAAAAAGAATATAGCAAAAAAGCTTCTTGAGTGTCTATATAGACGCCAGGTTTGCGTGGAAGCACACAATCAGCTGGCATTAGAAAAAATTAGTTCTAGATTTTCATTTACAGTAAGAACAACAGTCCAACATATATTTCACTTCTTTCCTCCCTAGGGAGGATTCCCAGGAATATCAACTGGTTTTATTTACAATTATTATAACAAAATATTTTTTAGTAGCCACAACTTTTAAAGTCAGAACCATTCTGTTTAAAGCCAAGTACTCGCCTCCTGTAATTTTTCTCATATTAGCTAATATGACAGCAATAACTAAACATGGATAGCCATTTTAAGTACATTACAACTGCTTTTCCTCCCCAGATGACCACGTAATTATATCTGTCACCTCTTCAGCCTCCTTTTTATTGTTACACTAGTAAAAAGTTTTTTCTGAAGAAGTAAAGCCTTTACTTATAAAGAGAGGTGGCAGCCCTCAATAGAATAGTGCTAACATTTTCTCCCCAGTTCTTGAAAATGCCAAAGAATTCTCAAATTAAAAGTCCCTCAATTTAATTCATGAAATCCTGAGGCAAAATATCAGCCTAGAAATAATAAATGAATTTTACAGAGAAATGACTTTAGGAAAATCACTGGAAATTTTTAAATGTATTTTTCTATTCTTTTTCTCAGGAAAAAAAGCTTATGTCTTTAAAAGGTTGGAGAATTTAAGCAAACACTCAGTGGTTTTGGAAATGTAGTTTCCATAGCAACCAACATGGTCTTCTTTATATAGCATTATAAACAGATGGTAAAGAGTGGTCATGTTTGTTTCTTTGCCAGTATATCAATAACACTGCTGTAATAGAGTATTGAATATACTTGAACTATTTAATAAATTTAATATACCAACCACGAGATCTAGTAATTTAGACAGACAAATATAATTAACCAGTATCTGGGTGGTTTTTTTTTTTCCTTTTTAATAAACACTTGAGGATCTTGAACAGTGAAGTCACTATACTCCACAGAGTCAACAGTCTTTCTTGGCAAGACTTTGTGTAAATGTTTTCTCAACACTTGCCATGTGGGGCAAATCACCACAAATATGAATCTGATGAGGAGAAAATAATGCATTGAAATAATAAAAGTGGAACCACATCTGTAAATATATTCCTTGGCCATCTGTTCTTTAAGAGTAAATGAGAAATTAAGAAGCACAAAGAGTTTCTTTACAATAAACAATAGGTTGTAAAGCAAATGGCAAAACTTGTTTAAAAATCAGATCCAGGGCTTCCCTGGTGGCGCAGTGGTTGGGAGTCTGCCTGCTGATGCAGGGGACGCGGGTTCGTGCCACGGTCCGGGAGGATCCCACGTGCCGCGGAGCGGCTGGGCCCGTGACCCATGGCCGCTGGGCCTGCGCGTCCGGAGCCTGTGCTCCGCAACGGGAGAGGCCGCAACAGTGAGAGGCCCGCGTACCACAAAAAAAAAAAAAAAAAAAAAAAAAAAAAAACAAAACCATTCCATTCAAA
>NW_020172162.1:2820329-2890598 GCF_003031525.2 Neophocaena asiaeorientalis asiaeorientalis
AAAAAAAAAAAAAAAAAAAAAAAAAAAAAAATCAGATCCATTCCATGTACAAAGTAATGCCTTCAGAAATGCAGGTGCTCTGAACTCCACTGATTTAACTGTGGTAACTCGCTAGGTACTATTTGCTAAAAAACTAATAAGCCAAGAAACTATAAATGTGAATAGTCTGGCAGTAAAAGTTTGAAAAGCCAATTCCTACATGAATTATCAACACATCTGAGGCAGTGACTATGTCTGGAAGGCAGGCAGTCAGTCAGAAGCAGCCATACGTGAGTCCGTGGCTCCACAGGGGCATTGGCATCCCTTCTTAATAGGCCCATCTTAGAAGTTCTGACATATTTTCCAAGCAAGACAAGGAATGCTTACCTTAAAAAAACTGGGGACAATATTTACTATTGTAAATTATATAAATGGCCATTTTGATTACACTTATAAAACAACATTTGGTAAATGGTACCTGTACTACATTCTCCCTCTCATGTATCTATCCCTAAATTTGATGATTTTTATCATTTATAAATTCTTTCCATGCTTCTCACATCAAAGCAAGTTCACTGGAAATGAGATATTTCATTCTGCAGAACAATCCATGATGGAAATACAGAAAAGGGGTATGCATATTTATGAAAGGAGTGAATTTGAACGATGTAAAGTGTATCATGGTTTAACTGAAAAGCAAAAAAATCTGAATTAGGGACTTCCCTGGTGGTGCAGTGGTTAAGAATCCACCTGCCAATGCAAGGGACACGGATTCGAGCCCTGGTCCGGAAAGATCCCACATGCTGCGGAGCAACT
Organism: Neophocaena asiaeorientalis asiaeorientalis; assembly: GCF_003031525.2. Taxonomy (NCBI): domain Eukaryota; kingdom Metazoa; phylum Chordata; class Mammalia; order Artiodactyla; family Phocoenidae; genus Neophocaena; species Neophocaena asiaeorientalis. The sequence goes on from NW_020172162.1 coordinate 2,821,125, forward strand.
AAGCCCGTGCACCACAACTACTGAGCCTGAGCTCTAGAGCCCAAGAGCCACAATTACCGAGCCCTCATGCCACAACTACTAAAGCCTGTGTGCTTAGTGCCCATGCTCTGCAACAAGAGAAGCCACTGCAATGAGAAGCCTGTGCACCACAACGAGCCCCTGCTCACCACAACTAGAGAAAGCCCGCGCACAACAACGGACCCAACGCAGCCAAAAATAGATAAGTAAAAAAATTAATTAATTAATGTAATATATAATTTATATAAAATTTTTTGAAAAATTAAAATTTTTGAATTAGAACATTTTAAGACTGGTAGAAACTGTCTCAGATTTATATTTGACTCAAAACTGGGAAAAGTTTAAAAAATTATGTATCTTGGATGAGCTACAGTGAACTCCACAGTCTACCAAAAACTGCTCTCATTATACAATTTTGGGGAATTATTTAAACCTGGAGAACCCAGGAAAGAGCCTCCTTTCTCACATGAAGCTGGAGAGTCTCCAATAAGGTACCCAGCTCATCCACCCAAAAAACTTGCCTACCTACAGCAAGTGATCACTATCTGAGTGACCATGTAACCAGAAGCCCTTTTCAAAGGATTTTCAGTTTGCCTTCTATAGTACTTGTACTGTGGGAGAGTATCAAGCAACTAATAGCCCCTAGTTTAGGTTAACTTCTCCTAGGAGTGGTTCTCAACCCTGATGACAAAACAATAACACCTGAAAAGTTTTAAATATAACAATACCCACAGCATACGCCAATCTAGGCAGAATCTCCAGAGGTGGGGGCCAGGCATGGGTAGTTTAAAAATACTCCTCAGGTATTATTTTAATGTGCAGCCAGCATTTAAAAAAACAAACACCAGGGCTTCCCTGGTGGCGCAGTGGTTGAGAGTCCGCCTGCTGATGCAGGAGATGCGGGTTAGTGCCCTGGTCTGGGAAGATCCCACATGCCGCGGAGCGGCTGGGCCCGTGAGCCATGGCCGCTGAGCCTGCGCGTCCGGAGCCTGTGCTCCGCAACGGGAGAGGCCACAACCCTGAGAGGCCCGCGTACCACAAAAAAACAAAAACAACAACAACAACAAAAAACAAACACCAGAGAGATTGTGACTCACATTTCTCTTTACACATGGTGAGAAAGAGATCTCAAATCACCACTTTCATTTTTTCAGGATACACAGTTCAGAGTTAGATTTCCTTCTCACTACAGATAGGCACACAACTAAAGAACAGGAATTGCTGGACTGATTTGGTGTGGTAAATTTTATTATGAAGGAGTTCAACAAAATACAAGACTGAGGTGTGAAAAAACTTTTCCTGAGAACTATGCCAGATAGTAATGTTTACCTCTTAAAACGACTATCATTATCAGGAAGACTTGTGAATGGTGAATTTACTTTCACTCCTTTTGGGATATACTGTGTGTGTGAGCTGGTTACGATGTATTCTCCACCTTCAACAGTCACAAAATAAGTGCTTTCTGGATTTCCAGTGCACTTAACAAATATTCTGAATAACTGATTTAAATGATCAGCAGTGTAATTCTCACTTGTTACTTCAGAGATATGATATTCTCTTTTTTCAAGAATGACCTTTAAACTATCACCAACAGCAGTGAAAATTCAGGTGTTTAGAGCAGGAAAAGCTGCATAAGAAGGATGCCATTTATATTCTTCTGCAGCACACATTAAAAAAAAAAATTTTAAGAAACCTGTTAATCTACTGTCCCCAAAAGAGAGTAGAAATGAATGCCGTAGATCACAAATGCTATTTCAAGCCACACGCTCATGGCAAAATTCTACCATGTAGAAAAATGCAAAGGTCTGATAGATCGTGATAGTAGCTCTTTATATATATGATTTTCTCCTTTCAAATTATTTGTAAGAAGACCAATGACTTTTGCTTGCTATGAAATAGCAAACAGAAATAAAATAAATACACACTCTCCAAATCGTCAGTGATATAGAGAATCGGGAGAGGAGTGCACAGTTAACTCAGAGAATAAACCATGATAATACAAGGGCCTTGGAGTCTACTTCTACATTTTTGTTTGTTTTCTTACATTTCCACAGGCTACTAAAATTTCCACAAGTCATTTATTCTTTCCTTGAGAAACTTTATTTGGCTATTTTTGTGTCTGGTGCTATTAACTCATCATAATTTTACATCAAATCCTCAACATAACATGATTGAGGTTTAATTCCAAAAAATTCAAAACACACAAAACAGGAAAAAATATCACCCTAATGTATTTGGGAAGAAACAACCTATTAAAGGGAATGTGTGTCTGGCAGAATGCTAGAGATGACAGAAAACAAGAGGAAACAACATTTCTTAATGTTATTTAAATATGCACACAGGAGACAGGGAGATATGCTAGGACAGAGAATCAACAGGAACTCTAGTCTTCCTGCACACAGAATAGAGCTTCATTAACAATAAAGGAACAGGTGTCTTGGGACCCATTTATACAGGCTATTAACTATTATGAGCTGCTAGTATCCAAATTTATTTTAGTACTAGGCAACTGATTAAAAATAAATACAAATTTAAATTCCATCTATTAGCATGTGAAAGCAATGCCTAGCTTTCCAGAGCTTAATTTAATATAAAGGTATTTTTCTATGGTCCTGATCACAGAGGATACCGAAGTTCATATACAGTATTTCCTAAGTCCCCAAATGAAAACCTTCATATTAAACCTCATCTGAATGTAAAAAATTGATGATGAGTGGCCTTTTGTCTTGACCCGACAAAGCCAAACAGGCTTTGTTTACTAAGAACAAAATTTTAATTCAAACTTAAACAAATAATGAAACAAACATGCATCTATCTTTTTAAAACTGGGAGAGGGAATCATACGCTCTCACTCTATTCAGTGCATTTCACTGCATTATATACTACTTATTTTGAAAAACATGAGTATCAATGGTTATCTTCTGATAATTTTTACTGTCTCATCTATAAATACTGATTAATAAACTAAATATTTGAGTATTTATGAGGAATCATCTGTACATCTTAATAAAAATACTTAGAATGTTAGAGTTGGAACTGCAGCAGGGATAATCCAGTTCAATATATTTTTTACAGTGCAAGAAAAAGTACAGTAAGGCTAATTTGCCAAAAATAAACACAATAGCAATATGTGACCACATAAACTGTCAGAATACTATTATACTGTAAAACTAGTATACTAGTACCTATCTCCCAACAATGTTATGAAAATTCAATGTGTTATTGTTCTTGATGTTATTTCAAACTATTACATTTACCGGCATCTAGTTTTTTTAAAAAAATTTGGTTTATTCACTTTTATATGTTCTAATAGTGATATTATTTCTACTTATTCCAGAAGTATGAAGTGATTATGAATTTTGTGCCATACTCTACAGAGAATAAAGGTGGTATAGCATGATCTATATCCACAAGAATGTAGTAAAAGCCACTGTAGAAATGAAATGGTGAAAAATTTGAGGGATTGATGAGTAAGTCAAAGACAGAATGATGATTCTTAAAAATATGGTGGTATTTTAAATGGAAATAACTTGATAAGACCAGTGTTTCTCAACCTTGGCACTACAGGCATTTTGAGCTGGAAAATTCTTTGCTGTAAGGGTTTGTGCATTGCAGTCTGTTTAGCAGCATCCCTAACTTCTACCCACTAGATGCCAGTAGCACACCCCAGTTGAAACAACCAAAACCAGCTCTAGACATTGCCAAATGTCCCCAGGGGGCAAAATCATCCCTGGTTGAGAACACTGGATAAGGCAGACTAATATACCTTATGTTGCTTTTCAAGCTAGTGATACTAAAATATCACCTAGAGACAAAGCAAATCTGAAGCTTTAGTATTCTAAAGCTGTATCTAACGATAACTTCAGCTCTAAGGCATCAAGCATTAGGGTATTGAATAGAGGAATAAAAGCACAAACTCAATATCAAGTTGTGTCCTGGGTTCTGATTCTACAGTTTTCTGCCATTAATTTCCCAAAGTCCAAAGAATATGAATAGGTCCATGTTCCTAATGAGAGATAGGTTATCTTTCATTATATTAAAGTTTCTCAAATTAGAAATAGCTCTGCCACCTTCCAAGAAACCCATAGCACTTCCTTTCCGACTCTTCCAAAATATAATAACTTGTCAATTTGCTAAGGCACAAGTTTCTTTCAAGTACAATTCCAGGCTAGAATTCAGGAGCAAGCCATTTAGCTTATATGTAACCTATCCAGCGGCCTAGGAGAATTAAAACAATGTGGTTTTGTTCTCTGTGTATGGAGTTTATGGGGAAAATTTGTTATAAAACCATTCTCATATTTCACACTTTCCAAAGGTTTCAAAAGTACTGAAGGTTTATTATACTGGAGATTTCTAAAATGTTAAATTAAGAACCAAATAATTGAAGTGGCAAGCAAATGTCAGGCCTATATAATATATGAAGGGGAAGAAGTGACCTCCTCTGCCTCATGCATCATCTTCTCTTGCTCTCTACTCTAGCCTTCACTCCTGCTGAAGTATGACACTCTATAAACAACTGGTTGGTAATGATAGCACCTCATTAAATATCTGGGGCACAGGGCATATCAAAGTACTCTATAAGAAGACCACTAAGAGAGAAAGATGAAAAGGAATGTCTGAGAACCAGTGACCAAGCATGAGTTGGCTCAGAATCAATTTTTAAAAGAATTAGGGAGGGAGGGGATATGGGGATATATGTATACATATAGCTGATTCACTTTGTTATACAGCAGAAGCGAATACAACATTGTAAGGCAATTATACTCCAATAAAGATGTTAAAAAAAAAAAAAAAGAATTAGGGCCACTGGAGGCATAGTCCATGAGATAGGACTGCCATTAGTGACTCCTCCACTTCTGGGAACCTACCGGCTCCGCACTGAAAACAAACAAGCAAACAAAAAGTAGTCTGGACAACTGATGAATTTGGAAATTACAAACATCAAGAGGAGAGTGTTGCTCATTTTGGTTTTGCCTTCACTTGAAAAGTTACCAAGTGGTCTCCATTGTACATACTCAACAAACTTTTGTTTCTTCAACATTGTGAAAGAAGAGAGCGGTCTGTTTTCACAAAGGGATGCCTACAGGCTGAAAAGTTCTATTAATACTATTTTGTTTTGACTCTCTGTATAGTGATATATCCAACATTAGAAATTTGGACATAATCTGCTAAATATGAATTTACATACTGGGCAGTATTTCCTTTAACAAAGTCTAATTGGAACAGTAATTTTATGGTACATGAAAATTTAATTTCAAATGTTAGATATACTAAGAAATCTGATTTAGATAGAAAACAACTTATTTTTAGTTGCAAAAAACTGCAATGTCAAAGTATTTTGCATTTAATGCTATAATTTATATATATTACAATATTCATGATACCTGATAAATACCCAAATCCTATTTGGAAAACCTATTGTGAAAAATTAGAATTTTAACAAAATGGTGTTTCACATTTTAAACAATGTCCTCACTTAGAAAAAGAAATAAACATACCAATTTGGCAAATGATATTGAACCTATGACTAATAAATTTAGATTCCTTTGATATTCCTTGAATAATTCTAAATATTAAACACCATGCATATGCTAATAAATTTATAAAACAAATAAATAGGCACCCTGCATTTTACTTACACATTGTGGACATTTCACACAGGTACAGGATTACTTTAACAAACAATTCTTTAGTTATTACAGGCAACATGCTGCTACAAATTAAAGAGGAAAGAGCTCTAAAAAAAATTGAGCTCTCTGACACATTTCATTTATAAATTTGTGTTTCAAGGAAAAATTTTTAGGGTTGACATTTTCTACTTGACCCTACAAATGTCTTTTCTCTAAAGTATTACTTCACTTAGGTAACAAATCATCTATATTTCTACACAATGGAAATGAAAACTTCCCCCCAAAAGACTAACCAATGAGACATTATTTACAAATAATACCAAAAGATCACACATGTAACACAACCCAAATCACTACTGCTTTAAAATGTATAGAGACTTTGGACTACATCATGAGTGAGGTGGTGGACAAACCCTCCCTCAGCAACTATAAAGCTGGACAAAACTGTCAAAAGCAACAGTTTTATTAGCATTCTGGAATTTAAAGGCAGGAACAGTGTGAGTCTTGCCTGGGGCTGCTCCACAACTATCCTTGGCTTTGTCAGTGCAGCCGTTCAATCAGAGCAGGACAGGCTGTGCAAACCAGGAGCTTTGTCACCTCTGCCAGAGAGGGATCACTTGATATGGAGCACTGTCAGTTACAGTGGTAATCTCTGTGGCAAGCAAACAGAAATGGTCAGTGGCTCTGTAAGCCTGAGTAAGCAAACCTGAGTGGGGCAAGTAGCAGACAAGCAGATGAGCCAGGGATTTAACAGGGAGTTCCAGCAGGTCAGAGAGCCAGAGGGGGCTTGACCTCACATGTCTGGGGTTGACTAGAGGCTGTATGCATTGCTGCAGAGGACAGAAAGGGCCCATATATCCCTGGATGATGAAGACTCAAGCATGTGAGGTGACACAGAAGAGGGTCCAATGAAAAGTAAAGCCAGGGCAGCCTGAAGTGTGAATGTGCTTCCCCAGTTTGCACACAGATCCATCAGGAGAGATTAGAAGCCTTACTGGCTTGAGGTGTTTCCGCATAACTTTTGACAAATCTTTGGTCATTAAGTTATGCAGATACAGGGGTAACCCCTAGGAAGCCAGGCTTACAAATAAAAACAAGGGAAAAATAGTGAGCAGAGATAGCAGCAGCTGCACACTGAGGGGGATTACAGACTTCAAAGGTTCAGTCCAGGCAAGTTATTAAAGAAACAAATGAAAACAACCAACATCACCAGTGCAGGGAAAAAGTCACTAACTACAGTTGCTATAATATATTATCTAAAATGTTCAGAATTCAACAGAAAGTTATGAGTTATGCAAGAAAAAAGAAAATGTGATCCATAAAAAAGCTGTCAACAGAAAATGTCTCCAAGTGTCTTTAGATCTTGTATTTAGCAGACAGATTTCAAACTAGCTTTTATATATATGCTCAAAGAACTAAAAAAAAAACATATTTAAAGAATGACTACGGAATCTCAGTAAAAGTTTAGAAATTATTTTTAAAAGAACCAAATGGAAATTCCAGAGATGAAAAGCACAATAACTGAAATGAAAATATCACCAGAGAGGCTCAACAGTAGATTTGAGATAGCAGAAAAAGATCAGTGAATTTGAAGACAGATCAACAGAAATTATTCAGTTTGAAGAGCACAGGAAAAAAAAAAAAAAAACTGACTAAAGAAAAATGAACAGACCTTCAGAGACCTATGAGACAGTACCATGTGTACTAAAATATGTGTGATAAGAGCCCAGAGAGTAAGGAAAAGCAAGAAAAGGGCAGAAAAAAATACTTAAACACTGGATGAAAACTTCCTAAATCTGAATAAAACATTAATTTATAGAGTCAACCTACTCAGTGAAATCCCATGTAGGACAAGCACAAAACACCTAGAACCATCATTAACTTTTGAAAGACAAAGAGAAAATATTGAAAATAGCAAGAAAAAAATGACTCACCAGGTACAAAGGAACTATAATACAATAATGGGTGATTTCTCACCAGAAACGATGAAGGCCAGAAGGCAGTGGAATGATGTTTTAAAGTGCTAGGGGGTTTGTATGGAGACACAAAAGACCCCGAATAGCCAAAGTAGTCTTGAGGGAAAAAAACGGAGCTGGAGGAATCAGACTCCCTGACTTCAGACTATACTACAAAGCTTCAGTAATACAATGATGTGTATAAAATGGATGACTAATAAGAACCTGCTGTATAAAAAAATAAAAAAAATAAAATTTAAAAATTAAAAAAAAAATTAAGATACAAATTGAATGAAAAGAAGTCAAGTAGGTAGAAAAGGTTAGTGTTAAAAATGTGGGATTAAAAAAAAAAAAAAGTGCTGGGGGAAAGGGAATTCCCTGGCAGTCCAGTGGTTAGGACTCCATGCTTCCACTGCAGGGGGTATGGGTTCCATTCCCGGTCGGAGAACTAAGATACCACAAGCTGTGTAGTGCAGCCAAAAAAAAAATTTTTTAAATAAATAAATAAAGTGCTGGGGGAAAAAGGCTGGCAACTAAAAATTCTACATGCTTTAAAAATAAAAGTGAAACAAAGGCATTCTGAGATAAACAAAAGGTGGAGAAAATTTGTTATCAGACTTGCCTTACAAAAAGTACTGAAGGAAGTTCTTCACATTGAATAGAGTGATATCAGACAGCAATCTGAATCCACATGAATAAACAATGAGCACCAGAAATAGTGAATATGTGAGTAAATGTGAAAGATTGTGTAAATACATTTTTTCTCATTTCTTCTCTTAAATTTTATAAAAGACGTAAGATTATATAAAGCAAAAATTATAACAATGTATTGATGGATTATAACATATATACAGATACAATATATATAATAATAGTAATACAAATGAAGGGAGGAAGGAGATATATTGGAGCAAGTTTCTACAGTTTGCTGGAATTGAAATTAGTGTTATTCTGAAGCAGACTGTGATAAATAAAGAGGCACATCGTAAATGCCAGAACCACCACTAAGAAAACAACTCAAAATCATATAGTTTAAAAAAAAAGCACAAGTACTTCCCTGGTGGCGCAGTGGTTAAGAATCCTTCTGCCAATGCAGGGGACACGGGTTCGAGCCCTGGTCTGGGAAGATCCCACATGCCGCGTAGGAACTAAGCCCATGCGCCACAACTACTGAAGCCCGTGCGCCTAGAGCCCGTGCTCCACAACAAGAGAAGCCACAGCAATGAGAAGCCCACACACCGCAATGAAGAGTAGCCCCCGCTCGCTGCATCTAGAGAAAGCCTGGGCGCAGCAATGAAGACCCAACACAGACATACATACATACATACATAAATACATACATAAGTACATACATAAATACATACATACATACATAAATTTATATTTTAAAAAAAGCACAGCAGAGAAATTAAAATGGTATACTAAAATATACATATTTAACATCAAAGAAGGGAGTAAAGAAGGAACAGAGGGACAAAAAAGACATGAGACAAATACAAAAATAAATTAAATGACAGACTTAGAGCCAACCATATAAATAATTAGATCAGATATGCATTGTCCAAATAACCTACTCAAAAGGCAGGGATATTCAGACTACATTAAAAAGCAAGACCCAACTATATGCCGTATACAAAAGACACACATTAGACACAAAGACATAAAGAGATTAAAAGTAGTAGGATAGAAAGTGATATGTCATACAAATAGTCACCATAAAAGAGCAGGAATGGCTATATTAATATCAGACAAAACATACTTTAAGGCAAGAAATGTTACTGGAGACAATGAAGGACATTTCATAATCACAAAAGCATCAGTACATAAGGAAGCTATAACAATTATAAATGCATATACACCTAATAATAGAGACCCAAAATGAAGGAAAAACTGAAAGGAGAAATAGGCAATTCAGCAATAACAGATAGAGACTCCAATAGTCCCCTTTCAATAATTGATAGAACAACTATACAGAGAATCACCAAAGATATAGAAGATTTTAACAGCTCTATCAACCAATATGATATAATTGACATTTATAGAGTATTCCACACAATGAGTATAGAATACACATTCTTTTCAAGCACACATGGAACATTCTCCACATGTTGGACCACAAAACAAGTCTCAATAAATCTAAGAAGACTGAAATCATTAAAAGTATGTTCCGGGCTTCCCTGGTGGCGCAGTGGTTGAGAGTCCGCCTGCCGATGCAGGGGACACGGGTTCGCGCCCCGGTCCGGGAAGATCCCACATGCCGCGGAGCGGCTACTGCGCGTGAGCCATGGCCGCTGAGCCTGCGCGTCCAGAGCCTGTGCTCCGCAACGGGAGAGGCCACAACAGTGAGAGGCCCGCGTACCGCAAAAAAAAAAAAAAAAGTATGTTCCATGACCACAAATGAACTAAGTCAAAGATCTCCAGTGGTAAGAAGTCTGAGAAAACTGACATATTTAGAAATTAAACAACACACTTCTAAATACCACAGGGATCAAAAAGGAAATCATAGAGAAAATTAAAAAAAATATTTTGAACTGGATGAAAATGAAAACACAATGTACCAAATTTTATAGGATGCAACTATAAGTGTTTAGAGGGAAATTTATGGCTTATAAGCAGGAAAGGTCTGAAATCAATAATCTAAGCCTCCACCTTAAAAAACTATATACAAGGAAGAGCAAACTAAACCCCAGACAAGCAGGAAAAAAAAGTTAATAATAAAGTTTAGTGTGAATATCAACAAAATAGAAAACAAAAACCACAGAGAAAAATCAATAAAATCTCAAAGTGGCTATTTGAAAAGATCGATAAAATTGACAAACCCTTACCTTTAGACTGATCAAAACCGTAAGAGAGAAGACACAACTTACCTAATTTAGTAATGAAAGAAGAGACCTCACTACTGACCCTACAGGAATTAAAAGGACTATAAGGGAATATTATAAACAACCTTACACCAACAAGTTAGACAACTTAGAAAAAATGGACAAATTCTTAGAGAGGAACAAATTTCCAAAATTGAGACAAGAAGAAATAGAAACTATGGATAGACTTGTAACAAGTAAATAAACTGAATTTTAATTAAAAACCCTCTCACAAAATCTCAGGATTTGCTGGCAAAATCTATCAACTATTTGCAAAAAAGAAATAACCAATTCTTCACAAACTCTTAAAAAAACAGAGGAGAGAAACTCACTCTATAAGGCCAGTTCTACCCTCACACCAAAGCCAGATAAAAACATCACAAGAAAACTACAGATCAATATCCTTCATGAATACAGACACAAAAATCCTCAACAAAATATTAGCAAACTGAATCCAGCAACATATAAAAAAGCTCATACATGATGACCAAGTAGGATTCATCCCAGGAGAGCAGTTTGTTTAACATCCAAAAACCAGTCATGTAATATGCTATATTAACAGAATAAAGAACAAAAACCAAATGACCATTTCAATAGACATGGAAAAATCATTTAATGAAATCCAACACCCATGATAAAAACTCTCAATACATAAGGAACAGAAGAGAACCTCCTCAGCCTAATAAAAGGCATCCTACAGCTAACATCATAAAACAATCAAAGACTGAATGCTTCCCATCAAATACTGGGAATAAGATAAGAATGGCAGTTCTTGCTTTTTCTATTCAACATTGTACTAACATTTCTAGCCAGTGTAATAAAAAATTAAAGCCATTCAGACTGGAAAGGAAGAAGAAAAAAAGTTTTTATTCAAGGGTGTTCATCTTTGTACAAAATCCTAAGGAATCTACAATAAAAATGCTAGAATTTATACATGATTTTTGTAAGGTATCAGGACATATGATCAACATACAAAATAAATTGTACTTCTACATACTAGCAAAAAAATGCAAAAATAAAAATTTAAAAACAATTGTATTCCTGATAGCATCAAAAAGAATACTCAGGAATAAACCTAACCAAAAAAATGCAGTATTTGACACTGAAAACTATAAGACTTTACTGAGAGAAATGAAAGAAGATCTAAATAGAGACATTCCATTTTTATAGACTGTTCACCTCAGTATTGTTAAGATATTAATCCTCCCAAATTGACATATAGATTCAGTATAATCGCTGTCAAAATTCCAGCAAATTTTTTATAGAAATTGGTAAGGTGATTCTAAAATTTATATGGAGATGCAAAGTGCCTAGAATAGCCAAAATGACTTTGAAAACAAAGTTGGAGGACTTGTAATACCTGAACTTACAAAGCTACAGTAATTAAGGCAGCGTAGTATTAGCCTAAAGACAGGCATACAAGATCAATGGAATAGAGCTGAGTACAGAAATAAATCCTTAACATTTATGGTCAATCATTTTTTACAGAAGTATCAAGACAATTCAATGGGCAAAGAATCTTTTCAACCAATAGTGCTGGAGCCACTGAATAGCCATGTATATGACTTGAATAAAAAGTTTTATTTCTTCCTTTCCAACTGATGCCTTACTTTTTTACTGCACTGGCTGTAAACTTCAATATAATTTTGAAAAAAAGTGGCAAGAATTGGCATTCTTCCCTTGTTCCCAATCATTATATATATAAACTCAGACCCTCACCCCACACCATACACAAAAATTAACTCAAATGAATCACAGACCTAAGTAAAAGAGCTGAGAATTATGTCTTCATCAAAGAAGATACATGAATGGCTAAATTCCCTTTCCATACTTTCCTATACAGTTTTCTTAAGCTGTTAATACCTACTACTACAACTCAATGGACACCTGATTTTGGTTATTTTGGGCTTACCAAATTTCACTTGAAGGAAAATGACTTCAATGTACTCTGCCACTTAATAAATTGAGGATCAGTCCAAGACCATGCCACAAAGAGACTTAAAACAGAATCCTGGATTTTCCTCCTTTTTCATTCCTAGACCCAATTATCAATCAGAAACAGCCTGAACTCATAACACTCTGGTTTCAAGTCAGAACCTAGTAGCCAAGTAGTTCTAAGATCTTTTCACACTAGCAACTTCCCTCTCTACATTCAACTTTTGTCAAACTATTGTATCATCTGGTTAATTCTGTCAGTTTCATCAGATTACAAACTAAACTGAGGGGAAAGACTGTTTTATTCATCTTTACATCTCTTCTGTATTACAGTGTATTACATGAATACATTATGTCTTTAATAAATGTTTAGAAACTTTCAATGTATCCTTTGTATGATTTCCTTATACCAGATCTTTATACATTTGTTCTTAACAATTTACCTGTTGCTTGAACAAAATTTCCTTTTCAATGTCTAGTGCTTATCTTTGTTATCTGTGTGAGATAGCTTCTCCAGAAACATTAAGAGAATGTTAAAACAGGAGAGTACTTCAGCTTAGAAAACACCTAATCCATTTTATCTCTCAGATACCAAAGGCAGTTGTAGAATACGAATAGGGCATTGCAAGCAATCTGGGCTTGCCATCAGCTTGACCATTTACTTACCTAGACGGTTTGGCACAAGTCACTTAATTTCTGTGAGTTTCAATATTCTTATTAGTAAAATCAGGACAAAATCTACTCAAAGGGTTTTGTGAAGATTATAAGAAATAGCCTGGAAATAAGCTCCCCTAACCAGCCTTCACTGCATCTGAGCACCAGAGAGTTAAACTGACTTAAACCAAGAACTCAAGTCTCCATTAGCGTTCTACTTCATTAAATGGAGAATGGAGTACCACAGAGTAAATCACTGTCAATTCATTCAGAGACATCGCTTACACAAAAATAAACATATTTTACCAAGTGTTTGGTGTATATGTGAGATAAAAAGAATATGTATTTCCTATGACATTAAAAAACAATTAATTATCTTTCAGATCCAGCTTTTACACATTCTTCTTTAGACATTTAATTTGTCATCCAGGCCCAACTATCTCTTTAAGTAGATCAACTGAATTTTATGGTAATGATTCTTTTTTAATACATCACAATGTGTTTGAGGGTGTTTTTTGTTTTCACATAAGATAAATTTAGAGTATATACACATAAAGCACTAAGGGATAAGCATGACAACTGGACAAATATCTATGGTATAATTTACAATGGAAAATCTGGAAATAAAAGGTCAAATAAAAAGGAAGTAGATTTAACTGGACAGAATATTAGACAGTCATTAAAAAATAAATATCAAGATTACAGTAATATGGAATATGTGGACATTTAGCCTAAATGAAAAGTCGAACATAACTACATATACACTATGACTACACCTACGTAAAACATATAAACATGAATAAATTTGGAAAGGAAAAATATTGGAAGGTTGCCCCCCAAAACACATGTTATATTATCATGATGGGATTATAGGGAAATTTATTTTCTTTTAGTACTGATGTGATAAATATATATCATATAATTTGTATTTGTTTGTTTTGACCCATGATAAAGCTGACAACTCTTTTTTGTAGATATATTTAACTACTAAGAAAAAGGAACCATTAGAGAAAAGACAACATACATATTTCTATCAATACAAAACTTATTACTATTAAGTGATTTAAAGAACTTAGTATTAGTAATAAGCAATTTTAAGGTACAGAAAGAATGCCAAAAGATCTTCAACAATGAGAAATAGTTTTCTCAACTCTGAAAAGTAAACCACAGTTTTGAACTTCTGAGTTTTGGAACCACTAAAGAGGTGGAGTGATGAAGGAGCAAGAGAGACCCTGGAGAACATCACCTCGTAGCCCACCCTGTAGTTGCAGTTAGTTCTGGATTATGCTCAAGAGTTGTGGCAGGTTTGGTAAAACTTACAGAATCATCATCCTGAGGTCCAGATATTTTTAGTACAAATTACCAGCAAGGTCTTGAGTAATTCAGATAATATTCACCAGTGATAAGTGGGATGTGTACCAGTGAATGAACGCATCAGCAGCTCTTCTTTGGATCACTTATACAAGATCACCTTCAAAAGTTTCCCAATTTGTAGGGCTATTTAAGTATCCCAATTTGAAGAAAATAAGACTAGGCAAAGATCTGAATACCCTACCAGACTGATTTCCACAAAGAATTTCATCAGTAAGACAAAGATTCTTGATCTGCAGTTTCCATCGGGAACTTGGCATCCAATAACATCTGCAGAATTAAAGAATCTCCAAAGATAGTATGGTGTGGTTTACAATGCTGAATCTTAAGTCTGCCACCTAGGTATAGCTGGCGTGTATTTCAAAGATAAGTACATATTAAAAAATATTGAAATTTTAATTTCTCCCTCTCCAGTTACAATGCAGGGTATTCAAGTATCAATTCTGTTCTTTCCCCATTTAGCAAACATCAGTTCTAGACCTACAGATAACAGCTCTAGAATAATGTATTTTATCACCTCCTCTCAAGTGTCAGAAGGCAAGATAGCGCTTCATGATGCTAAGAAAATATAGGTACCCCTGAACCTCCAGTTTCTAGTTCACAATCAGAGCAATCCTCCATTTTTCCTCTTTAAATACAGATGTAATGACTGCTTTAAGAAAATGCCAACTACCAGAAGCCAAAGAAAAGCTTACTGAATATGAGATTTCCCTGTAAAACATCATTAAGAAAGGTTGATTTACAGGTTACCACAGTTATTTAACCTGGATTAAATGGACCAACTTCTTTTTACCAAAGGATTGGGATACCCAAAATTCAGGTATAATGGAAAAGGAAATAGAGTATTTTAGGTTTTCCTTCTAGCTCCCATATTAAGAGGAAGAAAATGTTTAAGATTAAACTGAATATAGCAAGATTCAAGAACAACCTGAAGTAGCAAAGAAATTATCTGCATGTTACATGTTCCCATATTTTCATTTATTTCAACTGACAGTTTCTCTGTAATCTACTAAATAATTATTCTAGTAAATGTTAAGTGTTCCCTGGCATGTTGATTTATGTTATTTTAGATGTAATGTAAAATTGGTAGCTATCCATTAGTAAGAATAAGTAAGAATAAAGGAAGACAGACAACTCCAGGACCAAAAAAAATAGCTCGGTCTTAAAGAATCTTAGGGTCTATGATACTTTAAGATGCCAGTTCCTTGAGGAACTATTTACAAACTAAACAATTTGTCAAAGAGTCTATCAAGAATGGAAGGGACCTAATATCTTCTGAGTTCCTATTCTGATGCAAGCACATGCTAGAGAATATGCATTATCTCAATTATCTTCATAACAACCCTGACAGGCATTTTGTCTCCTCACAGATAAGAAATATGCTATTCAGAAGAATTAAGTAATTTGCTTACAGTGGGACCAAGGCAAAATTCTAACCAAGTCCCAGACTCTAATTTTTTCTTTCATATCTTACTACATTCAATCAAAATATTAGAGATTCTATTCTTTTGAAAGATCCAGTTATAAAGAAAGTAATAATCATTTATTATATCCTGATGTTATGGACTTTCCATGTTCTATTGGGCAGTCAGGAAAGTGGCCAACAAACTGTGTGCTGGAGGCAAGGTACGCAGGCAAAGGTTCCAGCAGGTACCAGCTTTCTTTTTTCATTCTGTCTCTTGGTTTCTCTCTCACTGTTGCACACTGGTGGCTTAAAGACCATGGTCAGTAAGTATGAATGAATCTCAAGGCTCAGTAGTAAATCTATTCTAAGAATTTCTAGGTAGACTGCTTTTAGGGAAAATTCACGGCAACTGGATTTAGTCATGTGGGCAGGGGGTAGAGGGAACAAAAATAACTCTCCTTGGTCAAAAGTGTGTTACCTCAATATCACATAATTCATGCTTTAACCCTTCTATATTAGCAACTGAAAAGTTTTGAATTACTCAGTTCTAATCAAATAAGTAATAAATTTGAATGACCACTTTCCAATTCTAGGACTCAATTTTTCTGTTTCCCAATATATATAGGCAATTGTAAAAGAATTCCAAAACTAAACCTATGCACTAGACTTTTTTTGCTTGATAAATCCAATAATCCATTTTATAAGCAAGCTGAGTAATGGTGAGTAATTTCTTAGTCTACTGTGGCTGAGTGAAAATAGCAGGCTTTCAAAAGAACTAGAACTAACTTAAGAAAATGAGTTTAACTCAAAGAAATAATTTTACCTTCTTTGTTGCAATATTTTTATACTTTTATGATTAATACTACCTACAAACAGGAAGCAATGTGTTAAATTTACATTTTAGGGCTTGTTCTGAATCTAGATAGCTTAGAGTCTTATTTTGCTCCCCATTATTCCTTGTATTCTCATATGATCAACCAGGAATTCTTGAGCTGGGCCTACCTATCTTTCCTTCAAAAGTGCCATCAATAACTTTTATATAAAGCTGAAAGGAGAAAGCAGCAAGCAGCCCTTCTTCTCCTCCCCTGAGCCACCTACTAGCCTAATGCCTCTCTATAAGGACCGGGAAGGAATTATCTATCCCCCACCTTCTTTCTGCTAGAGACCATAGTTCGTCAAAGCACAGAAGCTATGGTTCTGGGGGTCAAACCTACTGCTTTTTCTCACTCTGGATGATGGATAAAGTAGAAGTTTTAGCATGGCCCTCTATCCCATTTCCAGACCTGGGTTACTACCTAAGACAGGAGGGAAACCTCTTTTTTCTTAAGCAAATGAGTAAGATTTTCTCTTCAAAAAGGAGGATCCCATGAACATCTTATAAATTATCACTAATTAAAGCAACTAAAGGCAGTTAATACTTTTTAGTACTGTTGCCAATGTCAGTGCTGAATGTTAGATACAAAAACTTGATCCCTTAATCCAAAGTGATAACTGAACTGATCTAATTCTTTATTTTTATAATTTAACATGGAAGTATGCAATCTTATTCAGTTTGACAATTGCTGAGAACCTACTAAGTGCCAGAACTGTGCTAAGCCTTGGATATGAAAAGAATAAAGTTGAGTTGCTACCAAATCCGTGTGCTCAAGACTTAGATACAGCATAGAATGTTAACAAAGTGTATTAAATGCCATAACAGTGATTTGCACAGCTTACCACAGAGTACAGAAAATAATTCCTAGAGGACATGCTGCTGGACTTGAGCATTTTCATAGCTTTTTCTTTCTTTTGATTTCTTTTCCTTGTTTTCTCTCTTTAATCATTTTAAACACTTACTTTATAGCCCCTTTCATATTTTCCTATATCTTAGGTTCCTGAGGTGCTAACCCTCCTGCTTCCTTTTATTTATGGTGGGTAATGTCCACAGTTTGTCATTTCCGTTCATGAGTGCACCACCAGGTATTATTTTCATTGTGGTAACCTTAGATGTTCTGGATTCTAGCAACGTTACTCCAAACCAGTTTTGCATTTGTTAACACTGCAGTCCCAGCAGACCAAATTATGATGTGGTTACAATGGAACCTCCACTCCTGATTCTGGACTTGAGGATCCCATATCACATAGGTAGGATAAAATCAGACTTGAAACTCACAATAAGACACAGGTTTGGGGATGGTGGCAGACTATATTTCCAAATTTGGCTGCAACAACATCTCCCATTTTAAATGTTCTTTGCATGAGACCCTGACATTACTCTCACGAAGCAGTATAATCTATGTGCTCTCTCTCGAAACTGGATGGGCCTTTGTGACTACCTTCACAAATAGAATATTGTAGAAGTGACACTGGATTCCAAAGTCTAGGTCATTAAAATGCCATAGACGTCCTCTTAGTTCCTTTAGGTACTGTCTGGTACCCTTGAGTATTTGTAGCAAGAGGGGTTCCATATTATCGTATTCTACCATGTTGCTAGAACAGCGAGCTCTTTAGCCAAGTAGAGAGAGAAGGAAAAACACTTTACATAGAGAAAACAGCATCTGCAAAGACTCAGTTGAGCAACAACTTGGTTTCATCCTGGAACTCCACTATGGAAATCCACTGCTGTTGCAGGGCAAAGATGATACAAGGTAATAAGTGGCAAGAAATGAGATGCAGAGGCACGTAGTTGCTAGATTATAAATACTTTGTAATACAAGCTAAGGAGCTTGAATCTTTCCTGTAGGAAATGGGGAGCCACCAAAGACTGTAAAGACATATTTCAAGAGATCATTTCAACAGATTATGTGGAAAATAGATTTGGGTTGGGGGTGGAGGACCTGAAATAGAAAGATCATTTATCTTTGGCGGGGGTTGGGGGGGTGGAGAACAAAACGCAGGCCAAAGATGAAGCTCTGAACTATGGCAGTAATAGTAGTGACTGAGAGGAAGGTAGAGCTCAGAAATTTAAGGAGTTACAATGAATATGGATTAGAGAATCAGGGAGAAGAAAGAATTTAGGCTATCTTCCAGATGTGTAGTCTGAGCAACCAAGTGGATAATGGGAATGCAGCAGAAATGGGTTTGGTATAAGGAATTCAATTTTAGACACATAGTCAATATCCTGATAGAGATGACCAGTGGGCAGTTAGATATCACTGCCAAAGGGGAACTGTGGGAAATGGAACGACCCCAATTCCACTGTGGATTCTATTTTTATTCTAGGAATTTGCATGTCCAACACTATCCAGTTGACATTAATAGTGTCAAGTATAAGCTCGTCCTAGCAACCCAGAAGACTGAAGTTAAGCCTCTGAATTCAGGTATCCAAGCTACAGCTAGCTATGGCAACCATATATCTTAGGTTTTCTGAGACACTCAATTTTTGGTTAGTAAAACATCTTTACTGAAGCTATATCATTACAACACATGCATTGAGAAAGGCATTTAAGCCACATTTTCCCTGAGCACTAAGTACCTAAGAAGAAAAAAAAGTGGTCCAGGTCAGAAACAAAACATCATTTGAATAGCCCTGTGTGATTATCAGATGATGACCCAGGGTGTCACTTTCTATTTTCGAACCCTGTCTTTTCTTTCCCCAACAAGACTAAGATGGAAAAGAGAAATTTATAAAGTCCCTCAGATATTAATAATTTTTCAAGTGCCTAGAGCAAAACTCCTTCTCTTTTGTTGAATATTTTTTTCTTTTAACTTTTAATTTTGACATAATTTGAGGCTCACAGAAAAGCCATGACTAGAAAGAATCTCAACGTACAAATTTTAACAATTTACCAATTTGCTGTATTATTTTCTGTATATAAAATACTCATTTTTTCCTGAACTGTTTGAGAGCAAGTTGCTGACATGATGCTCTTTTACCCCTAAATACCTCAATGTGTATTTCTTAAAAACAAGGTCATTCTCTTACATAACTCAGTACAAATACAAATATCAGGAAATTAATAGTGATACAATGATTAATCAACAGACCTCATTTGGCTTTGCCAATCGTCCCAAAAATGTCCCTTACAGCAAAAGAAAATCCCAGATCACACTGCCTTCAGTTGTCAGTCTCCTTAATATGGAACAGTTCTTTAGCCTTTGTTTTTCCTTTTGATGGTAAACTTTCTGAAGTTATTTTGTAGAAAGCCCCCCATATTGAGCCATTCTTAATTTTTCACATGATTAGATTTCAGGTTATGCATTTTTGGCAGGAATACCATGGAAGTAATGTTGTGTTCTTTTTAGGACAAGAAGCATACAAGGTTAATTTGTCTCAATATTGGTGATGCTGGGTTTACAACTTTGTCAAGGTGGTGTCTGCTAGTTTTCTCCAGTTACTGTTTTTCCCTTTGTAATTAATATTATGGGTAGATACTCTGAAATTATTGAAATATTCTATTACTGATCAAACTTTACCTACCAATTTTAATGTCTACTGATGATTCTTGCCTAAAACAGTTATTATTTTGATGGATGCCAAATGGTGATTTTCTATTTCTATTATTTTTTTCTACTTTCATAGTTGGCATTATATTGTACTTTAACAAAGAAATTTCCCTTTTCTTTTACCTATCTATCTATCTATTTTTATCAGTATGAACTCATGCATTCTTATTTGGTTCAATGAATTATATAATTCATTATTTTCACTCCATCGATGCTCACATTGTTTGAGATCTGGCGTGTGGGAGTTCATCTGATCTGGTTCCTGTCCTTTGGACATGTCCTCAACATTTCTGAGCACTTCCCACTTTTGGTCACAAAAAGATGTTCCAGGGACATCTTGTCCTTTCAAAGGGGACTGTGGTTCTTCTTAGTGGAGAAGGTATGTAGTAACCATTATATGGCATGAAATGTACTCATTACTACTGGGGTATCATTATTTCTAAGTTCTCTCTGCAAAAAGAAATAGGAAATAGATGGGTATATATGTGTGTGTGTGTGTGTATATATATATATATATATATATATATATATATATATATATATATATCAGCATGGATGTTTATTTTATACTTTGGGTTTTTTTAATTTGTAATTCTGGCTTTAGTGCATTTTTTAAATTAATTTTTATCGGAGTATAGTGGCTTTACAATGTGTTAGTTTGTGCTGTATGGTTTTACTGCATTTGATCAAAGCATGTAGCTTCTAATATTTCTATATTATGACACTTAAATGATGTTTACTTTTGTGACCTAGTAATGATCAATTTTTGTGAACATTTCACATGCACTTGAGAAAAAGATGTATTTTGTATTATCAGAGTTTAAAGTTTGATATATATACACATACCTATTTGATTATATTGTTAAAGCCTTTTATATATTTGTCTGTCTTGTATTGAAAGTGGTGTGTTGAAGTCTCCCAATATAAATTAGCATGCTTATGTCTCCTTGTATGTCTTGTATTTTTTGCTTTATAAATGTGGGTACCATTTTATCTACTGCATAGATACTTGTAACTGTTACATCTTCATTATGAATTGTGGCCTTTTATATTGAAATGTGTTCTTCCTCATTTTTAATAATTTTTGGCTTGACTTCTACTTTGTTGTCAGAACTATACCCTCTGCTTTTTAATTATTTTTGATTTGTGTGATATTCCTTTACTCACCCCTTTATTTTTGGCTTTTCTAAATCATGTTGTTTTAGGTGTAACCCTTGTGCACAGCATATAGTAGCTTTTTTTGAAAACACCAAATTGAAAATATTTTTTTGTTAATAGGTGAGGTGAGTTGAGGCTATTCACACTTACTGATATAATTCATATGTTTGGTCTTATGCCATTTTATTTTATAATTATTATGTTTATATGTTATATTTTATTTCTCTATTACCTGTTTTCTTTGGCTTTTTTGTTTGTAAGATTTCTTTTATATTTAGGAAAGGTTTTTTCCCCCTGTTGTAGTGATTGCTTTTGTGCTTTACTGAAAACAGGTCTTTAGCGTGAGGTTATATGTTTATCTGCCTAGGAGCTAGGCTGCGCTTAATGTTTGCTGTAGCTGTAGGTATCAGAGGTTTCAATTTCCTCTAGTGTCCTTTTTTTGGTCTTTCCTGTTATCTTTGGGTTTCCCTAGAAACTCCCTCTTAAATAGGGTCTGTGTCTTGTAGCTCTCTCAGTTGTAATCCATTGTTACTTTACTGGAGCTCTGTTGATGTGGTCTGAAGGTACTGTGGGAGAAGTTTTCTATATTCTTATGATTAAATCTCAGGGTTTTTTTCGTGGGCCTGAGCCCCTCGGCTGTAACCTTCAGAAAAGATTCTTAGTGTTTTTCCATCCTCTTATATGAGAAGGAAAGGATACAGGGGGATAAGCTGCCTAACTGCCCTTTCCCTAGGTCAGATAAAGCTCTAGGAGTGTCCTTTGAGGGCTGGCCTTCCTTCCTGAGAATAGAAATGGGAGCATTTCAAAATGGTTTCTTTCCCCCTCCACCTGTCAGAAGTATGAGGAGATTTTTCTCAAATCTTCAGCTTGAAAATGAGGTGAGACACCTGGAGATAAAAGTCATGAAAGTGTGGGGACCTCCTTAAACTGGTTTCCCAGGAGCTTTTAACAACTCTCAAGCTAGTCCACGCTCAGTCCTCAGCAACTAGTAAGTTATCATTTAAGTGATCCTACCAGTTGCAGCAGCTCATGCTCCTAGCAAGCTATGATTCTCCATATTCACCTGTCTCTCTAGTTTTCAGAGTGGTGATTTGCCCTATGACCTCAACTCTCTGAGAAATCTATTAAAAATTACTGATTTTCAGTTTTTGAATTTTTTTCTTGTTGTGAGAAGGGGAGCAACAACTTCTAAGCTCTTTACATGTCAGAGCAGAAACTGGAAGTCTCTGTAGATTTATTTTTCTACTATTTCTTTCTTTCCCCAAAAGCTGTTAATAATCTGAATTAAAGAATGGAATGTGGGCTTCCCTGGTGGCGCAGTGGTTGAGGGTCCGCCTGCCGATGCAGGGGATGCAGGTTCGTGCCCTGGTCTGGGAGGATCCCACATGCTGCGGAGCGGCTGGGCCTGTGGGCCATGGCTGCTGGGCCTACGCGTCCGGAGCCTGTGCTCCGCAACGGGAGAGGCCACAGCAGTGAGAGGCCCACGTACGGGGAAAAAAAAAAAAAAAAAAAAGAATGGAATGTGCTAAAAGAGGTAAAAGGAAAACATAAAGGTTTATTTTAGGAAAAAGTGGCCATTGGACTGTATTTTATGCCATCCCCTCATTTCTCTTTATCAGTCTACCCTATCAACTCCTAAACTCCCTGATGGCAGGCGCCTTGTTTGCCATGGCCATACTGGCAAACATACTGGTATTCCTGGTGCATAAAACAGTATGCGGCACATAGTAAACATTCAATAAAAGTTTGTTAGACTAATGAGCTAGTCTTGACTTTTCTTGACTCTGATCTCCATTATCATAAGGCTGGAAAGGGGCCAAATCCAGCCCTTGTCTTCTGGGTTTTGTGTTTCATCACCAATTGAGATACAAAACAGTTTTAAATCAAAGAGCATATGTAAAATACTATTAAATACTCAGTAACAACAGAATTTATGGCAACAGAAGATTGACTGATTCATGTTGGTTATCTTGGAAATGCGATTTTTTTTTTTACTTCATTCATGGATATGTTCCATTTTCTTATGATGCTGCTTATGTTTACTTACCATATCCAAGAAATTGAAGTAGTAAATTCATTACGTGTTTGTTTGTTTTTATTTTTGGCTGCGTTGGGTCTTCATTGCTGAGCATGGGCTTTCTCTAGTTGCAGCGAGCGGGGGCTACTCTTCGTTGTGGTGCGCAGGCTTCTCATTGCAGTGGCTTCTCTTGTTGCGGAGCACGGGCTCTAGGCACGTGGGCTTCAGTAGTTGTGGCACATGGGCTCAGTAGTTGTGGAACATGGGCTCTAGAGCACAGGCTCAGTAGTTGTGGTGCACGGGCTTAGCTGTTCCGTGGCATGTGGGATATTCCCAGACTAGGGCTCGAACCCGTGTCCCTTGCACTGGCAGGCAGATTCTTAACCACTGTGCCACCAGGGAAGCTCTGTTAAGTGTTTTTTTTGTTTTGTTTTGTTTTGTGGTACGTGGGCCTCTCACTGTTGTGGCCTCTCCCGTTGCGGAGCAACAGGCTCCAGACGTGCAGGCTCAGCGGCCATAGCTCACGGGCCCAGCCGCTCCGCGGCATGTGGGATCTTCCCGGACCGGGGCATGAACCCGTGTCCCCTGCATCGGCAGGCGGACTCTCAACCACTGTGCCAACAGGGAAGCCCTGTTAAGTGTTTTTTAAAATAAGCCAGGCAGTATGGTCAAAGGCATAATTTAATATTTTAGAACATTTGGCACATTCAAAGACCACAATTAGATAGACTTGCTATGATCTAGTTTCATGCAATGCAACTACAATGCTTTCACTATGAGATAACTTCTGCAACTGTACTTTTTGACTTCCTTATTAAGATGTCAATATACTCCTTTAAATTACTTCATCTTATAAATATTTCATTAAAATTATAGCATTTAATTAAAGTATATTCCAATATACAAGACAATATTGTAAGAGCCTACTGCAAAGTCTTTATAGCTACAGATGAATTTTTAAAAGGTTTAATACAGGGTTTACAGAGTCTATAAGAAATATTCACAAAGGAAGATAGCAGAGAACTTACTAGAAAGATGTTAATGTTGAAAAAATTTCTCTTATAATTAGATAAGATAAAGTGATCTTATAATTAAGTCAGGAACTTGAACACCATCCTGAAAGTAATGGGGAGTTACTGAAGAATTTTAATCAGGAAAGTAGCCAGATTAGATTTATTTTTATAAAGATAATTTTGCTTAATTCCCTTCATCACATTAATTGTTTTAAACTTATTTATTGTGCTTTCCCAACTAGAAGGTGAGGTCTACAAGACTATAGATTGTATCTGACATATTCATCATTATACCCCCAATACCCATATAATGTCAAGTTCAGCAAGTAAACAAACAAAAATGGTTGAATGAATTAATGTAAAGAACCAGATAAAGCACATGTACTTGCTGAATTGAATTTAAAAAAATAAAATAAAAAAAGAAGCAGTTAAGAAGCATTTAATGCTTTTGGGTGGGGGTGCAGAAAGGAGGTCTGGGCAACAAAACAACAAGAACAACAAACAATTAAGATCCTAAAACAATGAATTGTTAGTGGGGGCACAAAGAGTCTCACACCAGTCTGAAAAATATTAAAAAGTGAGAGTTGAAAACTGGTAACCAAAAGGATATGGGCAATGAGGAAAAGTACAAAGTAAAAAAATCATGTGTGGAATTTCGAAACTTACTACAAAGCCACAATAATAAAGACAGTGTGGCAATGGCATAAAGACAGACATACAGATAAATGGAACAGACTTGAGAATACAGAAATAAACCCTTACATTTACGATCAACTGATTTTTGACAAGGGTGCCAAGTTCATTCAATGGGGGGAAAGAACAGTATAAATAGTATGGGACAACTGGGTAGCTACATACTAAAGAATGAAGCTGGACCCTTACCTCGCACCATATTCAAAATTTAACTCAAAATGGATCATAGAACTAAACTATAAACTCTTATAAGAAATTATAGGAGTAAATCTTCATAGCCTTGTATTAGGCAATGGTTTCTTAGATGTGACATGGGCAACAAAAGAAAAAAATAAACTGATGTCATCAAAATTAAAAACTTTTGTGCTTCAAAGGATACCATCAAGAAAGTAAAAAGACAACCCATAGAATGCAAGAGAATATTTGCAAATCATACAGCTGATAAAAGTTTGTACGTAGATTATATAAAGAACTCTTACAAGTCAACAACAAAAAGACAAATAACACAATTTTTAGATGTGCAAAGGATTCAAGTAGAAATTTCTCCAAAGATACTCAAGTGGCCATCAAGCTCATGAAAAGATGCTCAATGTCATTAGCTATTAGGGAAATGCAAATCAAAGCCACAATGACATACCACTTCACACCCATTAGGATGGCTATAATTAAAAAAGAGACAACAACAAGTGCTGATGAGGATATAGAGAAACTGGAATCCTCATTCATTGATGGTAGAATTGAAAAATCACAGTCACTTTAGAAAACAGTTTTAAAAGATTAAACAAAGTCACCATATGACCCAATAATTCCACTCATAGGTATATCGAAGAGAAATTAGAGCATACATCTATATAAAAACATACAAATGTATACAGCAGTATTATTCATAATAGCCAACTCAAATATCCATCAGCTGATCGATGGATAAACAAAATGTTGTAAATCCATACAACAGAATATTATTCAGTCATAAAAAGAAATGAAGTATTAATATATGATACAAAATAGATGAACCTTGAACACATTATGCAAAGTGAAAGAAGCCAGACACAAAAAGACAAATATTCTATAATTCCATTTACATGAAATGTCCAGAATAGGCAAATCCGTAAAGACAGAAATCAGATTAGTGGTGAAGAGTTAGGAGAAGTGACCACTAATGGGTACAGTTGTTTTGGGGATGATGAAAATGTTCTAAAATTAGATAGTGGTGATGACTGCACAACTCTGTGAGTATACTAAAACCCAAAGAACTGGACTCTTTAAAAGGGTGAATTTTATGGTATGTAAATTATATCTCAATAAAGCTATATTAACATACACACACACACTTGTGGGCTTCTGAATAGATCATTCGCCTTCCTGGTGGCTTCCAGTTGACTGCTGCAAAATGCTCAAATTCCAAAAATAAAAATATACCAAAACTCCCCCAGATTTATAACTATAGGCCTGAAAGTTAATTTAGTTAACTTTCAGGCCTATAGTTATAGGCCTGAAATTAATTTAACTGTTAGAGTGTGAAGTCCTTGACGGTCACAACATAGTTCACAACAGCATGGTTCTATTTCCCTTCATTCCTGACCCCGTTGTTTACTTCCTATCACATTATCTTATACATAGTAAGTGCTCAGTAAACGTTTGCTCAAATGAATCTTCAAAAAATGTCTAGGGAATGTGAATGGTTAGAAGGAAGTACTGCTATAGCAAGGCTTTCCAAAGGAATACTGATTTCTGAATTCCATCTCTTTCTTTATTAAGTCTTCAACCATTTTGGGGGGAGGAAAGATTTGAGAAATCTTCAGAACATGACCCTAATATAAGGGGTGCTAGCATTACCTTCTCCAGTGTTTTAATTAAAAACATCTTTCATGCAGAACATCTCTACAACAGAGTTGAAGTAAAACACAACAAACATGCTGGTACCCTCTTGGATCGGGGAATGGGGTATTCTTGTTAACATCCACTTACTAAACGTAGACTAGTACTTGTCCAATGAATTGGAACAAAATACACAACAAATTGAGTTGATTATGAGCTTATCTTTCTTGAATAAATCAGAAAACATTTAGGTATCTTGCACTGCCCTAGGGCCACGGTTATAACCAACGATCATTATTCTCTATGTTAGGTTGTTGTTGCATGTGTACTCAGTGAGGAAGTTTCAGTTAATGCCAGACAGACAATTTTTTACTATAGGGCAGTGAAACCAAGAAAATTGAAAGCTCAAGTCTGCAAGCTGAAACATTTTTTTAAAAAATAAATAAATAAAATAATTGGTAATTCACCACTAAATTATGAAAGGAAACAAAGAAAAAGCTGAATGAAAGCTTAACGAGGAGGAATGCTGGCATTTGTGAATCCTTACAGAGAGGAGGGATCAAAGGAGGAAGTTTCATACAGTCTTTCAAATATGAAATGTTTGATTCCTGGTGGACTGTAAAAAGAGGAGGAACAGAAGGAACTCTGCAAATACTGGTTTGATGAAGACATGAAAAGAGAAAAGTCCATTTATTTCTTTGTGCCTTTTAATGGCATTCTCTGTGTCCATTCCAAGAATAAGACAACCACACCAGGCCAAGCAAACATGGACACAGAGTTATAATGCTCCTTTACGTGCTAAGTACACAGCAGCAATTTTATGTGGCCTTGAACTTTCATCAAATCTGTTTCCGGGTGCTGTCAATTCCACCTTTAAAAAGCACTACCGTACATCAGCAAAAATACATGACTCAAAATATGTAACAGGATTGCCTAGTGGAACAAGAGATATCATTCCCTGAAAAGTATAGTAAAGAGTCTAAAGAAAATCATATGTAATATTTAAATATCTTATTAATTGTTAAGTAAACAGAACATCTATCTTGGAACTTCATGTTAAATGAAGGTAAGGATAACCTACCTTTGCCCACGTTCTTCATTCTCTAGCCTGTCCTCTAAAATAGTATCTTTCAAAAGGAAGCTACGAATTTTTCTCTTCAAAAATCAACTCGAACACATTTTTAAAAACTAAGATTATATTAATTATTTAATAAATAGCTACATGTATTCACAGGGAAAAAAATCTGGCACTGAACACAGTGATTCACTTTTCTTCTGGGTTCCTATATACAGGAATCAAAACAATTTACAAAATATATTTGTACAATAAAAATTTAGACTTATTGATATTATAAAGGAACTTCATGCATAGTAGATACATGCAAAAAGGTTATAATTGTAAACAGAATTATATTGGAGATATAGATTTCAAAAAAAATAATAAAAACAAGAGCTGAAAAGTTGACCCTATATAAAAATGTCATTTGAACACAGTAAACATTGTTCTGTGTTCTACTAAGACTCACAGTACGACTAGGCTTACATTTAAATCATTGACATTATTTGGTAAATGTTCATTTTAGGGTAAAATCTAATACAGCCACTCATGTCATAAAACCACATACTACAGAGTTGGAAGGTATCCAAGAGCTCACTAGTCCAAATATTCTCATTTTACAAAAGAACGAAACAGGGCCAACTGGGTAACTGCCTTGTCCAAAATGCCTGGTGCTCTCAAGATTAGGGCACAGCATAGCAGTAGGCATAATATTTTAACACTGAAGCTAACTGAATCACATTCAACCAAAAAGAAATATCTTTCAAAGGCTTAATTTTTTTCTTTCACCATAAAGTGATTTTCTGAATTTAAAAGAACATAAAGATCAAATAGCAATCACTTTCAGTAATAAAGCAAATATTCAAAATATTTCCTCAAGATTTAAAGCAATGGAAAATTTTAAAATAATCCAAGATAAACAATAAGGTCCTACTGTAGAGCACAGGGAACTAAATTCAATATCCTATGATAAACCATAATGGAAAAGAATATAAAAAAGAATGTGTGTGTATATATATATATGTGTGTGTGTGTGTGTGTGTGTGTATAACAGAATCACGTTGCTGTACAGCAGAAATTAACACAACATTGTAAATCAACTATACTTCAATAAAAATAAATAAATGAATAAAAATAAACCAGGGAAGTCCGAAGTTAGGGTTCTCCCTACCATCTTTCTCCCATAGTAGTAGATGCACAGGAATATTACATCTGAATTCGATCTAAGGAAAGGAAAATCACTAGTGGAGCAATTTAATCCACAAGTTGCCATCTCCTCAAATAAATCTGACGGGTTTGTCAATTTTCTGCTAACCACTGCAATCTGCTTTGGTATCCTGACCATTGTGGACTAGGCATTCCCAAAGAGGTTCTGACTTGACCTACTTAGACCTTGACATCTGGAAACTGCATCGTTCCCCATCTTCTTCCCACTACCTACGAAAAAGACCAGAAAGGTTGGTTGGCAATTCCTAAACATGAGATGACAGACCTGTAGATGCACCTGTGGCCTCTGACCTGTGAGAATTCTCACTTGCATGACTAAGTGAAGCAGCAGCCTGGCTTTCTAGAAATATTAGCAGTTTTCATTTAAATGAACTGTCCCTAGAGATCGTGGGTAGATAACACAAATGAGCTGCTCATAATTTATCTCAGCAAATCTTTAACTCTCATTTTTGCTGACACCATTATTTTTGTATGAATAAGGAAGAGTAAGTACAGAGATATGAGCATGGAAAATTTTTAAAGAAAGAAAAGTATTATTTGCTCTGTTTGGCTTCAAGATAAGGCAGAAAGGGCACATGCCCAAGGCTAATATGCAGCATGCCAAAAGTGTAACTGAAATATCTAACCCCAGAATCCAAAGAATAAATATGAAAATTAAAATAACACTGAGACACAAAGATCTGAAGGCTAAAGGGTACCCACATTTAGTTTGCAGGTGTTCCACAGACAAAGATGGCTTTCTGGTACTGCTGACTTTCCCTAGAGGCTTCAACCTTAAGTCTGATACAGAACTACATTAAAAGCTGTAATGATTTCATTTTCTCCATCTTTTGAGGTATTAAGAAAGGTCCAAATTATGGTTGGACTGCAAGATTAAAAGTAAAAAAAATGTACAAAATTACTTGTGGGTGCCATTTCAGAAAGTGAACAGACACCTGGAAGGGTGGTATCAAAATGAGTAACCTCACAAAGAGATTGGCACTCATTACATGATGTTGACCCGATTTAATTAACTGAATTACTTTTTTTCTGATTTCCTTTACCTATTTATTTCCTTAATCCACCATTATTGAAATTAGAAGATCTAAAATCATGTTCCTAATGAGGAAAATCCTAACTCTCAAAAAAAAATACTGGACTCAATAGAGTCACCAAAATTCCTCACCAGTAGAGTCACAAAGCATAAGAAGACAGAATATGTTATTATGCTTACTTAATACAGCATAGTTTATCATACAAGCCTGGACACAACTGAAAGTGAAAGGGGACACTATTAAAAATTATACTAGGCAAGGATGCAGAGCAACAGCAACTCTCATTCACTGCTGATAGAAATGCAAAATGTTAACGGCCACTTCAGACAGTTTGGCAGTTTCTTACCAAGTTAGACATATATTCACCCTACAATCAACTTAGCAGTCATGTCCCTAGTTATTTACCCAAGTGAAATGAAAACATATTCATGCAAAAATTTATATGTAAGTTTTTACAGCAGCTTTATTCATAATCACTAAAAACTGGAAGCAACCAAGCTACTGTTCAACAGGAGAATGGATAAACAAACTGTGAGACATCCATACAACGTAATACTATTCAGTGATAAAAAGGAACAAGCTATTGATTCAGACAACAAGATGGCTATATCTTAAATGCATTTTGCTACACGAAAACAGTCTGATCTGAAAGATTACACATTATATGATTCCCTTCATTTGACATTCTAGAGAAGGCAAACTAAAAGTCCAGAAAAACAGTTAAGTGGTTGCCAGGAACTGGGGGGAGTGAAGAGCGGTTTACTAAAGGGGACACACAGAGGAATTTTTAGGGTGGTGGAAATATTTTGGACTGGTGAATACATGGCACTATGTATTTGGCAAAGCACAAAGAATTCTACAACACAAAAAGTGAATTTTAATGTACGCACATTAAAAAAAATCAACCAAGAGGTTGGGGACCCCAGGCTGGAATGCAGACTGTGTCAAAAGAATATAACTGGGGCTTCCCGGGTGGCAGAGTGGTTGAGAGTCCGCCTGCCAATGCAGGGGACACGGGTTTGTGCCCCGGTCCAGGAAGATCCCACATGCCGCAGAGCGGCTGGGCCCGTGAGCCATGGCTGCTGAGCCTGAGCGTCTGGAGCCTGTGCTCTCAACGGGAGGGGCCACAACAGTGAGAGGCCCGTGTACCACAAAAAAAAAAAAAAAAGAAGAAGAATATAACTGTATTATAAATGTATGACATAATCTCACTGAAGAGGGTACAAGAAAAAAATAAAAAGGAGCTGACTTTAAATTATTTTGGAAAATCATGTTTTGACTGAAAACAGTACGGGTAGAAGAAAAAGGAACTGTACATGAACATTGTTTTCTAGTTTGGGTAGAAATTAACATTTCTGAAACTGCTTTACATGTATACTACAGTTGAAGAAATAAGTAAATGGATGATGGATGACAGAAGCCAGGTTAATCACAGCTGGAGAGGGAAGTTCAGATAAACAAAAGGGGAAAGCTAAAAGAATTCTATGTTATTGGATTAGTCAGCATCATCAGTATGAACTCATGTTTAGCTTAATGTACATAGAGATGAAAAGATACAGAAATAATTATAGATATGTGTATATATATGAATTAGTATATATACATATATTTCCTTGCTCTGTCTGTTGAGAAGGTCTAGAAACAATGACACTCTAGTAGCAATGAGCATATTCATTGCCCAGATATTGGTTTCTAAATACCACTAATCATGGAACCAGGGCTCCTTGGAGAAATGGCTGATTCTAGGACTAGGGTAGGGAAAATACAAGATGAGCCCACAGCATCTTATAGTGCCAGAAAGTAAAGAAGTATTCAGAAAACCAAAAGGATGGGGGCATGTCAAAGGGACATAAGAGGCCAATCTGAAAGAGCTTCTATCTTCCAAAGTTGGAACCATTTGAGCAACAAAATAACGTAGTAAGGAACTATAACTCGAAGTATAAAATAAATATGTATGAGTCCACGTTGATATAAATAAATGATTGAAGAAATAAATGGGAAAGAAAAGATCTTCCTTACAGAATTCCAAATAATTTATGTAGATACTCTAAAAGCTTATCCTACCCCCTCCTTTGAGCATAGGCTAGACTTAGTGACTTGTAAAGAACAGAGTATGGAGAGTGGGGGTAACCTTATAGTAGAGAAGCCTAGCAAACACTGCCTTGGCCAGATGACTCCAGGTTAACACCAAGAATCATAAGTCACATTAATAGAACATACCCCTAATATTATGTGATGAGAAAGGCAGTTTATTTCTGTGGTATCATTCACAAAACAACATAAGCTCAGTCTATATGAGGAAAACATCAAGCAAACCCAAACTGCGATAAGCTCCACAAAATAGTTGACCAATATTCCTCAAAACTGTTAAAGTCATGAAAGATAATTAAAGACATAAACTGCCAAAGAACAGAGATGAAGAGACATGATATCTAAATGCAATGTGGTATCCTGGATTGAATCATGGAACAGAAAAAGGACGTTAGTGGAAAAGCTAGTAGAATCTAAATGAAGTCTAGAGTTCAGTTAATAGTAATGTACTGTAATGTACTGTTGATTTCTTAGTTTTGACAAATGTACCATGGTTATATCACATGTTAACAACAGGGAAAATGAGATGAGGGGTATGCAAGAACTCTCTGTAATATATTTGCAACTTTTCTGTAAATCTAAAATTATTCCAAAATAAAAAGTGCAGTTAAAAAGTATGCCAGGGGGGCTTCCCTGGTGGCGCAGTGGTTGAGAGTCCACCTGCTGATGCAGGGGACATGGGTTCGTGCCCCGGTCCGGGAAGATCCCACATGCCGCGGAGTGGCTGGGCCCGTGAGCCATGGCCGCTGAGCCTGAGCGTCTGGAGCCTGTGTTCTCAATGGGAGAGGCCACAACAGTGAGAGGCCCGCATACCGCAAAAAAAAAAAAAAAAAGTATGCCAGGAAAATAGATATAAGCCAGGAAAAAGCAGGACATTATGCTCATCTGATGTATGACCCAAGTCTACCTTCATTCTTAACATCCTCTGTTGAAAATCTAGAGCATAACAGTCGAGTTTGTGCTATTTGGTGATCAATGGAAAATCGAACTGGATTCCATCACTGCTAAGGAAGCAATTTTTAGATTCTCTTTTATAATTCCTAGCTGTACAAAATACAAAACAATGCTTTAAACAAGGCTCCTTGAACTGGGGGGAAATGCAGAAGGAAAGATGATTTGTGATGAAACTGTGAACTTCCTTTCTGTTCAGGTTTTATATTTAGGGCTTAAGTATTTTATTCTTGTGGAAGAGATAACGACAACACAGCAATTGGAAAAGAAATCCCACTACTCACAAGAGCAGTGGTGAACTGGGGAGCCCACAACACTATACTACATCTCAAGAGAGATAAGAAAGAAACAAATTGGTAGAGTTTAAAAAGACCACTTACAAGGATAAGAGGGAGTAAAAGACAAGGATAACAGGGAGGAAAAGAAGATACTGAAAACTGACAAGCCGCCTTCTATCCTGGCTGGGAGCAAACACGCTATGTTTTTTAATTAACTCTTTGTACAACTCTGCCTGCTGAGGTAAGGACTAACATTCTCCTTAGAGAGTTCTTGCTGCCAGAAATAGTTTCTATTCCCAGCAGGGGGGAAAAAAAATTACAGAGAGGGTACAGAAATCATTTGGAAACAAATATTTTTCTTGATGCTTTTCCCCCTTCAATAGCTGTATGAGGAAGGTAGGTGTATATTAAAATGGCATAAACCCACATATTTCATGGGGGGGTGGGGTTGGTGTGCGTAACCAACTAGAATTACTGACAAAATGACTTTCCAGTATGTCCAATATACCAATGAGCATTATAACTAAACCTAACAGTAATATAATAAATATTACCCTTAATTTTCCCACAGAATCCATTTTATTCATTCATTTATTCAGTAGATATTTACTTTATGTTTCTTATGTGCTAGGCATTTTTTTAACAGTTCTATGGCTTGGGGAAGAAAAGATACATGTTCATTATTTTAAAATTCAAGCAATTCAAACAAGTACAAAAATGACAGGCAGTAAAAATCATTCTACAATCTACCACCCAGAATTTAACATCTGGTGAAAAAGAATCTAGACATTTCTCTTTTGTCAGGCACATTAATAAATAGTTTATAAAAAGCACTTTAGCCACTTTTCAAATAAGAAAAGTTTTCTTTTAAAAAAAGGATAGCCCAGCTATAGTTTGAATTTTCTATCAATATTAATCCTAGACTCTTCTCTTATTAAACATAATCTGAGAATTCAACCCAATGATTTTTCCTTCACCTGAAATGTACCTAGCAGAACTTTTTTCTACTTCTACTTAGCCTATAGTACATACAATGACTGGTCAGCTACTACCTGCAGTAGTAAAAAGTAACAGTAAACAAAACAAAACCAAAAAACCCCAGTAAAATACTTACTGTTGAAAATCACCTTTAAAAGGGGGAGTGGGGCTTCCCTGGTGGCGCAGTGGTTGAGAGTCCGCCTGCCGATGCAGGGGACACGGGTTCGTGCCCCGGTCCGGGAGGATCCCACATGCCGCGGAGCGGCTGGGCCCGTGAGCCATGGCCTCTGAGCCTGCGCGTCTGGAGGCTGTGCTCCGCAACAAGAGAGGCCACAAGAGTGAGAGAGGCCCGTGTACCGCAAAAAAAATAAATAAATAAAAATAAAAGGGGGGGGTAGGGGGAGAGCACAAGCAGTTGCATATTTCTGTTGATTTTCACTTCCATGTTCATCTTGAAAATTCTCCAAAGAAAAATGTTTAGGCATTTTCTTACTAAATACAGTTTAACTTAACTTGAGCCTGATTCATTAGGTTCAATCTGAGAGTGAAAAATGACCACATCTAAGGCATTCGCAGCATCTGAATTTTTCATGCAGAAATAGTCAAAGAATTTTTCACAAGGGCAAACCAAACATTACTCTCTTCTAAGTGGTAGGTTATCTCTGCCCCCCACCTGCCTTTCCTTTCATGCCCGGTTACATCGATATCAAAAGACGACTTGTTGGATCCCCTGACTTCCACCCTGGCCTCCCTTCACTTTCTCCTCATCTCCCTTTAGTGTCAGAAGTATAGGCATACTCTGGATTGATCCCAGAACAGTTCCACTAAGAACTCAAACTTCGCATTCCCCTTATTGAAGCCTAGCCTCTGTTTTAGCTCTTCTCTTGCTGCCCCATAACTCAATACATTGTCTTTATGCCCAACTGGGGACTGCCCATGTCTCCACCTACTCTTCTTCTCAATATCATTTCTGATACTGGTGAGGCTATTGATCTTTTCAAAAAACAGCACTTGATTTTATTAATTTTTCTCTATTTTCTATTTCTCTGACTTCTTCTCATCTTTATTTTTGCATTCCTTCTACTTACTTTGGGTTTGCTTTGTTCTTCTTTCCTAGCTTATTCAGGTAGAAGATTAGACCATTGTTTTAAAGTGATAAATTCCCCTCTAAGCATTGCTTTAGCTGCATTCCACAAACTGACATGTTTTTTCATTTTCATTCAAAATATTTTCTAATGTTCCATGTGATTTAGTTTATTGATGAGTTATTTAGAAAACTGTTGTTTAATTTCTAAATATTTTAGAATTTT
The DNA here is from genome assembly GCF_003031525.2 of Neophocaena asiaeorientalis asiaeorientalis. Lineage (NCBI taxonomy): Eukaryota > Metazoa > Chordata > Mammalia > Artiodactyla > Phocoenidae > Neophocaena > Neophocaena asiaeorientalis. The sequence continues at coordinate 2,857,004 of NW_020172162.1, forward strand.
CCAGACATCCTGCTAGAGATTAATTCTGGTTTTGGTCAGGGCACATTCTCTGTGTGATTTAGAAACTTTCAAATTTATCAAAAGTTTTATTTTTTAATCATCCAGCATATGGTCAATCTAGATGAATGTTCCATGTATACTTGAAAAGAATGTTTACTTCGTAGTGTCAGGAGGCATGTTTTATAAATGTTAATTAGGTCACATTAGTTGACAGTGTTGTTTGAGTCTTCTACATCCCTATAAGTTTTATGTACACTTGTTCTATCAATTACTGAGACATGAATGTTGAAATCTCCAACCATAATTGTGGATTTGTCAATTTCATTGTCAGTTTTTGCTCCATGTACTCTGAACTCTCTCATTACAGGTATATGTATTAAGAATAGTTATACCTTCTTGATGAATTAATCCCATTATCATTTTCAAATGTTCTTCTTTATCCCTATAATATTCTTTGTTCTGAATATTTGTTTAATTCTTTGAAATTAATATAGCCATTCTAGCTTTCTTATGATTAGTGTTTGTTGGTACATATTTCCCCACACTCTTGTCTGTATATTTAAAATGAATTTCACATAGACAGCAGAGACTTTATATGCAGCCTGAAAATCTTTGGCTTTTAACTGGAGTATTTAGATCCTTTAGAGTTAATGCAACTATTGGTGAGACTGGGTTTAAATCTACCATCTTGATCTTTGTTTTCTATTTGTTCCATTTGTTCTTTGTTCCTTTTTTCCCCTCATTTCCTGTTGTCCTCTGGATTGAGTTTTTGGTTTTTTTTTGTTTTTTAGTATTCCATTTTATCTCCATTATTTGTCTTATTAGTTCACTCTCTTTTTTTAATGTGGTTGTTTTAGAACTTGCACTATGCATCTTTTACTTATCATGGTCTATCCTTTCATGCATAATAACTTTTTAACAATATACTTCCATTATCCCTCTCCTATTGTTTGTTCTATTGGTTTTATACAATTTACTTCCTCGTATGTTATAAATCCGACAGTATACTGCCACTATTTTTGCTTTAAAGAGTTAATTATTTTTAAATTTTTAAATGAGGGAAAAGAATTCTGTTTAACCACATGTTTAGCATTTTCAGAGCTCTTCATTCTTTCATGTAGCTCAAAGGTTCCATCAGGTATCATTTTCCTTCTGTCTAAAGAATCCTGTCTAACATTTCTGTGGCAGTAGTCTGCTGGTGATGAATTTTCTCAGCTTTGTTGTGTGAAATAGTATTTCACCTCCTTTAATGAAACATATTCTCAGTGGATATAGTAATCTAGGTTAACAGTTTTTTTTTTCCTATCAATACTTTAAAGACATTATTCTATTATCTTCTCTTTTTATAGTTTCTGATAGAAGTCTACAATAACTACTATCTTTTGTCCTTTGTACTTAATGTACTCATTTTTTTTCTACCTGAATTTAAGAATTTCTCTTTATCACTTTTTTTTAGCAATTTGATTATGATTAATTCTAGTGTGATTTCCTTTATGATTATACTGCTTGGGGGTTGTGAAGAGCTTCTTGGATCTGGAAGTTTATACTTTCCATCAAAGTCTGAAAATTTGGGACATTATTTCTTCAAATACTTTTCCAGTCCCCACCTTTTGGTGCTACAATAACTTCTATTTTAAACCACTTGATATTGGTCTAAATAAAAATAAGGCTCTGTAAATTTTTTCAGTCATTTTCCTATGTTCATTCTGGATCTTTTTTTTTTTCAAGATCACTGATCTTTTATTCTGTTAAGATCTAACTTGTCTGTAATCCCATCAAGTGAAATTCATTTAATATACTTTGTATTTCAACTCTAAAAGCTCCATTTGGTTCTTTATATCTTCCATTACTCTAATTATAATGTTCATTATATTTTCCTTTAATAACTTGACTATATTGAGCATATTTATTTTAGCTGTTTCAACATTCTTGTCTGTTAATTCCATCATTTCTGCCTTTTCTGGGTCTGTTTCTCATTTGGTTGTGAGTTATGTTTTCTCACTTCTTGACATGTCCATAATTTTTTTATTGTATGCTAAATGTTGCTGATTTATGTTCTTGAGTGTTAGATTTTGTTAAAGAGGATTGGACTTTGTTCTAGTGGGCAATTAAATTACATGTAAACCAATTTGATCCATACTGGGTTTATGTTTAGGGTGGGTATAGAATAGTTTTTATTCTAGAGCTAATTTAGTCCCACTACAAAGGGGGTGACCCTTCTGAAGTCTTCCCTGAATACCCCATGTATTCAGAAAGGTCTTTTTACTCTGGTGATGGGAACCCAAACAATTTCTGATCCTGTATGAGCTCTGGGAATTGCTCAGTTTACAGATTTCAATAACTTTTTTCCTAGAAGTTGTTCTTTGCCAACGTCATGGTGTTTCACCATAGCCAATGTACAGAACTCTGGGACACCTATACGGATTTCTAGAGCTCTTCCTCTGTAGAACTCCTTCCTCTATGGTATATTACCCTGTAAATTCTGGCCACTATGGGCTTCCCCAAACTCTGATCTGTGTCTCACACCACTCAGCAATACCACAGGGTTCTATTTGGGTTTCCCCTCCCTGCACCACAATCTGAAAATTGCCTCCAGGCAAAAAGCCAAAGCAATTGTAGAGTTTACCTCTTCTGTTTCCCTTCTTTTAGGAATCAGAGTGTTATGTTGCCTGTGGTCCAGTATGTGAAGATAGTTGCTTCAAGTATCTGTCCAGTTTTCCAGTTGTTTATAGACAGCCAGCAATTCCAGATCCTGTTATTCTCTCATGGTGAGAAGCAAAAGTCCTTTCTCACAATATTTGATTGTATGTCAAACACTACATATAAAATAACTGTAGAGACTATAGTTGATATTATTTTCCACAGAGGATTGCCATTTCCTCTGTTAGGTAGAAAGGACTGAACTGGATTGGGACTGTAATGTAGCTTTAGTTAGACACCATTCATTTCTATTTTCAAATGTCTCAAGGGTAAAACTGTCAAGTGTTTGTTGCAGGTCCCTTTCCCCAGATTAGTGGTTCTCAAAGTCTAGTCTGTGAACCTCCAGGGGTCCCTGAGATTTTTTTAGGAGGGAGTCCATGAAATAAAAACTATGATATAATAATACTAAGATATTATTTGCCTTTCTCACTGGGTCGACATTGACACTGATGGTACCAAAGCAATAGCAGGTAAAACTGCTGTAGCCTTAGCATAGATCAAGGCAGTAACACCAACTATACAGCTATATTCCTCAGGGTCATGCATTCACAGTAAAAGAAATATCACTTTTACTTAAGAATATCGCTAATGAAACAGTATGGTTAATTTTATTAAATCCCAACCCCTGAATATATATATTTTTTATAATCCAAGTCACAAAATCAAAGCATCTACAAAGTATTCTGTTGTATACCAAAGTATGGTAGTTGTCTTGAGGAAAAGCACTTATGTGACTGAGTTACCAGCTGAATTAGTTTTTTTTTTTTTCATAAAATACCATTTTTACTTGAAAGAACAACCAATAGATAAATTATGGTCTTTCAACTTGGATATTCAGCAGGAGTTTTCTCAAAAATGAATGCAGTGAGCCTATTACTTCAAGGGATAAAAACAGCAGCATTTGTTGCCAACAATAAAGTTTGAACTTTCAGGCAAAAATTAGAATTGCACAAAACATATCAGTCACCATAATCTTGACAACTTTCCAATACTTAATACTTTTCTGATGAGCTCAGTGGTGATATTAACAAATGTGTGGGGTTTTTGTATTGTCTACAGAAGATCTGCACACCTCAGTGAACCACCATTTCCAAATAACCAACGCATGATACAAAATTATGTGTGGGTAAAAGATCCATTCAAAATAAAAGACAGAACAATAGATTTTAATGTAATAACACACAAAAAGTTCACTGAAATGATTTCAGACTCCACACTGCAACTAACCTTTAAGAAACTACCACTTGTCAAGTTTTGCCATAGGATCAAAGATGAATGTTCACAATTACCTGAAAAGACTATTAAATTACTCCTTTTTCCAACTACATACTGTGTAAGGCTGGATTTTCTTCATTTACTTCAACCAAAACAAGGCTTTTTAACAAACTGAAGGCAGAAGCACATACGAATAGTCAGTTGTCTGCTATTAAGCCAAAGACTTACAAAAATATAAAAAAATTAACTCTTTTCAATAACATATTTTTTGTTTTCAAAAATGTAATTGTTTTTCTAAAAAAAGCCTATTAATGTTAACATGCAATGAGTTTATTATTACTGTTATTTTTAAATTAATATTTTAAATTTGTCTTATTTTTAATTTCTGAATTTCTGATATAGTAAATATCAACAGATATAATCCACTGAAGCAAAATCTCCTTGGTGTCTTCAATAACTTTTAAGATTGAAAAGGGGTCCTGAAATCAAGAAGTCTGAGAACCTAGCAAGTCTCATAAGTACCAGGAGACTGCAAGAGATTTTACTCACTTTTACCAGGCTAGCTCCAGCCTCTGACACTGCCCCAGCACTTAGCAAGTGTCTAGTGGAGAAAAAAAAAGCTCTGCATTTTGGGCTCACCTAGATTTCCATCTGTCAAACCAGCCCACGCAACTGTTAAAAGCTCTTCTGATTTCTCTTTTTCCCTGTGGACTCCCTCTGCCTGGATCAAACCTAATCCTAAGAACATGCCCATATTTGGCAATTGCTCTCAGGGAAAAAACAGCTGGCTACCTCAGTTCACATAAGAAGGGAGACTAGAATTTGAGTTTACTTCCTCCTCTTTTCTTCCACAGCTCCATAACTTTCAAAATAAGATTTTTGGAATTTATCCGTTTTCTACATAGGAGCTATATAGCCTGCCACTACTTACTACTCAGGTCTTTTAATCCACTACCAAATAACAGTAGCCAACACATATATCATTAACTATCTGCCAAGCAATATTCTAAGCATTTTATATAATGCTTAGAACTCACTTAATTCTGAAGAGAACATCATAAGGTATCGCCACTGAAGTTATACAGCTCATAACTGGTAAAGCCAGAATTCAAATCCAAGCAGCTTGGTTTCAGAGTCCTGGCCTCTAACCTCTAACAAGCTATCCTTTGCCTTACCTACCACACATTTTTCCCTCAAGAAACTCAGCCCATTTTCATAGTTGCTACTATCATCTCAAGATTGAAGATACCTAAATCTTTATCTCCAGGTCTAACCTGTTTAACTGCTTGCTGAACTTCAACTTGGATATTCCACATATCTAAAACCAATGCATTGGGATTTCCCTGGTGGTCCAGTGGCTAAGACTTCGCGCTCCCAATGCAGGGGGCGCAGTTTCGATCCCTGGTCAGGGAACTAGATCCCACATGCCGCAACTAAGAGTTCGCAAGCTGCAACTAAAAGATCCCACACGTGGCGACAAAGATAATGCATGCCGCAACTAAGACCCGGCGCAACCAAATAAATAAATAAATATTTTAATAAATAAATAAATAAAACAAATGCATCTTCTTCACTCCCTGAAAACTGTCTTTTCCAAACATTGCCCTTTCACTGGCACCATCCTTTCCACCTTTGGTCAATCCAGGCAATTATGATTTTCCTTTCCTCTAATTTCAAAAACATTTATAACTGTACCAGTAATCCCCAAACATTAATTCACAACTAAGTCTACTGTGGTGCATAGAAAAATAGTAATATAATGTGCTGTTCTATTTTAAAATCTGTCCTTAATTCTAAGATAATTTCTACATTTTATTGTTAGAATGTTTTTTCTTTTGTGAAATTGTGATAATAGATAATTAATTTTTAAAAATAATTTTGTGTGTGTGTATGAACTGAAAAGTTAACAACACTATAATAATTCCCAAAGTTATTTGGTTGATTTGTTTTGAAAATTACTGATCCAGGAAATTTGAATATCTGCAAACTACTGGTCTATACCAATGTTATCAATTTACCAGGATCTGCTTTTGACTGTTCCATTGCTTCTCTAATAAAGTCATGTATCCATTTATCAAGTCAGGTATCCTGCTCAAAAAGGCCCAAACAAAAGTAATAAAAGTTAGTAACTCTTGTGGCAGTATCAAAGAGTTAGAAATGTATTGAAATTGTTTCCAAATAGTATCAGTTGGCTTTTCAAAATGCTCAAAAGATACTGCCTTCTTACTGCTTTTAGACTCAGTTAACTATTCTTAAATTCATTCTCTACTCACATAATATACAGCTCCGCTTATCTGTGCAATAAGGAATTAAGTTCCTTACTTAATTCTTAAGTTATTTCCAACAGCCCTGTACAGAAATCTTTTTATAGTCTTAATCATGGTAAAACCACCTCTACCAAGCACCTTCTGATATATAATCTTATTTGATTCACAGATACCTAAATGGATTTCCATCAATTTTTGCTTTTACCACCATGTTGAAAGCAAGTAGCATGTTTTAAATGATAAAATATCATTGAGAGAAGAAATCAGAAATATCATCTACTCCAAAACTCTTCATTTCATGATTGAGAATAGCATAGCTTAAACTCACACAGCTAATTAATGACACAGCTGACACGAGAAAGCTAAGCCTTCTAGACATCTAAGGAGTTGCATGAAGAAGGTGTAATTCACAGGAAAAGAACATATAGTCATATAGAACCAAGTCAGAAATCACTATACTCCTAGAATTAAGCAAGAGACTGGGTTAGGATAAGTTCGGAATATACATAATACAACAGCTTCACTAATGTCCAAAGGAAGCAGAATTGCTTTGGGTTCACAATGACCAAAAATCATTCTGATGTGCAAGGCTCCTGGGGTGATTTGAGAGAAAGAACACCAACAAGCCAGTGAGGATGAAGAACAAAAAGGATCTATGTCCAATTTAGCCACTAAAGGAAGGTGCAGTACAGTCAAAAGATTAGAGTTCTGATCCATCAACAGATAAATGAATAAACGAAATGTGTTATATCCATACTATGGAGTATTATTCAGCCATAAAAAGAATGAAATTCTGATACGTGCTACAACATGGATGAACCTTGAAAACTTGCTAAGTAAGGCAGACAGAAAAAGACAAATATTGTATAATTCCACTATATGAGGTACCTAGAATGGGCAAATTCATATAGACAGAAAGGAGAATAGAGGTTACCAGGTCTGGCGAGAAGGGGAATGAGGAGTTACTGTTTAATGAGTACAGAGTTTTTGCTTGGGATGATGAAAAAGTTCTAGAAATGGATAGTGGTGATGACTGCACAGCAATGAAAATATACTTAACATTAGTGAATTGTACACATTAAAATGGTTAAAATGGTAAATTTTATGTTATGTATATTTTACCACAATGAAAAAATATGGAAGAAAAAGAGTTTTGAAGGTGTGAGGAATTTTTGGTTTTCTAGGCCACTTACCAACTTGTCAACTTGTTAGTAATGAGTTATTTCCCCTAAAAACATTTCTTGAAAAAAGTAATAAACATTTTCACATCAACAGGTAACATATTTTGACAAACTTAGAGGAATTACAGGAAGCTCCAGAAAACAGTCCTGGCAGTAAAACCAGTCCTGACTGGGCAGTATTATAGTTCTTATTCAATGGTTATTTAATCATCCTAAATTTATTTCTACAAGACATCTATTCCTACAAGACAGCCATTAAAAAAAAAATCTCATTTACCAGGGAGGGACCAAGAACTCCCTTGATCAGGATGCCACGGGGATGGAAGACCTCTGAGACTGTATAACAGAATCAGCTCAGCAGATCACTGATTTTAGCCTCTTTTGCTCTTAACCTGATAGCATCCTACCTCTCTATTCCAGAGGTCACAATCTCAAATGTCTAAAGAAGCCAGAAGCCAGGCAAGGAACGTAAATTAATGAAGCAAGCGGGATGAATCTGGGGAGAAGCAGGGAGACAGAGAAAGCTACGGCAGCCTGGAGTGTTTCTGTCACACCTACAGGGCACAGTCAATTGCTGCTAAGTGGTAACGCTAGCCTGCTGTTGCCATACCTTCCGAATTTTTAAATGAGGCCGGAAATTCAGATTTTTCAACTTACTCTACAAGCTAAGCAAAACAGATCTGAGAAGCCCAAGTAGCCTACAGACCCCCAGTTTGTGCTTTCTGCTCCATGCATATCCTTCTCCAAGCCATGAAGGAAAATGGCAGGAAACAATACTTTACAGTTATGCATATCTCATTTTGCAATAAGGACTCCAATTCCCTAAGAGCAGGGCAGCAGACAACATTCAAGGAACATAAAATAAAGAAACCAAAGGAGTGAACCAAAAATGCAATTTATCTACTTAATATATGAAAAGTAAAAACCTGGGACTTCAAATAATCTACCAACTTTCAAAATGTCAGGAACTGAGATGAGGCTATGGTAACTGGAGAATGCTGGAACAAAATATTACGCAGTTAGAATACAACTTTTCAAACTCTTTAAAGCCACCTTACTATAAATTACACGATAGGGAATATGATCCCAGTGATTCACAATAAACCTGTCCCCTATGGCACAACATGAAATGTCTGTTGTATCATTTTGGATCCCACTGTCTTGAATTCTACTTGATTTTTACAACTTTGGTTGATATGACAAATACAGAACTGCAAGTGCACATACAAATTCCCAGATTCCAAGTGAAAAATTCTATTTCGTGAATTTTTTTGAAGCTGCCTTATTTGAGAAAGAAAGAAAGAAAAAGAGAGAGAGAGAGAGAGAAAGAAAGAAAGAGAAAGAAAGAAAAGAAGGAAAGAAGGAAGAGAGAGAAAGAGAAAGAAAGAAAGAAAGAAAGGAAGGAAGGAAGGAAGGAAGGAAGGAAGGAAGGAAGGGAGAAAGAAATGCAACTGGAAAAGGGGAAAATATTTTGGAAAAAAAGCTGCTTTCTTGCAGTTTGACAGATACAGGAGCCAAGAATAGTGGGGGAGTAAAAGCTAATTTTTCTCTTTTCACAAAAAGACTAGCTACTCCCCTCCAAAGGTAATCCTTCCTCTGGCCAAGAAGAGTCAGAATTCTTCCTTAAACTTTATCCAGTTAATTTATCCACAAACAATATCATTTCCTTCTACTAAAAACAAAATATATAGCAGGATCTAATTAGCATTACATGCTTATGTGCTAGGTACCAGGCTAAGCACATAACATGTATCATCTCATTTAATCCTCACAACCCTATGAAATAGGTACTTTTATCTCTGATCAAAGTAAACACGGCCCCTACCCTCATGAGGCTTATTTTCTAGTGGGAGAGGCAGACATTAAACAATCCCAACAAAGAATGCACAACTGCATTTATAACCAGAGTTAGAAAGGAGATGGGCAAGGCACTACTAACTCATGGAAAAAGCAAATTTGATCTTACCCAAGAAGGCATCTTTGTAGCAGTAACTATTGAAATCAAAGGCTAAACATGTTTTAACTAGGCAAAGTCTCCTGTCAGGGGTAAGAGCATGAGAAAAGGCCCTGTGATGGAAGGAAACACAAGGAGTTTGAGGTACAGAAAAAAGGCCAACGTGGCAAAAGCAGAGAGAACAAGGGGAAGCATGCTGTGCCGTCAGGGCAGAAGAAACAGGCCATTCAGGGCCCTGCTATTTACATTAGAAGTCTCCATCCTCAGAGCAACAAAAACCACTAAAATTATTAGGAGAAGGGGGAGAGGAGATGATCAGATTTGTGGGTATTTTAATGCATTTTTTAAATCAAAAGAAAATAAAAAGATCTCTCTTAGCAACTTTCAAATATACAGTATTGTTAATTCATCATGTTACATGTTAATCCCCAGGACTTACTTATCTCATAATTGGAAGTTTGTACCTTCTGACCACTTTCAATTATTTTGCCCACCCCCCACCTCTGGCAACCCCCAATTTGTTCTCTGTAATCTGTAAGTGCTGCTTCTTCCTCCTCTTCTTCCTCTTCCTCCTCTTCTCCTTCTCCTTCTTCCTCTCCTTCTTATTCTTCTTCCTCTCCTTCTCCTTCTTTTAGATTCCACATGTAAGTGATATTACGCAACATGTGTCTCTCACTGTCTGAGAACACACAGTATGTGCCTTTCTCTGTCTGACTTATTTCACTTAGCATAATGTCCTCAAGGTCCGTCCCCGTTATCACAAAAGCAAGATTTCCTTCTTCTTTATGGCTGAATAATATTTAGTGTGTGTGTGTGTGTGTGTGTGTGTGTATCACTGTTTCTTTATCCTTTCAACCGTTGATGAACACAGGTTGTTCCCATGTCTTGGCTATTGTAAATAATGCTGCAATGAACATGGGGGTGCAGATATCTTTTTGACATAGTGATTCTGTTTCCTTTGGATAAGTATTCAGACGTGAAATTGCTGGATAATACGGTAGTTCTATTTTCAATTTTTTTCAGTACTCTCCATACTGTTTTCCACAGTGGCTACACCAATTTACATTCCCCCCAACAGTGCAGGAGTGTTCCTTTTTCTCCACATCCTTGGCAACATTTCTTATCTTTTTTTTTTTTTTTGCAGTATGCAGGCCTCTCACTGTTGCGGCCTCTCCCGTTGCGGAACACAGGCTCCGGACGTGCAGGCTCAGCGGCCATGGCTCACGGGCCCAGCCGCTCCGCAGCATGTGGGATCCTCCCGGACCGGGGCACGAACCCGCGTCCCCCGCATCGGCAGGCGGACTCTCAACCACTGCGCCACCAGGGAAGCCCCATTTCTTATCTTTTTGATAACAGCCATTCTAATAGGTGTGAGATGATATCTCATTGTGATTTTGGTTAGCTTCTCTCTGATTAGTGATGTTAAACGCTTTTTCATGTACCTGTTGGCCATTTGTATATCTTCTTTGGAAATGTCTATTCAGATCCTCTGCCTATTTTTTAATTGGATTGTTTCAGTTTTTTCCATTGAGTTGTACGAGTTCTTTATCTACTTTAGATATTAACCCCTTATCAAATATATAACTTGTAAATATCTTCTCCCATTCAGTAGGTTGCCTTTTCATTTTGTTGATGATATCCTTTGCTGTACAGAAGCTTTTTAGTTTAATATAGTCCCACTTGTTTCTTTTTGCTTTTTTTTTTTTTTTTGCCTCTTTTTGGTGTCAAATCAAAAAAAAAAAGTCATTGCCAAGACCAATGTCAAGGAGCTTATCCCCTATGATTTCTTCTAGGAATTTTATGGTTTTGGATTTTATATTCAAGTCTTTAACCCATTCTGAATTGATTTTTTTGTGTATGGTAAGATAATGATCCAGTTTCATTGTTTTACATGTAGCTGTCCACCTTTCCCAACCTCATTTATTAAAGAAACTTTAACTCCATTGTATATTCTTGGCATCTTCCCCCATTGTATATTCTTGGCTCCTCTGTTACAAATTGATTGACCATGTATGCATGGGTTTATTTCTGGGCTCTCTACTTTGTTCCATTGATTGATGTGTCTGTTTTTAAGTCAATGCCATAATGTTTTGATTACTACAGCTTTGCAATATTGTTTGAAATCCGGAAGTGATACCCCCAGATTGGTTATTCTTTCTCTAGATTGCTTGGCTATTTGGGGTCTTTTATAGTTTCATACGAATTTTAGGATTGTTTGTTCTATTTCTATGAAAAATGTCACTGGAATTTTGACAGGAATTACAATGCATCTCATATTTCTCTTCAGACTGTGCTTACGGTGAGTTTTGGTCATGTACATTTTTCAAAGGCAAATAAACCAACCTTCTGAGTTTAGGATTTTGAGTCATAATTTTAGAAAGGCTTTATAACTCTAAAGTTATAATTAAATTCTCCCATGATTTCACATTTTATGTTTAAATCTCTGACCAATCTGGAGTTTATCCAAATATACAATGTCAAGTATGGACCTAACACATTCTCTTTCCAGATGGCTACACAGTTATACTAGTACCAGTTATCAGAGTCCATCCTTACTCCCAATTGCTATGATACTGCTTTTTAGCATATCCTAAGTTGCTATATTTTCTATTTCTGAATTTTCAATTCTGTGCTATTAGTCTGTCAATTCATGCACCAGTATTACATTGCTCTAATTGAAACTTCATAGGATGTTTTAATATCTGGAAGGGCTAGTCCCCCTCTCATTGCTCTTCTTCTTCAATGTTATTCAGCGTTCAATATGCACTTTACAATTAGTGTTTCTAGTATTTTCATTGAGATCACTTTAATTTGTAAATTAGTATGGGAGAATCAGCACTTTATGATGCTGAGATTTCCTATTCAAGAACATGGTATGTTTATGTTCACATCTACTTTTGTGTTCTTCAGGAACACGGGGAGTAGATTGGAAGGAGGCCAGGTGGATAGGTTAGATTAATGCAGATTATTTCTGGTAATTGAAGAATACGGAAGGGATAAACTGGAGAAAGAATAGAGTGATAAGAGGGCATAGCAACATTTAATCACCTGGACAAGGCTGCCACAGGGGGAAGGAATGGTATAAAGAACAAAATCAAGTAAAAAGTGTTTTTCAAGAAAAAAGAAACTATCAACAATACAATCAGGATAAAAACATTTTCAAATAAATCCATTAGATTTAGTGATATGGAAGTCATTAGTGACCTTAGTAAGATCTATTGTGGGGAGACTTATAAGGCTGGAAGCCACAGTGGGACTTCCATTCCAGTATGGACAAATATAATTAGTTTGCTCTAATTTGATCTTAAAAGGGTCTTCCTGAAGTCAAAATGCCACTAAATTTGGAATACAACTGTAAGTTATTATTCCTAAAATGAAGTTCAAACAGTCTTGGAAGAGGGTTCTTGAATAATTCATGCAAAGAATGCATGGATCCAGAAAATACTGCCAATAGAAGGAAATATCAGAAACCAGAGTAGGAAATAACAGCTACAGAGCAAAGGGGGGCAAACATGAAGCAAATTTTCTCCAAAGCAAACTAAGCTATAACTTCACAGAACGATTTGTCTTGGAGTTAGGTCCTGCTAACATTCTAAAAAGCACAGCTGGAGATCCAGATAAAATAGGTAACTCCTTAAATAGGATACACAGAACAAGCCCTGGCTGCTCAGAAATACTTCCTTCTGCATCTTTTCAAGATATCACTCTCTCCCTCCCTCAACTTGATCTCCAAATCCTAATTGTGGCTTCTCTTTTGGATAGTCCCAATAGAAGCATACAGACTTCCCTGGTGGCGCAGGGGTTGAGAGTCCGCCTGCTGATGCAGGGGACGCGGGTTCGTGCCCCGGTCGGGGAGGATCCCACGTGCCGCGGAGCAGCTGGGCCCGTGAGCCATGGCCACTGAGCCTGCGCGTCCGGAGCCTGTGCTCCGCAGGCCACAGCAGTGAGAGGCCCGCGTACCGCAAAAAAAAAAAAAAAAAAGAAGCATACAGACTTCCCTGGTAGGAAAGTAAAGTTAGGGTTAGAATTATTCCTAATTCTTTCCTAATATTCAGACAGGATAGTACACAGGATCTAGCCTCAAGGAGATACCAAGAGGGGTCAGAAAACAGAGGAGTCAAAACAAAACAAAACAAAACACAACAAGAGGAGTCAATAAAACAGTAACAATGCCTTGGACAGATCCAAACTGCCTTGGTCAGATCCAAACCGGGGATGAACAGGCCCGAAGGAGAATATTCCATGGGAAACCCCAGAAACCTGGGACTGTGTGAAGCTGGAGAATACACACAGAACGAGGCAAAGCATTCAAAGGACATATCACAGAATCTTAAGGGGAGACCTTAGATGTCATCTAGCTCAGAAAGGATGCTTTAAAAAAAAGAAGGGTGATTTTACATTACAATTTTATCACTCATATTTGAGCCAAACAAAACTAACACTCTCAAATGGAACTGATTACTGAGAACTTTCTAGGTTTAAAAAAAAATTATTATAGTTCTGCAGAATTCTTCAGAACAGAAAGAACTTTCAAGCCCACGTGAGTTGATTTGCATGCCAAAACCAACCTGCAATATGGAAAAATATGGTAAGTGAAATAAACCAATATCTTTTGACCTTTCATTTTAACACAAATTTGGACCAAGAATGGAAACAAAAAAATCATGGCACTAAAATGCAGAAGTTCCAGGTCCGTTCTACAACTTACCAGCTGCATGAACAGGGGAACATCCACCGTGACAGTGTTATACCTAAAGCCCTGGTGAGATCTCCTTTAGGTATAAGATCCTTGTCCATAAAAAGAGGATACTCTCAAATAAGAATTATTATCTTCTTTGCTTGCTAAAGATACCAGGCAGGATCAGTAGATTCAACTAAAATCATTAAGGTAAAGGTAGAAGAGAAGGAAAAAAGGGTCTCTGGAATAGAAAAGGCAATTAACAGCTCTTCACTGCAACTACATCGAAGAGGCGGAGTATAATTTTCCTTAGGTTGTTCTACACCGTTTCATGCCCGCACACTGCAGCCCCACTCCAATGTTCAGCTTAACGTGGTGGTATTCAAATATACTGGGGTCAACTAAGGAAATGTAATGCTTCTAAATTATGCTGTGGAACTAGTGCCACTGGTTGTTCATTCTGCCATCAGCCTTAAGTGGTAGAATTTTAAGAAGGTACTGCGTCAGAGAAAGGTGTTCACTTGGTAAAATCTACTCCCTAATATTAATTTTCTGTACAAGGTTGTTGCAAAAGAAAAAAACAAGAGCTGTTTCAGTTTAATTTGCATTCCTCTTTTTTTTTGAAACCAGCGGGAAGTAACAGAGGATACTAAAGGATGTGGTGGCTATTCTAGGGGGCAAAGTTTTTATTTCTTTACAGAATTAGAATTGTTAGTTCTTACCAGGGCAGCAAGGAATAAATCACATATTAGTACATTACAGTGACAGTTTATTCTATTTACTGTTACTGGGGGGAATACATTTTATTCCTACGGTAAAGTGACAGAACTCTCTCCCAAGCATGTGCCTAAACCTTATTTCAAGAAAAAGAATTTGTAAGCACAGGATTCTACCAACTTACAGCAGGCTGAGTGGGGGCACAGGAGCCATGAAATGGGAAACAAACAGGAAAGAAACTGGGCACAGGCATTTCAGGCTAATAAATATAACAGCAATCTGGAAGATGAACGGTTCATGTTGTTTGTGATTACAGACTGATTATTCCTCTAAGTGCAAAGGCTATCCAATAAGTCATATCCGGGTTGATTTGTTAGCAAGGTACTTTCACCAGATAATAAATTAGAATGTAATTAAAGTGCATTCTGTCTGTTTATCATGGACTAAGATAGCTCACTGTAATTCTCAATTATCTGCATGAACACACAACATGACAGGCATGGTGAGTAAACCTTTCAGCAAAGGGCAAAAAACATCTTAGGAATGCACTAAAATTGCTAGATTCTTCTCTAGTCCTTTTAAAAATTTGTTTCCGATTTTGATAAATTATGTGAATGGAACCAAATTAATTCGGTACTTGCTTTCATACAGTAAGTCATACAGTAAGTTTAGACTCATAAGTCTCCAAACTTCTTAGTTTGCTGGTAATTTGCTAAGGGCAGTGACTAAATCATGAAAGAAATCAAAGAAAACAAAATTGAATATTTACTGCAAACCTCTGCTAGGTGGAAAAACTTAAGCACAGAGAAAACAGAAAAATCACAAAGGAAAAAACATATATGAACATTTAAAAACATGTTTAAAAAAGCATTTGTAGCATATAAGACAATAAATTCATTATATAAAAATCTCATAAGTATTAATAACAAGAAACTCAGACCATGAGAAATAAAGGAGCAAAACATACAAAGAGAAACAAACAGAAACATAAAAAACAATTCTGAGTAAATTAAATTTAAATCAGGGTAATAATTTTCTATCTAATTAGTAAAAAGTCTTTTTTTAAATGATAATGACCAATATTGGCAAAAATATAGTGCCACTTATACTCTCATACATTATTTCTTATAATAAATTGATCAGAACTCTTCAAAATTACAACTTGCTGTTTTGAATTAAACTGTATAAAAATGTTTCTAATGTTTTAGTTCAGTACTCCCACATCATGGAATCTATCTAATAAACAAAAATATTTATCACAGCTTCACTTACCAGTAATAAAAATCTGAAACAACAAAAATCCAACAACAGAATAAAGACACAATGTAAAATATGATATAATCATGGATGGAATATTATGTGGCTATTTTAAATGATGGTTATGAAAACTAAGTAGAAAAGGCTAGAAAACTGTATGTGTAAGGTGATCACGTTTAAATTAAAAATATGCACATTAAAGAAGACTAGGAAGGAAAATACCAAAGTGATAATCATGTTAAGCTGGTATGGTACTCTGAACAATTGCCCCCACCACCACACCACACTCCAAAGATGTCTAGGTCCTAAATGCCTGGAACATGTGACTGCTACTTTACTTGGCAACAGGAACTTTGCAGATGTGATTAAAGATTTTGAGATGAGGAGACTGTCCTGGATTACCTGGATGGGCCCAACACAATCACAAGGGTCCTTATAAGAGGGAGTCAGAAGGGTCGAGTCAGAAAAGGAGATGTGACAACAGAAGCACAGGTTGGAATGATGCGACCACAGGTCAAGGAAAATGGGCGGTCTCCAGAAGTTGGAAAAGATAAGAAATGGATTTTCCCTAGAGCCTCCAGAAGGAACTCAGCTCTGCTGACACCTTGATTTTATCCCCATGAGAGTCATTTCTGACTTCTGACCTCCAAAAGAGTTAGATAATAAACTTGTGTTGTTTTAAGCCACTTAATTTGTGGTAATTTGTTACAACAACAGGAAACTCATAGATGGTAAGATCGCCCTTTCTAAACTTTCTGTAATGTTCAAATTACAGAACTCTATTGATGCATTCTAATATACAAATTTAGCTAAAATTTAAGATTCTAGATGAAAACTTACTCTGCTGTAGCGGTTCCCAACCCTGGCTGCATATCAGTACAGACATACCTCAGAGACATTACAGGTTCGGTTCCAGACCATCAGAATAAACTGAATATAGCAATAAAGCAAGTCACAGGAATTTTTTGGTTTCCCAGTGCAAATAAAAGTTATGTTTACACTATACTTAGTCTATTAATTGTGCAGTAGCATTATGTCTAAAACAACAATGTACATACCTTAATTAAATAATACTGTATTGCTAAAAAATGCTAACCATCACCTGAACCTTCAGTGAGTCATAATCTTTTTGCAATAGTAATATCAAAGCTCATTGATCACAGATCACCATAACAAATATAATGAAAAAGTTTGAAATATTGTGAGAATTACCAAAATGTGACACAGAGATGCAAAGTGAGCAAATGTTACTGGAAAAATGGTGCCAGCAGACTTGCAGGGTTGCCACAAACCTTCAGTTTGTTAAAAAAATGCGGTATCTGTAAAGCACAAAAAAGCAAAGAACAATAAAACGAGTATGCCTATATCAAATAATCGGCTTTAAGAAAAAAAAAAAAATACCAATGCCATGCTTTCTCCCCAGGCCCGAGATTCTGATTTAACTTTTGTTAGGCTCAAACATCAGCGCTTTTTAAAAGCCCTACACACTACTGTGCAGCCAGGGTTGAGAATCACTGCTCTAGTATATCAGCTCACGACTGACAAGTTTCCCTAACCCCAAACAGGAATGTATACCACTCTAAAACTGCATTTCTTTCAAGAATTCTGCAAATGAAAACACTCAACGACAGTTTGGCTTAAGACTGGAAGCTGTGACCTAGTTTAACTGACACTATCAAAGGAAAAGAAAAGAAAAAATAAGGTCACTCTTCTTCCTCAATGTTTTTCATTTTTGTAGTTCAAAGGACTCTTCAGAGATACTGTGCTCCAAGAAAAAGGTTCTTATTAGCTGTTACGCTGAGGCCCCATATTTAAATAAGAGTAATTCATAACAAGAATTGTTCTTCCTTTGCTTTTCTATTGACAATTGACTTAGATTCCTAAAACTATGTAAGATATTTAGTCTTTGAATTTTTATGGTATGATTTAGAAATAGTATAGACTCGCCAAGTCTGTCAAATTCCACTGATAATGTATTCTTCAAAGTCATATTTTCCCTCTATTTTCCAGGTAGCAAGCTTACTTATTAAAAAACAAGACAAAACACACACACTTTAGTATGTTTGTGAGCAAATGTATAGAGTTTTCAAATGTGAGATTCTCAGCTAGAAAAATCACTGACAAAGTCTTATGCATCTCTTGGTCAACTCAGAGCAGCAATATCCACATGTGAGAGACATCGTTATCAACCAAGTGTGTCCAAAGGTTGATCTCCATAGCAACTGTAACTCTGCCAAATGCAGCGTATAAGGCATCAGAGTTAACACCACATGCACACAAAATGTTGGTATATGTAGTCTGGATTGTTGCTGTAGAAACCTAAAACCAAGTCTCTGACAACCATGGATAAAATGAAAACAACAACAGAAGGGTCCCTGAGTACTCAGCCATATACTACTTTGCTTTCAAGCAGGACAATGCCATTCTAAACACCACATAGTAGTCTTGATATCACTAAAGGAAAATCTTCTATAAAAATATTATTTAATGATGTCATGTATCTGTTTAACATTAGGAACTACTTTGTATTCCCTAAAAGATTGTCCCTCCCACCCTGGGCTCAAATGAATGTTCAAAAGCTCACCCCAACAGAGTACTGTCACCTCCTCCTGGCCTCAGCCAGAGCCAGTTCTGCACCCTGGCAAGCTAGTGAGGTACCAAGTTTTGCTGCCGCCACCATGATAACTACAACAGATAGAAACAAGCTTATTCGAAAACAATTTTGCAAAAAAGAATAAAGTAGGAAAAATCACTCTATCTGATGTTAAGTCTTACTATACAGCCATCATAATCAAGACAGTGCGGTACTGGCAAAAGAACAGAAACATAGATCAATGGAACAGATAACCCAGAAATGGATCAATACAAATGCACCAAATGATTTTTTTTTTTTAAGAAGATGTTGGGGGTCGGAGTTTATTAATTTATATATTTATTTTTGCTGTGTTGGGTCTTCGTTTCTGTGCGAGGGCTTTCTCTAGTTGTGGCAAGCAGGGGCCACTCTTCATTGCGGTGCGCAGGCCTCTCACTATCGTGGCCTCTCTTGTTGCGGAGGACAGGCTCCAGACGCGCAGGTTCAGTAGCTGTGGCTCACAGGCCTAGCTGCTCCGCAGCATATGGGATCCTCCCACACCAGGGCTCAAACCCGTGTCCCCTGCATTAGCAGGCAGATTCTCAACCACTGTGCCACCAGGGAAGCCCGCACCAACTGATTTTTGATAAAGGTGTAAAATCAGTTCAATGGAGAAAGGAGAGTCTTTCAAACAAATTATTCTGGAACAACTGGACATCCATAGGCCAAATAATAATACTGAACCTTGACTTATAACTCATGCTATATACAAAAGCGGGTGCAAAATAAATCATGAATTTAAATGTAAAACACGAAACAACAAAGCTTTTAGAAGAAAACACAGGAGAACATTTTGGGACCCAGGGCTAGGAAAAGAGCACTTAGATATCACATCAAAAACCACAGACTGGAAGAAAATATTTGCAAATCACATACCCAAAGGACTTGTATCCATAGTGTATTAAGAACTCTCTGAACTAAACAGTAAGAAAACAATTTATTTGAATATGGGCAAAAAGACCTGAACAGACACTTCACCAAAAAGTTAAGATACTAAGATGGCAAGTTAGCACATGAAAAAATGCTCAAAATCATCAGTCATTAAGGAAATGCAAATTAAAATGAAGATGAGCCATTACTACACACCTATTAGAATAGTTAAAATAAAAAATACTGACAATACCAAATGCTGGCAAGGATGTGGAGGAACTGGATTTCTCACATTTATATATACATTTACCACACAATCTAACAATCACACTCCTGAGCATTTATCTTCGAGAAATGAAAACTTATGTTCACGTAAAAACCTATGTGTGTTCACTGCAGCTTTATTTGTAATAGACAAAACTGGGGAGGGAAAAAACCCAATGGTCTTATGGTAAATGGATAAACTATGGCACATTGATAAAATGGAATACTAATCAGCAATAAAAGGGAATAAACTATTGACACACACGACAACTTCGGTGGATCACGAGAACACTATGCTGAGTGAAAATAGCCAATCTCAAAAAGTTACATACTATATGATTCCATTTCAAAATTACAAACATACTGAAATGGAGATCAGATCAATGAATGCCCAGGGTGAGGAAGGAGGTGAGGCTGAGAATATAAACGGGTACCACTAGGAAGTTTCTTCATGGTGATGGAACAGATGTATAACTTGGCTGTGATGGTTACACAAATCTGTACATGGGATCAGTTTACAGAACACACACACAGGCACATACACAACTGAATGCATGTAAAAATTGGTAAAATCCAAATAACATCTGTAGTTAACAGTATTGTACCAATGTCAATTTCCTGGTTTTAATAATGTTCTATAAATATGCAAGATGTTACCCTTGTGGAAAGCTGGATAACAGGGACAGGGGACATCTCTATACTATTTTTGAACTTCCTGTGACTCTATTATTTCAAAACAAAAAAGTAAAAAAAACCAAAACTTATATTCACCAAAAAGCCATGATAAAATTTAAAACTGGGGGAAAAAAAATACATTTGAGAAAAAGTAAAACCCTTATATACAAAGAGCTCTTATTTGTCACTAAGTAGATTAAATGCAATTAATAATGAGCAAAAGATATAGACAACTCACAAAAGAATAAAATTGGCAAATAAACATAATAAAAAAGACTCAATCTCACTAGTATTAAAATGTTTTCAACATAAAACAAGGTATTTTTAGCACCTATCAAATTGGCAAAATTTTCCAATATCCAAGGTTGGCAAGAACAAGGAAAACAGGTGCTCCTATATAATACTATGGATAGAAACTAAAATATGAAAATATTTTCAAAAAAAGATACACATACCCTGATTCCCTATAATTCAAATCTAGGAATTATCCCAAGGAAATAAACAAGCGTGCAATGACATACACGTAAATTTCTTCATAGTACTATCTACAACAGTGAAAAATTTAGGGGAAAAAATGTCCAACAAAAGAGGATAATGAATTATACTGCGGTATATCCATACAATGGAATATCATGTAGTTACGGTATAGCTATACAATGGAATATCATGTAGTTTTAAATTATGTTTATTTAATATTAAAAGCAATTCTCTATATACGGCTATGAGAGAAAGGCAAGAAACAAAAATACACACATGGGACAAACTCATTTTTACAGTCTTGCAGCTATATACCAAAATATTAACAGTAGCTATCTCTGAGTGGTAAGATTATGGGTACTTTTTGAATAAATCTCTGTATTGTCTCATTTTATATAAAAATGAGATTTTTAAATCAAATAACACATGCTAAAGAAGGCTCTTTCGACTACAGATTTTTATATATTATAATGCTAAAACCCTACTTGATATTTTAGTTTCACAGAAACAAAAAACCACCCTGCCTAGTACAGCAACATTTGCTTTTTCTTTATGATTCCTCCAGGTTCCTGAAAAGATGCCCTTCATTTCTAGTCTAAAAACAAACAAAACTTGATAAGATTTGCTTTAAAAAACAGTCCATGCAACCCAATGAATGTTTATGCCCATTCCCCATGAAGTTGATAATCTCTACATCTCTACTTATATCTAATTGTAAATGGCAACGAGTACAGATTTAGATATTTTTAAATAGATAGTTTATTAAAACATACTGATAAGTGTATCCTATAATAAATATAGTAAAAGAAAGACAGGAAAAAGAGAAAAGTGAATACAATGACAAGAATGATAACAACATCTTCTTTAACATGATCTTGAGAAACAGAAGCACCTTAGCTCTAAGGATAAGGAAGAAGGAAAGTTTTTCCTCTTTAGTTTGGTAATTTGTATCAAGCTCAGAATCTCTGAAAGCTTATTTGATGCTCTGTAGTTAACAAGGCTTATTATGTGTTGAAAGCTAAGGTTTCTCTATTAGAGACACATGGCTCCTTCGAGCATGTTCTTGCCCTCAGTTAAACTGCTTCAAGTGTCTAAGCTTAAAAATGTAATATTGCTGCTTTGATAGTGAATATCTCAGATGGCATCACTTTCTCTATTCCCTTCCAGCATTTAAAAAACTTTTTTGTTTTTGTTTTATAGGCCTCAAGTAATGGGACTTACAATATGCCGAAATCATCATGAGGTTTTCCCTAACTCATTAAGTTAAAATTCTCCCACATAGTTAACTGCTGATTTTCACTCAAAATTACCATGATACTAACTCTGCTCTTCCTGACTTCCACACTTTAAACTCTGTATGTTTATATCGAGTTTCCTCAAGAACGCCCTCAGTTCTCTGAGAAAAGGAAGTCCTTTTACCTCAACACACCCCTCACTGTTTTGTTTTGTTTTTTGGGTTTTTTTTTGCGGTACGCGCTCCTCTCACTGTTGTGGCCTCTCACATTGCGGAGCACAGGTTCCGGACGCGCAGGCTCAGCGGCCATGGCTCACGGGCCCAGCTGCTCTGCGGCATGTGGGATCTTCCCGGACCGAGGCACGAACCCGTGTCCCCTGCATTGGCAGGCGGACTCTCAACCACTGCGCCACTAGGGGAGCCCCTCCCTCACTGTTTTAATACATAGTAGATGGTCAATAAATATTGGTTGGCAACACAGCCATGTCTTTCAATTCCCCTCCTTAATTGATACTATTTTTCCCCCCCAAGCCTTAGCTATTATTCCTCCTCCATTCCCTCTGCCTTACTTATAGGGACAGAACCACAAAGCAGAAGCTGAAGACAGGGACTTGGAAGGGCATTGTTTTCTTTGTCTCCCTTCAGAAACTAGTTTAAACATTTTAAAAGAGAATAAAACTAAATTTATACCTTTGGCACATGTCTTTGAAAGTAAAACAACCATCGTTTAACAAATAAGCTACCTTTATTGGAGAACAGTCTAAGGGAAAAGCTGAGGGAATACCCCTTGTGCACTAATGGATTTTAGAGGATTGCTTTCCTCTAAAAGCATGTGAACTCCATCAGTCTTGGTCCCCAGTGCTCCGAAACTCTGCACTCATGACTTGTGGGAGCCTTCATGAATTCAAATATATTTTTACCAATCATGTGACTTCTATCTATCCAAGAGAATTTTTCAGTGCCAGAAAAGTTTATGATTAGGGGTCCATTCTTTTAAGAATATTTATACTGCCTAAATAACTCCAGATGTTTTGCTTTGGTTTTTGGTTAAGGGGTGGAGGCAGGAGGGCAGGAATCAAAATGAAGACCCTCCCAATTAGAAATGTTTGCCATTCCATCCTAAATGAGCTCTTTCTTATATTTCTGCTTGGAAGTCCCAGAATTTAAACTTATGACACTCATGTGTAATGCCAAAATATGAGGATTTAGATAGGATTGTTACTTTAAAAAAATGGTTTGTGGATAGCTTACATCTAAATTATTTTTACAAATCACAATCATATGAAGCAGAGATTGCTTCCTGCATTTGTAATTAATTTGCCAACAGTATGAAGCACTCTTTACAGTCAGCTGTTTTTGATAGAGGAGCAAATTATGGAATGACAAAGTCTATATTTTTTGAGAATTTGTGCACCTGCTGATTAGAATTTGTTCTCAAATTCTATCCAAACCTACAATGTCTTAAAGCTAATATATTTTCATACTATATATTAAGTATAGTCAAAACTGTCTGAAACATTCTGAACATCACTAGACTCATAAGGAATTTAATTTTGCTCTTTCTGTCTTCAAGAAGGTATATGCCAATCCCATGGAAGATTTCAAAATAAAAGGACGTAACAGCATCTCGTGGTAATCCATTCCTAAAAAATGTTGTATCTAGGAAAAAGTTTCCCTACCTAACTGTAATCAATTCTGCTATAATTTAAGTGCATTTTTCTCCCTTCTCTGTCTTCAGGAAGACTTGATCACTATCTTCAACTATGATATTCTAGGCTATGAAGAATAATATGTAAGATAAACACCATGATCTAATTAAAGTAATGAGTACGGCAAAGGTCAGGAAAAGGCCTCTGGTTAGGAAAGGTTTTGCTTTATTCAATTCAATTCTGTGAGTACTTATTGAAGGCTTTCTGTGTCAAGTATATGCCAGGCAATATGAATATACAGACAAAATCATCTCCTTCAAAAAGTTCACAGTCTTAGAAATACTTATACCTAAATCAGAGGTCCAAAATAAAGGATCCACAGAAGCCAATGAATCCATGAAATGGCCAGCTGTAACTGAAGCATCCCAAATGGTGATGTGGAGAACACAAGGCCAATCTTTTTTTTTTTCCAGCTTTATTGTGGAATAATTGACAAATATAACTGTATACATTTAAAGCGTACAACACATGCCCAGTCTAACGCAGCCACCACTTGACATGAGCAGATTAAGACCATGGAGAATGCAAGTTCAATAGCGTCACAGCTTCCAATTTTTTGAAGAGAATGAAAGTTAGAGGAATGAGCAAAATATTTAACCTGGAGAAAGTCAGGGAATGCTTAGCAAAAGAGCTAACACTTGAGTCCTAAAGGTGAAGCAATGCTTACCAGGTATGAATATAGATGATTTATCTCCTATGGCCACAGCTTAGGGTGGAAAGGGGGGAGTGGCAGAAGTGACTAGAGAAGAAGGAAGGGATGTTTTGCCATGCACAGGCCAAACTATATCCTACAGAACATGGGAAGCTACTAAAGAGTCTGTGACTCCACATCGTAGAAGGGTACAATTTATCAATCTGTAGTAAGCTTTACCAAAATGCTACCCAGTGAGAGGTCAATATTTGATAGGCATATAAAGATGCAGGCACCTTGTTCATAATCCATAAAGCTAGAGTGGGCATCACTGTACCTAAATACTTGTCTTAGGCCTCCAACTACTGTGATGTCTAAGTGCCCATATGGTTCCAGTAGCAGCAATGACTGCTTAAACAGCAGCCAATTTACCCATGGAAAAGAGTATACCAAACCCAAAAAGAAAGTTTTGGGAGATCTACCATCCCCAGATGTTTCCCCTTTACTCTTGGCAAGGGTTTTAAAAAAAAAAAAAAAAAAAGATAATACCTTAGTCGTTGCTAAAATGACCTAAAGTTAGCAAAACATCTTGACATATATTATCCTCTCCCATCTAAGAGATCCTCGGCTCCCTATTTTCTCCTTTGGGTTTATAACACACCCACAGCAACCAACTGTATTCATACTTTGAACTCCTTTCTTTATACTAAACCACTTTGAATCCAAGAGTACTAAAATCTAATTCAGGGCCACAGGTTAACCAGCACCCCTTTCTTCATCCTCCTAAGCCATTTTAGTCATCGTCTTAACCCATTGGTCAATCTTATTTTACCTGCAATTCAGTAATGAAAATATAATCAACTCTAACCCAAAATTAATCTGCATTTTCCTTCAGAAAGGATGTTTGTTTTTGCCAGGGACGTTTCCTATTCTCCACTTAGAAACAGGGAAAGAAAACTATGTTGTCCTCTAAGCCTTTCATTCAAGCCTCACAACAGGATAGGTATTATTATTCCACAAGATAGCTATTATTATTCTCATTTTCAATGATGAGAAAACTGAAGCTCTGAGTAGTCAACTTGTCCAACAGCAGCTGGTAAATGACATAAGCCAGGTCTGAACAGGTCCATCTGCTTCCAATACTATGTTCTTTCCACTATACTACATAGCTTCAACTGCTGTTTCTAATAATACCAGTCATAATACTCCACTTCCACCTTATATTTGTACAGTGCACTATACCTTTCAAATCATTTTCATCTGTATTATTTCTCTGGGTTCCTAAAACTATCCTTCAAGCAACTTAGGCAAAGGAAAACAACAACAACAAAAATAACCTAATATCACAGAGAAAGGATTATTAGGCACAAACAATAGCTAATAACAGCAGCTATGTTTATTGAGCACTTGAGCTAAACATTTTACAGTGCTGTCTCATGTAATTCTCATTACAATCCTGTGAAACAAGAATAATAACAATCTCATCTCTTTTACAGATGAGGTAACAAGGCTCAAAAGATTCTGTAGTTCACACAGCTAGGAAACAGCAGTGTTGGAATTCAAGTTCGGGTACTGGTTAGCTCAAAAGCCCATGTTCTTCTCTACAACCTCAGCCAGTACTGCCTCCCTCCCTCGCGGTGCTCCTCATAGAATATTATGCTTTCACTGTAATGAAGTTAAACTAAAACTAGTTGGAATTCCAAGTTAAAATTTGTATGCGTTCCCCAACCCACTATTAAATAAAAGTGGTAGAAGCAGCAAACAGGTGGCAGGATAATATCGACCCGGAATTTAAAAGAAATTCTTCACTGGAAAACCAACATGTAGATAATCAGAAACTCAATATAATTTGGAGGGAAATCAAACCATCAAGCTCCCAAGACTGCCCTCTTATGGGGCAAGAAACATTACCCTGACCATTTAACAAATGAACAAATTATTCTAACATACATTCAATATCAAGAAATTATTTTTTTTTAACATATCCTATGCAATAGTTAAAGTTATCAAGGATGGAAAAGATCCATTCCAGTTTTTTTTCTAAGTTGCCCAGGTACATCCATAAGTATTTTTAAAATTAGGTTAAAATACTGGGGCCAGGACCACTAACCTCTAGATGTTCATTTCTGGGGCTCCTTTCTATGTACTCATAAAATTATACCAGGCACACTTTATTGTCATATAGTCATACTTGTTTTTAATCATGGGTACTATGGAATAAAAAGTACATGAAAAAATAAATAATATTTAAAAATAATAGAACTACATAAAAATGCTTTAAAATAAAAGCTTTGTTAATATTAGTCCTGTGAAACTGACACTCCTTTAAATACACAGTAACATAAAAGAAGTAACCTAAAGTTAGAAAGAAATGTTGATGAAGATTTGTGAAACCATTTTTATTGAGGATAAAATAAATTTCATTTATTTGGTGATATTTAACCATTTAAGATATAGAAAGCACCTGTCACAAAGCCCTGTAATTCACCAGGGATCGAATCCATGTTTTTTAGGACAATAAACTGGAACAGTGAAAAACTAAGAGAGTATTAAAATTTCAATTAAGACATTGGCAGTGAAAAAAGAAAAGTGAAATTATGCATACTGAAAATTAAAAGAAAAAGCTTTAAGAGAAGTTTGGAGATACAATATGATACTGTCGGGAAATAGATTTTTTCTTGAGAAACAAAAATTTGTACAAACACAAAGTAGACACTGGCAGTAAGGGTGGGAAGAAAAATGAATAAGTGACTAAAACCATTATGTATGCACAAACTTGGAAACCTCAGGGAAAATTCAGCAACTCTTGAATTTTCTCTCTCAGTACCTCTCCTTCATTTCCAACACTAATAAATAAATAGCACAACTCCAATGATCGGAGTATCCCTGGAGAATAATAAACCATGCAGGTATTATTATTTTAAAATATTAACATCACCAATTTGGAATAATACAACTAGAAACTTCCAGAACATTTTTGAAGATACTCTTCCATTTTACCTTCAATTTTTAAAATTTGGCTTTTTAAAAAAACAAGTTGAATTTTTATTCAAATACACCTTTCTTAATAAGAACACATTTTAATAGTCTAGTGGTTGCACATGGGCTTTATTTTCCTTTAAAAGAATTTCAATGAGCTACTCTACCCTTCTTCCACCTGGTAATTTGTACTCCAGCACAGAGGAGAGAGCCAAGATATAATTGACAACCTAGGACATAGTACATTGACTCTTGAGCAACACAGGTTTGAACTGCACTTATATGCAGATCTTTTTTTCAATAGTAAATACTTCAGTACTACACAATAGTTGGCTGGTTGAATCAGCAGATGCAGAAACACAGATACGAAAGAACCACATACTATATACAGAAAGGGACTATAAATTATCCGTGGTTTTTCAACTGTGGGGAGGGTGGGCACTCCTAACCCCTACATTGTTCAAGGATCAACTGCTTTTCAAAAAGTCATCTTCCTTTCTATGGAGTTCACTTATTAACAGTGTTTTAAGTTCAGAGAAGAAACAGGAATTCTATTCTACATAGGCACATAAGAAATATTTAAACTATAAACCACCACCTATCCCAAACAAACCAAAGGAATCTCATTAATGTCCCACACAAACTGTCTTAGGAAGGGAGGAGTATTTCCCCATCCCAAGCCCCCTACGAGCAAAGACACACCAATGCAGAGAGAGATCATTTCTCAAGTGATTCACAGGCATTTATAAGGTGGCATATTGAAGAACACCAACGTGAAGACCAACGTACCTTCTGTTCCAGCAGAGCCTTTATTTATGGAGGAGTTGTGAATGTGACAAGTGCAAAAACCATATCTATTTTATTCATCCACTAGCTCGCACACTACCCTGCATAGGCATTCAAGAAATATGTCTGAGTAAAATGCCATTCAAGGATAGCAAGAGAGAAAAAGAATACAGCTGATGTAAACACTTTATTTCCTTAAACTATAGACAGATACATTGAGAATTATCTACATTTAGTATAAGAATTTTAATGTATAAGGAGGCAACCCTGCCAATGCAGAGACTGAATACTATGGAAGGTCATTAAGAATCAAGTGCTGATCAGTCCACATACAGAACCAAGATAATGAAAGTGATGGTCTGGACAAGACTAGAAGTGAGACAATTCCCACCTGGTGGGACTTTCTTAGTTCATTGCATTACAAAGTTGGAAGGTAGATATTAGAGCTACAAAATATCAGTTTATTACATATGTGATCATGCTTATTTTATATGTGAATAATATATATGTATTTTATATGTTTGTTTTACATGTAACCATATTCTGGAGTATGGATTATAACTCTCAATGTAGCCTTTTGTTTATTTTTTTACTTTGGAACTCAGTGCTTTGTATTTACAGAAGAAAAATAATAAAGGAAAAGTCTGAAGCTAAAAAAAAAAAAGCCCTGTAATTATTAAACACTATAAAGAATATGCTCATGCAAATTACCAATGCTTGAAAAATTCAAAACACTACTGCTAGGTTTTTAGAATATGATATAATATTCACTAGAAGTATCTCTAGCCTCACAATTGTGGAAACAAAACCAATTCAGTTTGCTAAAAAAAAAAAAAATCTGGAGCAAATGAAATAAACTTCCAAGGAGATTCCAAGAGAATGGTAATTTTTAAAGCTATTTTAAAATATCTGTTAAAATGAAGTTTCAGTGCACAAAAATAGAAAAAAATGAAAGGCTTTGAGAAGACTTTGGTGAGTCACAGGAAGAAAAGCAAATCCAGCTGCACTCCATAAACTAAAGATTTGTATCTAGAACTTCGGATAAGTATTAAATCAGAAACAACTATCTGAATAGTTAACATCTAGTACCCATTTTTAAAACCTACTCTAGGGTAGCTATTCTTGGGAAAACATTCATTAAACTCTTAAAACCACAAACACAGATAAGTAAATTTTGGTAACTAAAGAACGTCCAAGGTGTGTAAAACACGTACACACACACAAGAAGATTCTGAATCCTATAGAAGAATAAAGAAGGAACAATTATAGAATACAATATTGATGAAAAGCATTTGGCAATACAGCAGTAACGAGCAATATGAGAAAAGAGATGTGGATGCCTGAATCCTAATTCATTAGAATCTAACCACAAAGAATTAAGTATTATAGCACTTAAGAACCTACAACCAACTTATCTTTATTAACTGGGCCCAGAATTAAGAACACAGACTAGTCAGTATTCCTCAACCTTGAGTAACATTTGGAATATTTTTAAAGGGTAAAAATTCAGTCATCCAGTATTGCCTTAAATGATTTTTATTAAAATGTTATTTAAATATGTATTAATATAAAAGTTATAAACACTGTATGGTTATGGTTCTTAAACAACTAAAATAAATAAAATTACAAATTGAATACAAAACTTATTCAAAGTGGCATTAATTTACTATGACAGGTGATGGTACTTGACTTAAACTAAATTGCAATTCCCAGTAATGAAAATGGTTCTGACCGTCTGGGGCGGTTCTTTGGAACAAGGGAATCCTATGGTAAAGATGCTATTCTCTCACCACTATTCTCTATTCAAACTATATGAAACTTTTATTTATTTAACACACTGCTTTTACCAGGTCTCCTGACTGGGCCGACAAGATTCTCTCTTAACTCTTGACACAAGAAAAAGATTGGTGAGGAGCATACCACAATCATTACTAATCACTTTAGTGGCTTCTAGAAAGGGCTAAAGATTTGGGTGGAAGGGACTACAAATGAAATGGACTCCCTGAACCCAAAAAGCAATGAGAGGAGCCCAGGGGAGGCTAGGTCTGGTGGTAGCAGTTAACTGCCAGAAGCAAAGTGGGCATGGTGACTCTCACAGGCAGCAAGGTAGATATTGGGAATATTAGGTAATCTCAGGCTTCGTTGTGATAGGCAGAAATCCCTGTCTATATTTAATTGGTCAGATTCAAGAATTCAAATCAATAGCCATCCCACTAAGATGTTTTGATTTAAATAACCAAAAACAAACAACTCCAGGTCTAGTGAACAGAGACCTCTCTGAGACGCTACAGTGGAGAGTCTTGGCCTCTCACTCAAATCTAAGACCCACAGTTCTTGAATGAAGAGGAGGCCAAATCCCTCTGGAAGATTTTTTTCCCGAATGCATCTCTGGCCATTACCCAGGTAATGATGAGTTGGCAAAAGGAAAATACCCAATCCTCTTGAGGATTATTACCTACTAGCTCTGAGCTAACATTAAGTAGGAATTAAGAATACCACTGGTCCCATTACTAAGGCGTAACTTTTCTGGGTAAAGTTCTGGGCACTTCTCTAGGGTGCCCAGCTGTTCAACAAGTTCTTTCCACATTGTCCAGTCAGAACTTGCACGTGTCCCAGCTCTGGGAGAACTCTGACAGTTGTACAGCTTATAGCGCCCAAGCATCCTATGTGTGTGCTGCTTAGTTTTCAATAACAGACTCAAGTGGGCACCTTAGATTTCTGAAGCCTTTCTGTGCATGCTCTCTCCTCTTCTGCATTCTGTCCCACAATTTCCAGCTGCCTCAGCCTCCCCCAGATCTGATCCGTCTCTTCAACTCAGCAGTGCCAGCACCCTCTGCTCGAGTTCCCCCTCTCTGTGCTGCTATTTGGAAAGTACCTCTCAGCAGAAAGTCAGTGATCACAGCTCTCACCTCATTTGTTTTCTCACTCACAGGGATCACAATCCTGTGCTCCCTGTAATCTAAGCAGAATATAGTTGTTTCATATATATTTTATCCAGTTTTCTATTTGTTTACAGCATATTATTCTAGCTTAGCAGAAGCAGACATTTCCAATCTATCCTTTTTGCCTCATCTATCCCTTGTTCAGCATACCCCAAACTACTACTTCCTGACACTTTGCTAGGCAACTCCTTGTGGCTTATTTTTCCCTGCCTTGGTCATTTTCTTCCCATCCAACATGACCCAACTCTTACATCACCTTAACTTTGGAAGTCTTCAATTTTCTCTAGAGAGAGATTTTTTCCTCTTTCTCTGCCTCTACAGCATATTGTTCACACATACTACAGCATATATCTCAATATCCTCTATTTGCATGTCTCCCCACTAAAATGACTTTCTAATAATAATGGTAACTGCTAACATGTGACTACTTTCTATGTTCCAGGTACTCCTCTAAGTACTTTGCCTATACTTGCCCATTTACTCTTCATAAAACCCTAAGATATGGGTACTATTATTATCCTCATTTTACAAATGAGGAAACTAAGGCACAGAGAAGTAAAGTAAATTGCCTGAGATCCCATACCTTGGCAGTGGTAGAGGCAGGATATGCATCTAAACAGTCTGATTCCAGAGCTCATGCTCACTATACTGCCTCTCACGAATTCCTGAAGGGCAGCAACTATGTCTTATTCTTATTTGTATATCCATGCCCAGAGCACCTCAAATATTTGTGGAATGAATTAAAATTTATAATTTTCTCAAAGTCTTCCAAGAAAAAGTCCTTCATAAGTAATGTAGGCTTTCAGTACAGTAATTACAGAACTGAATCTAGAAAGGGTCTTTCATAAACATGGGAGAGACTAAAATTAAATTTCTAATAATAAATTCAAAGAGCTCTAAAGAAGTTTACCATGCAGAAAAAGACTAATAAGGTTTTTTAGGTAGCTAAGTAACTAGTGAACTCAGTCAGGAACAAAAAGTCTCTACCCAGGAATCAATACCCTCTAAGAGAGAGACTAAATGTCATAATTTGTCTCCAATAAATGCATACCAAATTGATCCCATCTATCTAAATCTAAAATAGAGATCACAGTTTTTCCAAGGCAAAAGTAAAAAGACAGAATATTTAAACAAAAATTTAATCCTAAGAGCCAAATCTGTCAAGAGTAATCAATGAACACAAAGCCACATTGCTCAATGGACTTAGCTATGTTAAATAACAAGAATTTAACCAATTCTATATGAAAAAAAGTATTGTTATTATCTTTGAAACAATTAAGTGTCCTCCATATGTTTATTAAAAGCTCTTAAGTTCTTGACAGTAGATAGTATATGCAGTGAATTTATAAAAGCTAGAAGTACTTAAAAATAATACTGATTTATAGAAATTTAAGTGACTAAAAATAAAAATATATATTTTGCACAAATGGATAATTACATTTAATTAGCAAGATAGTAATGGCCCATAGGGTTCAAGCTGTACTGGGAGAAAGTGGGGATTGATGCACTGTCACAACCTCTCCCACACTACCCATCCACATCACATACCTGGACTTTGACATCATCCTACATATAATACCACTGTCTAGCTTGGACAGGTCCACAATCCCTCGTCCAAAGTTCTTGAAACCAAACGTCGTTCAGAATTTGAAATTTTTCGATTTTAGAAAGGTGCAATTCACCCAGCACTCCAGAAAAATCTGGGGCAGCACCCTGTAATCAAACACATGAATATTTCTGTAGCAAAATGCAAGAACATTCACATTAAGTGGGATAAAGAAGACTATAAATGATCTCACATCAGTTCAGGTCAGATTTATGAGTCTAAGAAAACATTTTTTCTGAGCTTTCAGGATTTTTAAACAGTAGGAAAAGGATGATAGATTTGTACTATCAATACATACTGCATTCAATCTGCTCATTCCCTGCCTGAGAAGTGACAATAGCTCCCTTAGCTGCTATGTTCAGTTACAACACTAATTTCTACTAGTCCAGAATTGGCAACACTTTTGGAAATCATTTAGTCAAACTTTCTACTTCACTGCTTAGGAAACTACAGCCCAGAGATGGAATAACTTGCCTAAGGTCACACTGTTACCTACTGACAGAGATGAAACTAGAACATACAAGCCTCCTGTCTCCTAGGCTTACTTACTGTTTGTTCATTCATCCATCCATCCATCCATTCTCTCTCTTTTCAAAGTGATTTCTTTTAGCTTTTCAAAATAACGAAATAATTATAGACTCACAGAAAGATGCAAAAATAGTACAGTCTTCCCTAGGTATCCACAGGGGCATTTGGTTACAGGACCCCCTGAGGACACCAAAATTTGTGTTGCTCAAGTCCCTTTTATAAAAGGGCGTAGTATCTGCATATAACCTATGTGCATCCTCCAGTATACTATTTTTTTTTTTTTTTTTTTTTTC